>NC_090371.1:277570168-277888794 GCF_036365525.1 Heterodontus francisci
AAAATTGGTTAATGTTTAGTTTAGTTTAGTTTAGAGATACAGCACTGAAACAGGCCCTTCGGCCCACCGAGTCTGTGCCGACCATCAAACACCCATCTATACCAATCCTACACTATATTCCATATTCCTACCACATCCCCACCTGTCCCTATATTTCCCTACCACCTACCTATACTAGTGGCAATTTATAATGGTCAATTAACCTATCAATCTGCAAGTCTTTGGCATGTGGGAGGAAACCGGAGCACCCGGAGGAAACCCACGCAGACACAGGGAGAACTTGCAAACTCCACACAGGCAGTACCCAGAATTGAACCCGGGTCGCTGGAGCTGTGAGGCTGCGGTGCTAACCACTGCGCCACTGTGCCGCCCAATGGAGCACCCTCAAGTTTTGGTCAATCAAATTGTTGTTTGAGGGTGTTGTCAAAATACATTAAAACTGCATATAGTCAGGGTAGCTACATAACCAGTTTCAAACCACATGAATAAAAGAAAATCACATAAGAAATTTACATATAGAATAATCATTTCAGTATTGTATGGCTCTGTACGACCTAATATTATTGAATACTAAATTGGCAGATTTGATTAACGTTGATCTTCTCAAGTTTTGTAGCTTACCTTGAGTTTGGCAATCGCACAAATTCAGTATCTATGACTGCTTTAGAAACATTCTCGCTTACAGTACACTTGATTTCTATCAAGTTTTTTCTTGCAGCAGACGCGGTTGAATGCAATCGGGCCAATTTTTATAAGGAGAATTGAAATGGAGCAAAAAATGGAGGCACATTATGCGGATCAAAGAGATATAAGTATCTGCACAAATCAGCTTTGCTCACCCTATACGGGTGGGGATGTTCATGTATTTTTGCAGTCCACAGACAATTCTATTTGGAATATTTTTATATTTTCTATTTACCTGACATCTATTTAAACAGTTGCCTACATTTCCACATGTAACAATCTGTGGAGCGCCTTGGGATGTTTTATTATGTTGGAGACACTATATAAATGCAAGTTATTGTTGTTAAACTGTGCAGCGTAAATTCAAAATCCCAGATACATGAACATTGTTTGAACTTTGCTGAGGTTTCAGATTCCCCATGTTTCTTATGCTTTTATTGGAAAAACTGACATTCAACAGTATCTACAACAAGCAGAAGATAGCACACATAGACTATTTCAGATTGGTATAAATTCAAGTCAATGTGTAATAAATACACACAATCTTTTGTACTTATTTTACTGTATGAATATATATGTGTAATGTGTGTGCACTTATTACACATTGACTTGAATTTATACCAATCTGAAATAATCTCTGTGTGCTATCTTCTGCTTGTTGTAGATACTGTTGAATGTCAGTTTTTCCAATATAAATTCTAGTTACACAAGTATCCCTACACATTTTTCAAACAACTTGAAGTACCTTTTTAACCTAACTCAAAGCCCAATAAAGGCACGCATGGCAGGCTATCAGCAAGGTTGAAAGAACAAAGTGAGAAGAGGAGACAAAACAATAAGTGTAACAGCAAGCTTGGGTTTTAAATGTATTTAGATCATAAGAGAGAGGGGATTCAGGGAAATAAGAGGTTCCACAGTTTTAAAGTTTTGGGAAAGAATGAGTTTGAAAGAAATACCTTTTAATTGTTTGCAGCAGTTTATTACTATTGTGCAGAAAATAAGCAAATACCGTGCTTCCAGATACTACCTTAGTAGCGCAATTTATTGTTTTATTGCCTCTAAGTAATAATGTGATATAATATTCATTGTTGCCGTTGTGTGGAGTACCATTAATGTAGATGTTGCATAACATCTGTGTGTAACAGAAAACAGACTGGGTCTCTCAAAGGGTTATTAAAATAAGACCAAGGCATGAAACAAAGTCAGTCATCAAGGGGTACCTGCTCAATGCAACCTTAAGCCTGATGAATATGGGAGACAGCATTGTGAAGTGGGACAGCCTATTGTGGCAAATAGAAGGTGCTTAATTAATGAAATAGATCTTACAATGAATTGTCATGTCTTCCATCCCCTTGATTGGAGCAGCTTAAAAATATATCATTCCAGTTTCTGATTAGTTTAACATGAAGCTGTACTTGAAACTTGCCTGCACAGGGATAGACTAATGTGATGTAGAACAAGGCAAAAAAGTGACATCTGTTTTCAGAAGCAAAAGGCTTCCAAAATTGGGTCATTTTTTTTGATTGGAGTGTTTAAAATAATGAAAGGATGGGACAGAGTAGATAGAAGCAGACTGTTTCTCATACTTAGAGGGGCCAAGCACAAGGAGCCAAAGCCACAAGATTAAATGTAAGAAATTTTGAACAGAAACCAGGAGAAACCTCTTCACATGAAAGGGGTGTGAGGCCATGGGATTCACTTCCAATGTTAGTGGTTGGAAAAATTCCTCAGAGTTGCTCTTGCTATGCCATAACTTCCTCAGAAATTTATGGCTGTCAACGTTCAAGTTTAAGTGAATGGTTGAAGGAAAAAGGGGTTGAAGAGATAGAGGAACAGGTTTGTCGGAAAACGACAGAGCTATTATGGAATTTCAGAGCCAAAGTGACTTGTTGATAGTGTCACACAAGTTTCCTGGAGCTATTTGCCCTAATTCCGGTTAAAATATGTGTAACAATGAAGATAGGAGATGAAATTAATCTACACCAACAGCGCAAAATGGGCTCATAGCGAATCAGCAGCCGATTTTTCATCACACCTGATTCTCTTTCCACTGAAGTTCACAGAATGATAGTTCAAACTCTTTATGGAGCATGTTTCCTTGTCTCACTATCACTCTTACTTAGTTTGAAATAAAAAGTTAATAGAAAATAAAAACTGCTACAGAATATAACAGGCTGCCAAATCACTTTGAGCCCATTTTGCACTGCTAGAGAAGACCAATTTCATAACCATAGTGTTGGTATAGTAGAAAGAAGGGAGATGGGATGTGTGCAATTCAGAATGTTACAGCCAGGAATTTTTAATAATGGACTTCCTCTGTAGCCTCAGCCCAATCTTTGCCCTAGCCAGAGCTTTGTGCAACATTAGGACATTACATTAACATTTCTTTAAGCCATGTTTATCCTGTAAAAGGTGCAATGAGATTACAAGCTCTAGCAATAAAAATGCAAAATATGTTTATCAAAAAGTGGCATCAGGTGACTACTTTGGACTCTGACTACCATCCCTGGTTTCTGTCTTCAATGTTGTTGTAATCTGATCTCCTCAGGAGGTGGTCCTCATCAGTCAGTAACTTGATTCCCCCTCCAACTCTTTTAATTCCAAAATAGCTAGATCAGGGAGGATCCTTTCATTTCTCTCTCTTTCATCCCCCCTTCTGCTTTTTTCTTTATTTCTTTCTCTTTTCTTTCTCTCTGTCTCTTTTTCTCTTTCTCTCTTTCCCCCTCTCTCTATCTTTCTTTCTCCTTTTCATTCTCTCTCTCTTTCTTCGTTCTCCTCTCTATTTTGTTCTTTTTTTCTCTCTCCCTTTCTCCATCACTCTCTCTCAGGAGAGCTAGCAACTTTACCATGGACGGTAGGGGCATGGAAACACCCGGTTTCCACTCAGTGTATTGACCTGCTGAAGTCCCACGGGACCAGGGAGACAGGAGCCTGGGCACAAGGACACCTCCAAAGCTACCTGCCTTATTTGAGTTGGGCCGAGGCTCTGCTGCCGAAGGACAAAGCAGAAACTCCAGAAGAAAGCTGAGGGCTGCTGTATTCAAATCCTTAGCGGCTCGGTGGTAACACTTCATGCCTCAGTCACAAGGTTGTGGGTTCAAGACCTACTCAAGGGACTTGAGTATATAATCCAGGCTGGCACTATCATTGCAGTGCTAATGAAGTGCTGCACTGTTGGAGGTGTGGTGTTTTGGATGAGACATTAAACCAAGGTCCTATCTGTGCTGGATGTCAAAGATCATGGCACTATTCGAGAAAGAGCAGAGCAATCCTCCCAGTGTCCTGGACAAAATTTATTTCTCAGTTAACACCTCCAAATATAGATTTACTGGCGATGATTCTCATTGTTGTTTTGGGGACCTTGTATAAATTGGCTGCCATATTAAAGTGATAAAATTTTAAAGTATTTAATTGGATGAGAAGTATTTGGGATGTGAGGTCTGAGGTGCTGAGGCTGTGAAAAGTTCATTTTTTTTCTTTAATTTGAGGCATTTCCACCACACTGCTGCTGGAGGTGAGGCAGGAATGTGCCAGAAGGACCTCATATTTTCAGCCAAGAGCATCCAAGACAATGACAAATGATACACTAGAGAGTCCAAGAGCAGAGCACCAATGGTGTTGCAGCAAACTTCCCCTGGCTTCATTCACAGAGGAAAGTGACTATTTTTCAGTTTCCACCTGCAAGTAACAGCTATTTGCCGTGGACTCGGCACATTTTTCTGTCAGTCTAATTTGCCATTCCTGCTTTTTGGAGCTATTTATTTCGGAAGCAAAGCTTAAATTGAGCAGTAATGGATATATTTTGTTCTTGCTGTCAATTGGAAGGTAAGCTTCAAAAACCGCTGGAGGATTAGGCTGACGGTCAATATCTCTCAATCAGCTGACCTCGGCTCAGTGCAAGGTTGACACAAGCTCCATTGTTGCTTATTTGCTGGTGTCAACTTAAATCACATGACCCCAATAGCTGGTGATCCAAACATTAATGTATTTGTAAAAGTGATGTTTCAGACATCCACCTTCTTCTCGAGTAATATGATCAGAAATTGTCCTTTCATAAAACTCTTTTGCCACATGTGAACTTCATCATTTGCCCCCACAAATTCCCTGACCAAAAATGTTTTGATGAGGTGTCACAATTATGTTGGTGATGATAGCTTTACGGTGATACCAGCATGATCTTGTGAAATCAAAACTAAAACAGTACCTGCTTGAAGGCACCTCAATGATCATCAAGATTCAGTACTCAGAACCAGCCTTTTCACTTTGTCTCTTATATTTGCAACGAGACTGGTTACTAAAAGGGTCTGAGTCATGAGGCTAATTTTCCTGAAGCATTGTAGAGCACATACTAATGGATGGGTGACAGGACAATGTCATAATTCCTTTCCAAATTTTAAAGTCGTTGTTAAAAATAAAGAAGGCAATGCTTTGTCACACTTTGCATTGGACAAAATGATCTTGTTGCTGCTGTTAACTCGATGTCACAGCAATGTTTTCTGAGTGCACAACACTGGTTTCCTCTAGGAGCAGTTAGTTCCCTACACAGGCATGAACCTGCATCCAAGAGTCTTAGCCTCGATCTCCAAAAGAAAATTTTTAAAAACAAACTTTGTCAGGTACAAATAAAACAAAGGGTCGCTCTCTCATTGGGCAAATGACCCAGATTATTCTCGCTCCACAAGTTTTGTCTTTTCATCAAGTCACCATGATGACTACAGTGAGATCAGGAATTCACCATGTGGGAAAAATATACACAAGAGCCCAAAACCCACCAGTCCATGTCACAGCATGTTGGCAGTTCCAATATGCCTACCATTCTGCCACCCTGATAGAATCTGCTTTTCATTTATGTTTCCACATGCCATATTCCAAATGCCGGTTCTCTAGACTTCCATTTGCCCTACTAGCTGCAACTATGTTTTATAGGGGGAGATGAATTTGGTTTCAACTGACAAATTCTCACACCATAGTAGTTTTTTTGAATGTGATCACTGGTGATTTCCTCAGGGGTTGTCCCCAATTGACGATAACTTCAGCAGAAACCCCAGATAGGAGCATAAATGGAATTTCTGCCAATCCTCGACTGAAATTATTGCACCCGATCTTTTCTGAAGGAAGCTCCCAGCAGGTGTAGAGAAGACAGATACAGACCAAACAGTGCCAGGTTCAGCGTAAATTTAGAGAATAATTCTTATAATTACCAGAAAAAATAACATTTAGATGATCACTGAGCAACTACCAGAACTTAAAATGAAATCAGGAAATGCTGAAAATACACATACAAATTAATGTAGAGAGATCAGACGCTTCTTTAAAGGACCTGACCATTAACATGTCTGCTCTCTCCATTGATGCTGACTGACCTGCTATATGTTTCAAGCATTTTCTGTTTTTGTTTCAGATTTCTAGCAATGCCGTGTTTTGCTTTTTACATACATCTGTGTTCATTCTCCAATTCTGGTCTCATGCACACTCCCAATTTCCATCATTCCATCAGTGGCAGCTGTGCCTTCAATTGCTTCGGAATTCCCTCTCTAAATCTCTTTGCCTCTCTCCCTCTCCTCCTTTAAGACGCTGCTTAAAACCCACCTCTTTGATGGAGCCTTGGGTCTAATATCTCTTTGTGTGTGTCATGCTAGGCCCCTATCTTCCAAGAATGAGGCACATTAATTTTGTCATGAACATTGATTTTAAACTGTTACTGGAGTGAAGAAAGGGCTTGTTAAACAGATCAGCCGTGGCTGGAAAAGACGTTTGCATAATAACAGATGGTGCTTGGAAGGACAAAGGACCATTCCCTGACACACTCAACCCACAATGGACCTTCATCACTAGGTATTGTGTATGACAATATGAAAGGCACAATTCAACATGGTGGCTCCTCATCAGAGCCCTTTCCTATCCTGAGTGGTGTGAAACAGGGCTGTGTTCTCGCACCCACACTTTTTGGGATTTTCTTCTCCCTGCTGCTTTCACATGCGTTCAAATCCTCTGAAGAAGGAATTTTCCTCCACACAAGATCAGGGGGCAGGTTGTTCAACCTTGCCCGTCTAAGAGCGAAGTCCAAAGTACGGAAAGTCCTCATCAGAGAACTCCTCTTTGCTGACGATGCTGCTTTAACATCTCACACTGAAGAATGCCTGCAGAGTCTCATCGACAGGTTTGCGTCTGCCTGCAATGAATTTGGCCTAACCATCAGCCTCAAGAAAACGAACATCATGGGGCAGGATGTCAGAAATGCTCCATCCATCAATATTGGCGACCACGCTCTGGAAGTGGTTCAAGAGTTCACCTACCTAGGCTCAACTATCACCAGTAACCTGTCTCTAGATGCAGAAATCAACAAGCGCATGGGTAAGGCTTCCACTGCTATGTCCAGACTGGCCAAGAGAGTGTGGGAAAATGGCGCACTGACACGGAACACAAAAGTCCGAGTGTATCAGGCCTGGACAACGTATGCCAGCCAAGAGCGACGTCTCAATTCATTCCATCTTTGCTGCCTTCGGAGAATACTTGGCATCAGGTGGCAGGACTATATCTCCAACACAGAAGTCCTTGAAGCGGCCAACACCCCCAGCTTATACACACTACTGAGTCAGCGGCGCTTGAGATGGCTTGGCCATGTGAGCCGCATGGAAGATGGCAGGATCCCCAAAGACACATTGTACAGCGAGCTCGCCACTGGTATCAGACCCACCGGCCGTCCATGTCTCCGTTATAAAGACGTCTGCAAACGCGACATGAAATCGTGTGACATTGATCACAAGTCGTGGGAGTCAGTTGCCAGCATTCGCCAGAGCTGGCGGGCAGCCATAAAGACAGGGCTAAATTGTGGCGAGTCGAAGAGACTTAGTAGTTGGCAGGAAAAAAGACAGAGGCGCAAGGGGAGAGCCAACTGTGCAACAGCCCCAACAAACAAATTTCTCTGCAGCACCTGTGGAAGAGCCTGTCACTCCAGAATTGGCCTTTATAGCCACTCCAGGCGCTGCTTCACAAACCACTGACCACCTCCAGGCGCGTATCCATTGTCTCTCGAGATAAGGAGGCCCAAAAGAATTGTGTATAAGAGGAGCATTCCAGAGACTGCTAAGGTGATACAATCCAAGACGTGTTCAGTCCAGTTTGTCACATGACTAACCTGCTTGGAAACCTGGGCTTTTCTGAATTGTACAAACAGTTTGAACTCAGAAAGACTTTTCACTCCTGGATTGAGAAGATCTCTCCTGTCTGCTCCCATCTCTTTCTCACGAGCCTCTGAATCCATTGAAGACACATGAACCCCAAGAGAGAAAAGTCTCTTGCAGCAAACAAGGTTTAAGAAGAATACTGGGCCCCAACGAAAAGCAAGATCTACCTACAATCAAGGACTCGACAGTGAGCTCAAAAAACCGTAACAAAAACTCTTCAGGTATTGCCTCAAACTTTTCCACTTTATTTCTTCTGCTCTTTCCTCTCTCTATTTGCTTGTGTGTATCACATATGCATGCTAATGCGGGAGCATCGTGTATCCGTAGGCATCAACCAAATTCGAGTTCAAGTTTAATAAATTTCAACTTTTCTTCTTTAAACCTAAGAAAGCCTGTTTGTGCTCATTTCTTTGCCTTATAATTGGAAAGCAGTGAACAAGGATTCACCAAGGGGGAGCTAAAAACACGGTATGTTTAAAATTAAACCCCGTTACGGTAAGACCAGGTGAAAGCTGAGAGGGACCCCTAGATACCTTTCTCACCTGGTTGTAACAGTGTGGTTTGGTGTCAAATGTTGTCTATTGACGCTTCTGTGAAGCATCTAGGGCATTTTGCTACATTTAAAGGTGATATACAAATACAAGTTGTTGTCTTATTCTCTAGATGACAGCATTGTCTCAGTAATTGAGCCCACCTACTTAGTAAAGTTTCCGTGCATCAAAACTACCCACTGGAAATATAAAACTAAACCTGCCAATACTTATTTATATATGTATTTTAATGGAGGGACAACTTTCAGTTGTGCGTTGTTCATATTCTTATTGGGTTCAGACTCATTCAAATAGTGATAAGCAACATAAAAATATTTCACAATGAATAGCAAAAAAAACCCAAAGGTTTCAGCAAGAGTTAAAGATTTGTTTTTATTGGTTAAGGGAAAGAAAATGAATGCTCGAATCCATCGTAGCTGAAGTTATGATATGAAATTCAAATCTCTGCCCTGAAACAGTACTATAAAGTTTTCTCTATCCAACGTGTCATGATGCCAGTTCTGAAGGAAATATTGCAGCAACTGAGTGAAATATATGTTTTCCCCAAGCTGTCTCACAGCCTGCCACTGTAAATTCTAGTTGATGTAGATTCAGTCTATTTGTTCCTTGGTCGATTGATGTTTGACTTAAACACAGTTTTGTAAGTTGATGCTTATTCACTTCAGGCTGTTTGAATAGAGTTGAATTTAAAGTTAAGATGCAAGACTCAAAGGAAAAGGTCTATTTGTCTATCAACTATCTCATAATTTCAATCCTTCCATAGTTTTGTAGCATATTTGCCATTTGAATTGCATACCTTAATTAGATCCTAAGGGACATCTCAAAATTTCAGATGACTGTCTCAAACATAGTGTTTCATTAAGGTGGCACTTGGGGTTTATGTGATTAGGCTTGGATGATTCCAACACAGAATAATGTCTGATAGTGAATGCATCAAGGAAGCATGCTGGGCTTCACTCTTCATCTTCATCAGTGACCTAGTTGATGCCATTAAAAGTGGCATCCTTTTCTTACGAAGCCATCTCAATATAGCAGTTATATCATCAGCTGTAAGACGAGTAGTGACTGAGTTACTGCAAGGAAATGCAGATGGAATTGAAGAGAATGAGGCAAATGGTATTATTTGGAATCAAAACTTGACTCATGGCAATTTTAGTGTTCAGTTAAACCTAGGAATATCACGGGGTCAGTTTTCCTTCCCGGGATTCCCTGTTGGTGCCCGTTTCCAGTAGCGACCCAGTATGCCATTCACATACACTTCTTGGGATATCATGGGTCAGGGAGGAGTCTTATGTCTAGGTCCATTGAAGATCCATCTTGAGCACCATTTTAAAATCTCCTGTGTATTTTTCAATGCATAAAGCATTATTAACAGGGAGCTAGGGAGGCCTCATTAGTATATTATTGGGCCACCATTTGCAGAGAAGCCAGCCAAATGGACAGCCTGGCCACCAAGAAGAAAAGAAGACTAATAGCAAGAAGCCACAACTGGAGACCTGTGGGAATGATTCCTGGCACTGGGAAGACTGCAATCAGGAGTCAGCGGGGCGGGGGGGGGTGTTGTTGGAGGCTGGGTTTTAGGAGAGTTTGGTGGGGGTGCAGGGAGGCTGAAGATTGGGGCTGGGGGAAGATCGGTCTGGGGGGTTGGGGGGGGAGGGGGTGTGGTGGTTGGTGGGGTGAGTAGTCCTGCTTCTCCTGGACCCACAAGGGCTGCTGCAGGAGCTACTTATCGTAGAGAACAGGCATCTCCTGCCTTGAATCAGATACCAAGAATGCCACATTTCTTTTTAATTTAATTTAAATCACAGCACCGATGATGACACCAGGCAGAAACTTTGTTTTAGGACCCACCTGCTTTTTGCAGAATCTGTTTGACGATCTATACAAATCTTCATTTTGTTTGTAAAAAAAAGGAGTTTCCTTATTAAGACAGTCAAATTATATCCATCACTGAGAGAAAAATTTCCTCCTGGTTGGGCTAAGGAGACACAATGATCAAATTCACTTCTCTGAATGATATGTTGCTGTTTTCAGTCCCAGTATCCCGGTAGGAATGACAGGAGTTGCTTTGCTGGAATTGCGTCGACAAGTCCATTTACGTGTGTGAAACGAGTATTCTGTCACAGCTCTGGTGAAGTAACACTGCCAATTCTGGCTGCTGAGTTCAAATGATACTATTGGACTTTGTATTAAAACCCAAACGTGCAAAGGAGCATAAATTAAAACAGCTGAAGTGACAGGCCCATTCAAGTAATTTGAGTTACCAGCGACATCTACACTACAACAATATGTATTTGATATCGTAAAGCATCCCAAGACGCTTCTCAGGAACATTATCAAACAGTATTCAACACCAAGCCAACTAATAAGATGAGAGATAACCAAAAATTTGGTCAAAGAGGTAGATTTTAAGTAGTGTCTTAAAGGAGAAACGTGAGGTAGAGAGGCAGAGAGGTTTAGGGAGAGAATTCTGGAGTTAGAGTCTGGGCAGCTGAAGGCACAGCCATCAATGGTGGAGTAATTAAAATGCGGGAATTGATGATGAGCATTTTAAACTTGAGTTCTTGATCAGGAGGACAGCGAGCATAGGACGGAATTTGAATGGAACTTGGTGTGACTTAGGATATGGGCAGTAGAGTTTTGGATGCATCAAGGATACAATGTGGGAGACAGGCCAGGAGAGCATCGGAATAGTCGAGCCTAGAGTTAACATTAATTATGCAAAAATACTGTTTCTTAGAAAGAGATATGAAGGACAGGCACTGCACAAAATGATTTATCAATCTCTCCTTTATAACATCTGTGAGATATACAAACATATGAATTAGGGTCAGGAGTAGGCCATTCGGCCCCTCGAGCCTACTTCTGCCATTTGATAAGATCTGAATTTGGTCTCAACTCCACTTTCCTGTCTGCCCCCAATAACACTTCACTCCCTTGTCTATCAAGAATATATCTAACTCAGTGTTGAATATATTCAATAACTGAGCCTCTGTTGCTCTCTGAGGAAGCGAATTCCACAGACTAACGACCCTCTGAGAGAAAGAATTTCTCCTCATCCCCATCTTAAATGGGAGACCCCTTATTTTTAAACTGTGTCCCCTGGTTCTAGTCTCGCCAATAAGTGGAAATATCCTTCCAGCATTCACCCTGTCAAGCCCCCTCTGAGTCTTATGTCTTTCAATAAGATCATCTCTCATTCTTCTAAACTCCAGTGGGTGTGGGGCCAGACTTTTCAACCTTTCCTTATAAGATAACCCCTTCATCCCAGGAATCAGTCGAGTGAACCTTCTCTGAACTGCTTCCAATGTAATTATATCCTTTCTTAAGTATGGAGACCAAAACTCTGCACAGTGCTCCAGATGTGGTCTGACGAAGGCCCTATACAGCTGTAGGAAATCTTCCCTACTTTTATGTTCTATTCCCCTTGCAATGAATGACAACATTCCATTTCCCTTCCTAATCACTTGCTGTACCTGCATCCTAACGTTTTGTGATTCATGTCCCAGGACATCCAGATCCCTCTGTACCGCAGAGTTCTGCAGTCTCTCTCCATTTAAATAATATACTGCTTTTCTATTCTTCCTGCTAAAGTGGACAAGTTCATACTTTCCCACATTATCCTTCATCTGCCAGATTTTTGCTCACTCACTTAACCTCTCTATATCCCTTTGTAGAGTCTTTATGTCCTGTTGACAACTTACCTTTCTACCTATCTTTGTGTCATCTGCAAACTTAGCTACCATACATTCAGTCCCTTTATCTAAGTCATTGATGTAGATTGTAAACAGTTGAGGTCCGAGCACTAATCCCTGTGGCACTCCACTCGTCACATCTTGACAACCCAAAAATGGCCCATTTATCCCTAATCATTGCTTCCTGTGAGTTAATCAATCCTTTATCCATGCTAATGTTACCCCCTACACCATGAACTCCAAGACATGGTTGAGCTATTCAACTGCCCGATTCTGGATTGTGCAGCACCACCAGCAAGCAATTAATCCAGACCAGAAATATAAGAGGTGCTGTCACTGTATCATTCCCAGCAGTATATATTGCATACCCTTGGTATGGTTTTGCATATCTTGTCCACTTCCCGCAGAACTGACAATATTGGTTCATACAGGATGCATGAAGCTGAGATCTGCTGCCCATTGGTTTCCAACTACAGCTTCTCCAACTCCAACTTGGATAGCTCTATCAAACAGTCAGCACAGAAATGTTGGGCCAGGTAACCTCTACTTGTGCTGTGTGATCCTATGGAAATGTTCATAAAGGAACCTGGTTCATTTGTTTCCGCTTACATTAATGAAAGGAGAATCGGGTAGGTTTGTTTGCAGTTCAGCTTTCCAACCCACCCAGTTTTTTAGCAGTCACAGTGCCCTGGTGCAAACGTGGGACCATCTTCCCTTATAACTGCAGCTGCCACAGAGACTCATTCTCTTTTTTTTTTATTTGTTTCTGCAGTGCTATTCTGTTTCCTTCCAGTTGAAAAGAGCTGAGACCTTGCTCAAATCTTCAAAATTATAGAAACAGAAACAGACCCTTGAGCCTGCTGCACCATTCAATTAGATCATGTACCTCAACGCCATCCCTTTTCTCCATATCCCTCACTACCCTAACCCAACAAAAATCCATCCGTCTCAATCTTGACAATCTCATTTGATCCCCAGCATCCACAGCCTTTTGGGAGAGAGATTTCTACATTTCCACTACCCTCAATGGCCTCCCGCTCACCAAAAAGAAAATGAAGATGTAAGTGGGCAGTGTTACTTATGTGGACTTCTACGAAAATGGTGCTGGCACCACATTAGTCTGTTTACCTTGTTCGATACAAGATTCAGGCTCTGAAAAATATTCTAACATTCATACAAAAAAATGACAGCTAGAAATGTCTGTGCAGCATACCTTTTACATGGGAGGTACAAGGAAGTAAGTTTAGTTTTAGGTTTAGAGATACAGCACTGAAACAGGCCCTTCGGCCCACCGAGTCTGTGCCGACCATCAACCACCCATTTATACTAATCCTACACGAATCCCATATTCCTACCACATCCCCACCTGTCCCTATATTCTCATACCACCTACCTATACTAGGGGCAATTTATAATGGCCAATTTACCTACCACCCTGCAAGTCCTTTGGCTTGTGGGAGGAAACCGGAGCACCCAGAGAAAACCCACGCAGACACAGGGAGAACTTGCAAACTCCACACAGATAGTACCCAGAATTGAATGCTATTGAATGTTAAATGCTATGATCTGGTGATTTTCAGACATACTTGTTTTGCTCCAGTGATTTGGGATGTCACTTTGATAAACATAATTTAAGAACAGAGGAAAAAGTGATGGATGACGGAAAGCTGTTCAGCCCTATAAAACTCATCCCTCTAGTGCTCTCGCACTCTCATTATGATGGTAAATTGCATTTTAAATATCTCTAATACTTTGTCTCTGTCATTCTGCTGAGCAAATATTGATCATACATTGAGTGAAAATGTAATATCTGTTTTTAATTTAGGTTTCAATTTCTTGGCTTGTTTTGAAGTAATATTTTTGGATAACTTTATCCATGCATTTAGTACTTTACACCTCAAAAAAGTTCTCCCTTACCAGCTCTCCGATTTAGACTGTAGAACCTCAACTCATCCTTGTGTTCAAATCCCTCTATGGCCTCACCTCTTCCTATGTCTGTAACCTTGTCTAGCCCTACAATCCTCTGAGAACTCTGCACTCCTCCAACTCTAGCCTCTTGCGCATCCCCAATTTCCTTCACCCCCTCCATTGGTGGCTGTGGTCCTAAGCTCTGGAATTCCCTCCTTCAACGTCTCTGCTTCTCTCTCATCCTTTAAGTCTCTACTTAAAACCTATCTCTTTGACCAAGCTATTTTTTACCCGTCCTAATATTTCCTCTTGTAGATCAGTGTCAATTTTTGTCTGATAATCTTCCTGTAAAGCGGCTTAGGACATTTTACTGTGTTAAAGGCGCTACGTAACTGCAAGTTGTTGTTGTTAGCCACCTTCAATTTTTGAACAATCACAATGCCTTTAATGTAAAAACTATCCCAAGGCTCTTCACAGAATAAGCGTCTGGAAAATGGATGTTGAGTCAGGAAGGCAGACTTACCAAGACAGTGATGGGTTATGAGGTGGATTTTAGAGAAGACAAAAGAGGTGGAAAGACAAAGAGCTTTAGGAAAAGGGTAGGACCCATGAGGCTAGAAGCCCTGCCAATGATGAGGAGGTGAGGGGTTTCAGGGCAGGGGATGGGGTGGTGATGGAATGTATGAGGCTAGACTTGGAGAACAGAGTTTTCAAGAATAGAAGGACTGGAGGATGTTGCAGAAATAGGGGTGAGGCGAGGCCATGGCGAGATTTAAAGATGAAGCTGAGGACTTAAGAGTTAAAACATTGGGGGAACAGAGCACCAATGTAAGTTGATGCAATGTGGTTGGTGGGTAAATGAAACTTGTTGTGTACATCAGAGTTTTGAACAAGTTCCAGCTTATGGAAGGTGCATTGCAGAGTATTTATGGTATCAGGACTCCCCCATGTGCAATATTCTGTATACAAGTACCTCTTAAGGAAAACGATACTTATCTGAATTGTCAAATAATTGTTCATTTAGAAAACAAGATTATCCTTACACCTACTGACATCTCTCAGTTGTTGGCCCTGTGTTTTATGATACAAAACTTATGGTCTGAAAAAGCCTGGGAACAGTTTGTCTTGATTTGTCCCTGTGGTGAGAGAATGAAGATCTGATTCATTGGGACCTTGAAATGGGAGCCTTGCCTGCAATCCAATGTTGTATTCATAATGGCACCATAAGCACAGTTCTACCCAGAAGTCTATTTTCTAGTTGCCTCCGACGAGCAGTTTGAACAAATAAAAAAATGGAAATGGAAAAGACACGCCAGTAAGTGTGTAGATAATTCCTTCTGTCACCTCGAGGTAACTTAGAAGAAGAGTTGCTCAGTTTGTTCAGTTTATCAACTGAGGTTTATAGTTCAGTTGCTCCCTTCATAGAAAAGTAATTTACCGAGAGAAAATAACCAGGTGAGCACAGGGGTAATTTTTTTTTGTAAAATTGTGTTTTATGTCATTTAATAATTTTGTATAACAGCTTAATGCAAATATTTTGAATAAGAGCTGGGGTGTTGTTAAGGGCAACTCATATTTAACTAATTTGATTGAGGTTTTGATGAGGTAACAGAGATGGTTGATGAGGGTAATACAGTTAATGTACATAGCCTTCCAACAAGTGTTTCATGTAATAGGCTTGTCAGCAAAGCTGAATCCCATGGAATAAAAGAGACAGTGGCAGCATGGATATGAAATTGGTTGAGTGATAGGAAACAGAGAGTAGTAGTGACTGGTTATTTTTTGGATTGTTGATCTCCAGGGGTCGGTATTAGGACCACTGCTTTTCTTGATCTATATTCATGACCGAGACTTGGGTGTGCGGGGCACAATTTCAAAATTTGGAGATAACACAAAACTTGGAAGTATTATGAACTGTGGAGAGGATTGTGATAGGCTTCAAGAGGATATCGACAAGCTAGTGGAATGGGTGGGCACATGGCAGATAAAATTTAATATAGAGGAGTGTGAAATGATGCATTTTGGTAGGAAGAACGAGGAAAGAGAATGTAAAATAAAGGATATAATTCTAAAGGGGGTGCAGGAGCAGAGAGACCTGGGGTATTTGTGCACAAATTATTAACGGTCGCAGGGCAGTTTGAGGAAATGGTTAATAAGGCATATGGGATCCTGGGCTTTATAAATAGAGGCATAGAGTTCAAAAGCAAGAAGGTTATGATGAACCTTTATAAAACACTGGTTCGGCCTCAACTGGAGTATTGTGTCCAATTCTGGGCAGTGCAGTTTAAGAAGGAAGCGAAAACATTGGAGAGGGTCCAGAAAAGATTTTTCGAGACTGCTTCTGAGAATGATTGACTTCAGTTATGTGGATAGATTGGCGAATCTGAGGTTGCTGTCCTTAGAGAAGAGAAGGCTGAGAGGAGATTTGTTAGAAATGTTCAAAATCGTGAGGGATCAGGACAGAATAGATAGGGTGAAACTGTTCCCATTGGTGCAAGGGCCAGGAACCACTGGATATCAATTTAAGGTGATTGGCAAAAGAACCAGAGGCGACATTAGGAAAGACTGTTTTTATGCAGCGAGTGGTTAAGATCTGGAATGCACTGCCTGAGAGTGTGGTGGAGGCAGATTCAAACGTGGCTTTTTAGAAGGGAATTGGATAATTATCTGAAGAGAAAAAATATGCAGGGCTACGGGGAAAAGGCGGGGGAGTGGGGCGAGCTGAGTTGCTTTTACAGAGAGCCGGCACAGATAGGGCGGGCCAAATGTCCGTCTTCTGTGTCGTCTTTTATGATTCTATGAGTTATCTCTAGTGTTCTGGCCAATATTTATCCCTCAATCAAGATCACAAAACAGATTATCTGGACATTATCACATTGCTATTTGTGGGAGTTCGCAATGTGCAAATTGGCTGCTGTGTTTCCTTCATTACTACAGTGAGTGCACTTCAAAAGTACTTTATTGGCTGCAAAGCACACTTGGGCATCCGGTGATCATGAAATGCACTATTTAAATGCAAGTCTTTTTTCATTTTATTACAGTAATAGGACTATTCCTGTTCTTCATGGATTCTTCCCACTACTGTTTAGTAATGTCCTTTGCTATAAAATTAGTCTATATATAGCATTTCTGACAGGGTTTGGGATGAAGGGAATCTCGAAACTCTGTACATGAACATGTCATGGTTTCTGGAAGTTAATGCAGATGACATCATAAAACAGTTAAAACAAAAGTACTGACATTCAGTCTGGAGAGGCGTGAGTTCCCAGAGGATTTCAAGACATCTTTTATGGCGTAGGCTGTAATGTCCCTTTAAGGATTACACTTCCACTGTGCTGTTCATCCAGTAATTCTGACAGTATTGGGGCAATAAAACTAAAATAAAATCAGCCACCTCCCTTTGCTAAATATTCATTTGCCTCCACTACTCAAAATCGTAAAACTCACAGAATGCAAATGAGTGCTAGTCTATCATCGAAGCTGATGATTTTCATCCTGGATACTTTATTACCAGCTGTGTTCTTTCTTTGTAAAAATTAATTGTTCTGTGAGATTTGGCACTAATTGCGACAACGAAGGGATCTTCTTATTGACCATATTATTGCTTTGAGTTTTTTTTTACAATGGCCTGTTGCCTTCAGTGCAAACACCATTTGATGCTCCTCACAGATGTAACCTACTATTGATTAAACAGTCTAATTAAATCCTGCTTTAATCCCTCTAAAATGCCCAAAGGAAACTCAGAAAAGCGTAACAAGCAATGCTTAATGGTATTCATAGTAGAAAGTAGAGCATCTGTTTGGAGAATCGCAGTGGTACCCTTTGCAGACTGAAACTTTTAATTGAAGGCATTTTTAAATGCACAACAGCTGCAGGGATTCACTGTGCTCAGAACTGGCCGATTACTAAACACCCCCCCACCAACAAGCATTAAATTTATAATGCGGTTAGCATGCGGTCTCTTATACGAGCATTTGCAATTTGTCATTTACAGCGTACGATTTTTAATCTGTACTTTACTGATGTCCAAAGTTACCATGTCAGATTTTGCTTCTCTGTTAGCCTATAAACTTAATGAGGAAAAAACTCTTTAGGGCATTGGTGATGTGTGGTCTGTGGAACACTGGTTCAATGCTAATATTTTAGTTTCCATTCAGAAGTATTTGGGGGATGCTGTCTGACCCTGTGCCAGAAGCATCAATTCTGCTGCAGCTAGCTTTTCTTTTTAACTGTTTTTGTATTTCTGCCTCCAATTCGTGCCAACATCAGTAGTTCAGCTAAGGGACATTTGAGACTAATTTACAGCACCGATGTATCTCTTTGAGTGACAACACGGCTCCCTGAGTATTGCGGTCTTGTTTACTGGCTAGTAGTATGGTTCTTGACTGTTCCACAGGGACTGCACATGAATCTCCATTCTGCAATGCACTCACGCACATGCCTGGATGACTTGAAGACGGAGTTCAGGCCCAGTCTTTTCTCTGGTCTTGCTCGAAGTTTAATCATAGAATAGAATCTTACAGCACGGAAGGAGGCCATTCAGCCCATAATGTCTGTGTCAGCTCTTCGAAAGAGCCATCCAATTTAGTTCCACAGCCCAGCTTTTCCCCATAATGCTGCAAATTAGTTCTCTTCAAGTCCATATCCAGTTGTCTTTTAAAAGTTCCTATGGAATCTGATCCCACTGCATTTCAGATCTTTACAACCCTCTGTTTGAAGAAATTTCTCCTCATTCCCCTCTAGTTCTTTTGCCAATTACTTAAATTTATGACCACTGGTTACCAACCCACTTGCCAATAATTATTCTTTAATCAGAATCACAAAAACACGTCATCATATTGCTGTTTGTGAGACTTTTCTGTGTGGAAGTTGGCTGCCCCGTTTCCTACTGTATAACTGTGACTGCACTTCACTAGCTATAAAGTGCTTTGGGAGATTCTATGGTCGTGAAAGGCGCTATATAAATGCAAGTCTTACTTTCTCTGCATTACTACTGGGATTTACTTTTAGCCTAACACTACATCACAATGTGATACACAAGGATCTCAGAAAGAATATGTTCTGTTTCTGGCTCCCTTCTTACAGAGAAACCATATAAAGCACAGTTTTAGCATGGTTTCTAAAAAGCAGCCCGATGAAGTAGGGGCTGTTGAGTGTTATATAAAGGAACTGATTCAGTGAAGGGAATTACAAAGTTGTTATTCAAGCCTGGGGTTGTGTTGAGCTTTCATAAGCCACGTGAGCTGCGCTCTTATGGTTTATGACGTGACCAGAACTACCTGATTGAATTAATATACTGTGATTCATTCCACAGCTACAATTATGCTGAATTATCTGCATGAACAGCAGCAAGATATGGCTGACTCATAATACGACTTGGCTTTGACAATATAACTGAAGGAATTGTTTGCATGTATAATCACACAATATCCTCTTGTATGTCAAGTCAAATGGTCTTTGTGAAGTGAATCAACAAAACAGATGCATTATTTTTGCAATGCAACCCTCCTCTTTTCGTATGTGTACAAACATTATGCATTTGAGCAAATATGAGATGCACACATGTTGCAATTTTTCACCAATTGACAAGAGTTAGATTCATATAGAAGCTGGTGTGCTAGCTTGAGAAAAAGCTAGAATGGGCAAACACAAGTTTGTGGAAAGTGGGAGGTCAGACAGGAGAGCATCAGAGTAGTAGGGTCTGAGGTAACAGTTGAAGTAGGTGGTAATGAACCCAACAATACATTTACCATTGTTGAATTCCCCCACCATCAATGTCCTGGGGTTGCCATTGACCAGAAACTTAACTGGACCAGCCACATAAATACTGTGGCTACAAGAGCAGGTCAGACTTTGGCGGCGAGTAACTCACCTCCTGACTTCCCAAAGCCTGTCCACCATCTACAAGGCACAAGTCAGGAGTGTGATGAAATACTCTCCACTTCCCTGGATGGGTGCAGCTCCAACAGCACTCAAGCAGCTTGACACTATTCAGGACAAAGCAGCCCCCTTGATTGGTACCCCATCCACCACTTTAATCATTCGCTTCCTCCACTGCTGGCGCACAGTGGCAGATGCGAGTACCAGCAACTCGCCAAGGCTCCTTCGACAGCACCTTCCAAACTCATGACCTCTACCACCTAGAAGGACAAGGGCATCAGACACATGGGGACACCATCCACTGCAAGTTCCCCTCGACCCATTCTGACTTGGAACTATATCGCTGTTCCTTGACTGTTGCTGGGTCAAAATCCAGGATCTCCCACCCTAACAGCACTGTGGGTGTACCTACACCACATGGACTACAGCACTTCTCAAGTGCAATTAGGGATAGACAGTAAATGCTGGCCTTGCCAGCGATGCCCGCACCTCATACATGAATGAACAAAAAACAAATAGATTTACAGGAACTCTATATCTCAAGTTGGCTTTGCACTCAGAATAAAAACAAACATTTAAATATTTATATAGGTAATGGATACAATGATTCATTATGTATAAGGATGGAGGATTTGGAGACATTCTCTGGAGCAATCTAGAAGCATAAGCCAATCAACAATGTAGCTCAGTAACTAGTGTAAATCCAGTTTAAAAAGAAAGACTTGCATTTATATAGCAACTTTTACAAACTCAAGACATCCCAAAGTGCTGTGCTGTCAAGGAAGTACTTCTGAAGTGTAGTCACTGTTGTAATGTAGGAATTGTCGTAGCCAATTTGTACACAGCAAGATCCCACAAACAGCAATGTGCTAATGACCAGATAATATAGTTTTGTGATATTAATTGAGGGATAAATATTGGCCACGATACCAGAAATAATTCCCTTGCTGTACTTCAAAATAGTGCCATGGCATCTTTTACATCCAATTGAGAAGGCAGACAGAGCCTCGGTTTTATGTCTCATCCAAAAGATGGCACTTCCAACAGAGCAGCACTCCCTTAGTGCTACACCCAAGCGTCAGCCTAGATTTTTATATTGAGCGGGACTTAAATCCACAACCTCCTGCCTCAGAGACAAGCATACTACCAACTGAGTCACAGCGACTACTAGTATGAACCAACTTTTGCTTTAACTACCGTTGCTGTCTTCTCCTCCAGTCTCCAGTGCAACAGGAGATCACTCTGCAATCTTTCTCCGGTTCAGTCAACCCTCCTCCAAAGGGGGAAGAATGGAAACTATTGTAAAGTTACTGCCTGTGTCCTTTTATCTTCTGCATACCTCATTCACAAAATGACCAACACAACAGCTGTATAAATATGTTCTCATTACATTTTCAGTTGCGTTCAATCATTCTTTGGTCCCCATTGGCTAACAAGAAAAAGAAGTTTAGTTTTGCATCTGGATGCAAGTTGGGCTTATTGCTGTCCAATTCTGCAACTATTTTTGAACAGTTGATGGGAAGAGAATATTTGATCCATAATTGTATCTCATGTTTTAATGACCAGATTACCAATGCATTAATTACATTTTGGGGAAATTGGTTGAACTTATCATTTGCCATTACAATTATTGCAATTGCTAACATAAATTAATGACACCTTGGTATCCTGCTAATTGCTCCATGTAATATTCCTCATAATAAAGTAGACTTCTTTTAAAATAATCTGACTTACAGCAGCGCATCTAGGTCAGAAGATAACTATATTTCACCTGTCTGTCACACAGTTTCAAGTACCTGAATGCATTGTGGAAATATTTTCTTATGAAAAGTATTTGTGAACTACAATCTGTGCTACTTTAAAAAAAAATAGCTGTATGCTTTCCACCGTAATGCTGCTGAAAAGAGTTGTAATTGAAACCAATTGCAATATTTGTTCCGTGTTTGATAATGTCCCTATTGCTTACAGCCAGAGTACTTCCCAAAGGATTTTCAAGAAATTTAAGAGAATGTTCTTCATTGAATTGCTTTCAACTATTTCAGATTTACTTTCTTGGACAAGATGAGCACATCAGATTTCGTACAAACCAGATTAATCTAATTTAGTTCAACATATTGGGCCCAAATCTATACATTCAGAAATACCTGCCAAGGCCTGGAACATCTTAAAGTGATAGGCCACATTAAACAATCCACAGTGTTACTTAGACAACGTAAAGCTGCTTTTGCATTGAAACCTTTTTTAAATTCTGATTCCGGGAGATAGGTGTCTGTGATGACACCAGTAAATTCAGCTCCACTTTCGGGGCCGAAGACTGGGCCCTCCATTGTTTTTCACCCGAGGGCAAGTCCTAACTCTTGAGCCAGTGATTAGGGAAGAGTAGCTTGTATACTAAAGGCGTTGAAGTTTCTCGTCAAACTGTTTTGGTAAAGCAGACTTGCTGTCAACAAGAGATCTTTGCAGATCATTAGGAGATGGTGAGACAATTTTTTTCCTTATCCCAAGTGTGTAGTTTAACAAAATTGATCCATTTTCATATATAAGCTGGATGAACACCATAACAAACCAACTTCACAGATTAATGTGGTTTATATCAGGTCTTTGCTGAGATTTAAATGGAAATACAGCCTTAATGGAAATGCAAGAGTAGGAAGTATACCTCCTGATAAGACTGTGATTTGTATCCCGCATGAGTCTATTGAAAGCTAGGTTTTTCATGCAGCCTTCTTTGCTTAAGTCCAGTTCAAGTAATTTGTTTGTTGTTTCTGCTTCAATTGTGGCAACATAATTCCATGCAGGACTTTCTTATTGTGGGTACCTACTGCTGTTACACCATTGATATTAAAGCCCAATCATATTGACATTGCTCTGAAATGTAATTGTAAATAGGAGATTATAATGAACACCCGTGATGAGAATGAAAGCCTTAATGCAAATGTATCTATCATCTACTTCATTTTTCCAACTGACTGTGCTGTTCCATTTTCATAAAATTACTTTTGGCCATGTTGAATGAACTGCTGCATCACCTGATCAAATTCCAGTCACTAGGACAGTAAACTTGCTCTGAAGGCCAAACTGAATATTTACATTTGTTTGCAGATGGAGGGGAGGTGAAATAGGAGAGAATAATAAGAACATAAATCTGTAACTATCCCATAACCCGTGGGACAGCTCAGATTTATTAAACGTTTCAGACTATTACATCACAAGTATCTGACATTTGTTACTGTGACACTCTCAAGTCTCTTTACTTGAGATATAATTTGGAGTTCTGGGTTTCATACTACTCTCAGATACGATACCTCAACTCCTACATTCTGATGGGTGTGATGATGTGCACTGATATCTGAGTGCATTTGTTAATAGGCCCAGGATAACAAGTGGAATAGCTGACTTTGGACTGCTTTAGCTACTCGTTCTATCCTATATTTTCATAGGATTCCCCCTCAGCCAGGGCTCAGTTGGTAGCAATCTTGCTTCTGAGTCAAAAAATTGTGTGTTCAAGTCCCATTCCAGAGAGTTGAGCACAAAAATCAAAGCGGGCACTTCAGTGCAGTACTGAGGAAATGCTGCAGTGTCAGGGGTGCCGTGTTGCAGATGACCAATATTTATTCTTCAATCGTCATAAAAAAACAGATTATCTGGTCATTATCACATTGCTGTTTGCTATGCACAAACTGGTTGCCGTGTTTTCTACATTACCATAGTGACTAGACTTCAGAAATACTTCATTGGCTGCAAATTGTTTTGAGACATCCTGTGGTCATGAAAGGCGCCATATAAATCCAAGTCTTTTTCTTTTTCTCATATCTTTGAGACACAGTATGATGCTATACCAGACCTAGTTTGATGTTTTAACTGTCAAATGAATATAATAATTAGTAAGCGAACAAGCAAAGGACAATAAATAAAGAAGCAAATAACCAGTAGATGTATTCTACATTAGATTTTAGCCCTATGCTATATAGTTTGTAATATCTGTAATAATTCACATGCAGTTATTGCTTTTAGATTATTTTATATTATTTTTATATTGCCAACTGTAAAAGTATCCTGCTAGCATGGAGAGACAATATAAAATAAAGGGTACAATTCTAAAGGGGGTGGAGGAGCAGAGAGACCTAGGTATATATGTGCATAAGTCATTGAAGGTGGCAGGACAGGTTGAGAGTGCAGTTAATAAAGCATACAGTATCCTGGGCTTTATTAATAGGGGCATAGAGTACAAGAGCAAGCAAGTTATATTGAACTTGTACAAGACACTAATTTGGCCTCAGCTGAAGTATTGCATCCAGTTCTGGGTGCCACACTTTAGGAAAGATGTGAAAGCATTGGAGAGAGTACAGAAAAGATTCACGAGAATGTTTGCAGGGTTGAGGAACTTCAGTTATGAAGATAGATTGGAGAAGTTAGAACTGTTTTCCTTGGAGAAGAGAAAGCTGAGGAGATTTAATAAAGATATTCAAAATCATGAGGGGTCTGGACAGAGTAGATAGGGAGAAACTGTTCCCACTCGTGAAAGGATCGAGAAGGAGTGGGCACAGATTTGAAGTAATGGGTAAAAGACGTAAAAGCGATATGAGGAATAACTTTTTCACGCAGTGGGTAAAGTCTTGAATGCACTGCCTGAGAGTATGGTCGAGGCAGGTACAATCGAGGCAATCAAAAGCTAATTAGACAGTTATCTGAAAATGAATAATGTGGAGGGTTATGGGGAGAAAGTGGAGGAATGGCACTAAGTGAATAACTCATTTGGAGAGCCAGTGTAGACAATTCTGTGATTGTGTTAACACTTTCAGAAAACTTCACTCTGAAGATTGCTGAAACTTGACGTTTTGTTAAAACGGAAGACGTACAGTATCGATGCAAAATCTTGTGCCGCCGGCCGACATGCTAGTTCCCTGGAAACATTCGCCCAGGGTCATTTTCCTGGAGGTGGGATGGTGGGTGGAGAGATGTGGCAACAAGCCAGGAGGCCTCAGGAAATAGTATAGCTGCCTGGTGGCAGACCAGGAGGGCAACACTCCAGGTAGGCTTTGAGGCCCTTCCCGCCTACCTGGCTTCAGTTGCAGCCACAGGCTGCGTTTTGGAGGGGCACCCCCTCCACAGTGGTGCCCCAGCCGTCGATTTTATTTTTTATTTAAAACTTCAAGAAGTTGGAGAGAGGGCAGCTCAAAATGGCAGCACCTTCTCTCTCATTTTTCTGAAATGGCAGCTTGCTACATCTGCACTGCTGGAAGGCCTCCTTTTGGCACTCCAGCTTTGCGAGCCAGCCCGCCATCCTTAACCGGATGTCGAGCTCGCCCTCTGGCCGCTAATTGGCCAATTCAGGGAAAATTGCAGGCGAGTGACTGTTCCACACGAACGGGCTTCCGACCCCCATTTGACCCTGACATCGGGATCCTGAAGTTCGTGGGAAAATCCTGCCCAACTATTACATTAACAAGTACATCACAAGCGTAATGCAAATACAATCAAACAGTTGACAAGCCAACCAGTCTGCTGCTCAGGCTCCACACAAGAGCTTCTATAATATCCACATACCACCAAGACCCCACAGACGTCACAGAACCTCAATGTCTCTCTCAGACTTCATGCAAACCTAGCAGGTGAGTCCCTACATTGATCAACAACCACCATCATTTTGTTCATCTGGAAACAGAATAGATGTCTGATATGATACTGAGACAACTCTGAAATTACACTGTGGGATGCCAGCATAACACTTAGGATTCACCTGAAACTCTTTTCTACACTTGTTAGCAGAGGAAGTAAGGTCAACACTTTGGCTACAGTACCAGCAAGAGCAATTTCAAGCCAAAGCACAAAGCATTTGTACAGTAGAAGATCCTTTCAAAGCCTTTTGACTTGAATGGGGGTAACATGTTCATGACTTAACCATGTGTATGTTACGTGGCAGGTTTCGCCCTTTGAATTTTATATCACCCCTCCAGATCTCTCACATTGGAAGTATTTACAGAAGCAAATTGAATACTTGTATGAATCAATGCACCATGTATCACCATCCTTGCTTTGTTGTGCTTTGATTCAGTGAGTATGGGTGCCACTGGCAAGGCCAGCATTTACTGCCCATCCCTAATTGCCTTGAGAAGTTAATGGTGAGCTGCCCGCTTGAATAGAACTGAGTGACTTGCTAGGTGCTGTGAAGGTTTGTGGTAGGTGCACAGATAAGCTTACTTGACAGCCTGTGTGATAATGCAAGCACAAACAGTGCAGAGATTAGAGTCACGGCTGCTGCTGGAGCTGGTCCTTCCTTCCTTGTCTTGTTGCACATCTGTTCATAGTTTGATGGACGGGAGTGGTGGCTTTCACTGCAGTCTGAATCATGGAAGCAGGCAAGTCGCTCCTATTTGTGGGTTCACTATAAATCACAAACTGTCTCTGGTAGCACTGCAATAAGTCATGTAGATATTGTTGCTTACCTGTGCCATTAATCTTCAACAGGGGTTCAACAGAGCAGCGACAGACATAAATCTTAACATATTGGGTACTGAATCTGTTTTCCGCTTTACAATATGTGAAAGCGTATCCTTGCTAAGGCTGCCTTGGTGGGGTGGGGTGGGTCTTACAGGAATGAACATTGCCTGTAAATGTTTGCTTGCAGTGCACTGAGCAAAATCATAAATTAAAACCCAATCTTGAACCTTACTCAACATTATTTTTGCTCCCTACCAGAGGGACAGGGTGCCTTTAAGAGGTCCAGGCTAGCTGCACTTTGTGCTAGTTACGCATGCTGGTGGACCATCCTGTTGACCGTGTAGCCAGTCAACAGTGCGTTCTGTGCTCGGATGCATGCTGATATCATGCTGAAAGCGTAAAGTTTGAGTGCTGCCTGCCTCGACGAGATTGGACACGGGGCAATCATGCATCATGATCCCTACATCTGAAAATGGGCCTTGTCGAACTTTTCGTCCCTTATATTTAATGTGATGAGCATTAAATCTACAATATTGCCTGACATGTAGTATTACCCTGTTTTCCAAAGTGCTATAACTGGACAATTCTACTGGCTCAGGGAAGAGGAAGAAGCAGTTAACAAGAGGTTTAGGTCAGTTTTATAGATTGATTGCTTCTGCACCCCTCCCGCCACCCCCCACAACCCACCCAATCTAAAGGTGTTACAGGGTCAACTCGCCAATCTTTTGGCATAACTACCATGTCCAAAGATGTTTCAAGGATGTTTCTGCTATTTTCTCTCTGATCCCCCTTAGCATGTGAGAATGCATGCTGTCAGGACCCAGTGCCTTTTTTACTTCAATACTGTGCATCACAATTTTAGCAATAAGCTTCCCCTGTGACAGCTTATCAGATGTCTTTTTAAAATCTCTATACATAACACATGTTGCATTTTCTTTGTGAATGCACCATGTCATTTCCTCTCTGTCAAGAGTATCAGACAGAATTTACCTTTTGCAAACCTATGCTGGTTACCTTTGAGTTCCAGCAGACCTTTAGTACCACCTCCTTCAGTGCAGTTATCCTATTTAATTGCTCCACCTGCTCCTTGTTGTACCATTCCAATTATCGCGCTCTTCTGTGAAAACCAAGGTCCTGTTCATACCCATGAGAAAATTTCTGTTCTGTGTATCTGACTCACTTGATGTTAGCTTGGTTCAGTGAAAGCTCCCTCATCTCTTAGTCAGTAGATTGTGGGTTCAAACCCCACTCCAGGACTTGAGCACACAACGTCAGCTGGCACTTTAGCGCAGTACTGAGGGAATGCTGTCTTGATGGATGCGCCCTGGTGCCATCTTAAATTGGCAGACCAATTGGTTGTTGAAAGATCGCGTGGCATTATTTCTGAAAAAGAACAAGGTGTTGACCTGGCCAGCATTTCTCCCTCGGCTACCAACAACTTGGATTTAAATATCACATTTAATGGGGAGAAAACATCCCAGAGATGTTCCATCGTGGCTGAAGGAAATAATTGAAGCTGAGCCAAAGGAGGAAATATTGTGAAGGGTGACCAACACAAGCAGCAAAGTTTTGGATGAGTGAAGTTTATGAAGGGTGGAGGGTAGGAGACTTGCCAGGAGAACATTAGAGTAGTCGGTGGTGATTTACAGCTTTGACCGAGTGATAACCCGTTGGAGAAGATTGTCCATGCTTTGTAGAATCTGCTTGACTTGTGTTTCATTGAAGTCAATAAGATGAGCATCAGCTGGGTTCTATAGAGGGCAGATAGTCCACTCCACCAGGGGTCAAAGTTGAAAAGTAGCCTCCCATCAAGTCTCGTGCTGACAAAGGCATCAAACTGTGTGTCAGGAGCAGAGGGTCTGAGGCAGGGCTGGAGACAGGTGATTTTAGGGAGGTGAAAGCAGACACTCTTTGTGATGCAAGAGGATTTCAGGATGGAAAAGGACACCCAAGGTTACAAACAAGGTTATAACTCTTTTTTTTTCCACTGTCCAGTCTCTTCTGGACTCATCCACGACTCTTCTGACCCCCTACGTCATTTCTACAATTTCCAGTTCCTGGCCCTAACCGCCTCCTCTTCACTATGGATATCCAGTCTCTTTAAACCTTCACCCCCCCACACCACCACCACCAGGACGGTCCGAGGGCTCTTTGCTTCTTCCTTGAACAGAGGCCGAACCGGTCCCCATCCACCACCACTCCTCCGCATGACTGAATTTGTTCTCACATTGAACAACTTCTCATTCAACTCCACTCACCTCCTCCAAGTAAAAGGTGTTGCTATGGGTACCCACATGGGTCCTAGATATGCCTGACTTCTTGTGAGGTATGTCGAATATTCCTTGTTCCAGTCCTACTCAGGCTCCCTGTCCCAACTCTTTTTCTGGTACATTGATGATTGTATCGGTGCCGTTTCCTGTTCTCGCCTTGAATTGGAAAATTTCATCAACTTTGCTTCCAATTTCCACTCTTCTCCCACCTTCACATGGTCCATCTCCAACACTTCCCTTCCCTTCTTTGACTTCTCTTCTCCATCTCTGGGGATAGGCTGTCCACTAATAATCATTATAAGCCCACCAACTCTCACAGCAACCTCAACTACACGTCCTCACACCCTGCCTTCTGTAAGGTCTCCATTTCATTCTTCCAATTTCTCCATCTCCGATGCATCTGTTTTGATGATGCAACCTTCCACAACAGTGCTTCTGATATGTCTTCCTTTTTCCTCAACTATGGTTGACAATTATGTCTGTCCCATTTCCCGCACATCTGCACTCACCCTTCCTCTCCCTCCCAGAACCGCGACAGTGTTCCCCTTGTCCTCACTTCCAATCTCACCAGCCTCCACATCAAAAGGTTCATACTCCACCATTTCTGCTACCTCCAGTGTAATGCCACCACTGAACACATCTTCCCCTCCCATCCCCTGTCAGCATTCCGAAGGGACCGTTCCCTCCGTGACATCCTGGTCCACTCCTCCATCACCTCTGGCACCTTGTTTCCTTCCCATTCAATTGCAGGAGGTATAATACCTGCCCTTTTACCTCCTCTTTCCTCACCATCCAAGGTCCTAAACAGTCCTTCCAGGTGAAGCAGCAATTTACTTGTACTTCTTTCAATTTAGTATACTGCATTCACTGTGCACAATGCAGTCACCTCGACATTGGAGAGACCAAACACAGATTAGGTGATTGCTTTGTGGAACACGTCCAGTCAGTCCGCAAGCATGACCCTGAGCTTCTGGACCCTGCTCTCATGCTCCCATTTCTGTCCTTGGCCTGTCGCAGTGTTCCAGTGAACCTCAGCACAAACTTGAGGAACAGCACTCATCTTCCAATTATGCACTCTACTGTCTTCCAGACTCAACATTAAGTTCAACAATTTCAGAGCATGACTGCCTTTTAAAATTTAATTTAATTTTTTAACCATGTGCCTGTCTTAAACGATTTTTTTCATGTTTTTGCTTTTGGACAGAGCTGTTCATTATTCTGCCATTAACACTCACTCTGGACCAATGCTTTGTCGTTTACTACAACCATTAGCACCGCCGTTGCCTTTGTTCCATGATATCTTTGTCTCCTGGCCTCTGCCCTATCAGATCCCTTCCCTTTTGGTTTTCTTCTCCCCTTCCCCCGTTTCACTTACTCAAAGCCTATTGCTTTTCTAACCATTGCCAGTTCTGATGAAAGGTCACAGACTTGAAATGTTAACTCTACAGAAGCTACCTGACCTGCTGATTATTTCCAGCACTTTCTGTTTTTATTTAAGGTTACGAACTTTCTTGTTTAAGCCTGGGACAGTGGCTGGGTGGGTGTGAGGGGTGGGGAGGAAATGGAGTCAATAGCAAGGGTGCAGGGTTTGTGGTGGAAGCTGAAGACAATGGCTTCAGTCTTCCCAGTTTTAGCTGCAGGAATTACATCATTCCTTCTCCTTTTTAAAACTTCTGTTATTGAGCTTAATTATTTGTATGGCTGCTGTTTCCCAGAAGTTCCTCTCCGCTACACTGCCTCTCTGTCTCCCTTCATTACCTAATACTTGGTCCGGATCTTATCCCTAGCAAGCAGATTCATAGATACACAGTTGCCCACTCTTGTAAATGTAAGTAATAATTTTACTCCTCCCTCTATTGGAACATCAATCCAATATTTTTTTATCATTAGCCAAGGTAAACAACAAACAACTTATTTTACAGTATTCACTGAAACCTAAAGTATTATGTTGTTGTGTATATTTAGAAATGTTATTATGCTTGAATATAATGTGCCTTTAAGCATTCAATTTTTTCACAGTTTGGAACCATTAAATGCTTCTGTATGTAATTTGTTTGCTTGAGATTTATCACAGGGCCAATCTATTCATAGTTTGGGTTTTCCTATCAGGGAGATCTGAATTTTACCACTGCGCCTGTACCACAGTCCTTCCAATTAAGACCAGGCTCTTTCCCTCCAGCAATATTAATAGCAGCAATTTTGGCTCTGCTTTAAGTTTTATTCTTAGACCATGCCATTAAAGCCAATGGCATAGATTGCACTGTGAAATGCAACCTGATTACGGTGAGCTCCACATGCAGAAGGTACGAATGCTATGTAGTTCAATGGCTTTCCACCATACCAAATGCTAATGCCTAACATTCCATGGCACAGCGAATGTGGATTGGGACATTTTAAGATAACAAATAGGTTATGTTGGAAGACTGCTTAAGCATCTTGTTGGACACTGTTTTCAGGGCAGGGGAGCCAGACCCAAGACTTGGGCTCCTACTGGCTGGCCAATTTTTAGTGGGTGAGTTTTGATATGGGCTCAAAACTCACTGGCTCTGTGACCCAGGAGATTTAAACTCCTGAGCCTCATATAAATTTCACCAAGTGACTTTTCACCGATTCCTGGTGGGAAGTAGCTGAGAAATCTGTGGCCCAGAGGCCTCCCACTGGGAAGATAAATTCACGGGATTGGCTGCCCGGCCATCCTGACCAAGGAGGGGTCGGTATTCGGCCTGCTGCTTTTCTTGGTCTGTATTTATGACCGAGACCTGGTGTGTAGGGAACAATTTCAAAATTTGCAGGTGACACAAAATTTGCAAGTATTGTGAACTGTGAGGAGGATAGTGATAGACTTCAAGAGGACATAGACAGGCAGATGAAATTGAATGCAGAGAAGTGTTAAGTGATACATTTTGGTAGGAAGAATGAGGAAAGGCAATATAAAATCAAGGGGACAATTCTAAAGGGGGTGCAGGAGCAGAGGGACCTGGGGATATATGTGCACAAATTGTTGAAGGTGGCAGGACAGGTTGAGAAAGTGGTTAATAAGACATATGGGATCCTGGGCATTTTAAATAGAGGGATAGAATATAAAAGTAAGGAAGGTTTGGTGAACCTTTACAAAACATTGGTTCGGCCTCAACTGGAGTATTATGTCCAGTTCTGGGCAACACACTTTCGGAAGGATGCGAAAACGTTGGAGAGAGTGCAGAAAAAATGTATGAGAATAGTTCTGGATATCAGGAACTTCAATTATGTGGATAGGTTAGAGAAATTAGAGCTGTTCTCCTTGAGAAGAGAAGGATGAGAGGAGATTTGATAGAGGTGTTCAAAATCATGAGGGGTCTGGATTGGGTAGGTAGGGAAAAACTGGTCCTGTTGGTGGAAGGATCCAGAACCAGAGGACAACAATTTAAGGTGATTGGCAAAGGAACGAGAGGCAACATGAGGAAAATCTTTTTGACGCAGCGAGTGGTTAGGATCTGGAAGGGACTTCCTGAGAGTGTGGAGGTGACAGATTCAATTGTGGCTTTCAAAGGGGGATTGGCTAATTACCTGAAGAGAAATAAGTTTGCAGGTCAACGGGGAAAAGGCGAGTGGGATGGGGGAGTGCCATGATGTGGGACTAGCTGAATTGCTCTTACAGAGAACTGGCATGGACGTGATGGGTCAAAATGGCCGTCTTCTGTGCTGTAACCATTCTATGGTTCTATCCTGTGTGAGTTCCTGTGATTGGGTAAGAACACAGCAAGGAAGGGGTCCCTTGCAGCTCCGATCCACGCTCACACTGGGCTTTCTTGGTGGGAAATGAACTGGCCTTTCCTGCTCAGGCCCCTGATTAAAAGTTGCAGTTGGTTCCCAATGATATTATCAAGACTCTGACATGCATGTTCTAAGAAGGACCCCCGCGGCTTGGACTGGTGTCTTTGGCACCTGAGGTAAAAAAAAAAATTATTCAGGTCAGTTCCTGGTGGCTCCAGAGCAGGCAAGAGGCTTGGGCGATTTTAACTGCCCATATGCCTGGTTCACTTTGGACTGCAGCTAGCCAGTGCCAAACAAATCTGGTAGTTAGAGGGGATCTGTCGGCATCACTGTCAGCCTGCCTCAACTTTGAAGGATCAGAAATCCCAATGAAACGGGCACTCAGCAAAGGTGCCTGGCTCAATAACCTAACCATATCTTCAGCTAACATGGCCTCCTGGAATATCAGGGCCTGGCCAAAAGCAGCCTTGGGTTCAATGCTATCACAAGAAGTAGCATAAAAGTCCAAGGGCCATATTTATTTCCTTTTTTTTTTGCATCTTTCTATTTCTGGGCCTCCTTTTTTTGCCAAGATTGAAATCACCTCGGTATGTTATCTTGCTCTCAAATACTGCAGTGCCGCAGGCCAATTATTATTAGATGATTATGGATAGCTCAATCAGTCACTGGTGGTACAAGTGGGATTCAGTGTTGGTTGTTTATGCATCAGAATAAATCTACATTTACAACATGCAGGGCAACGTCAAGCAAGCATTTGTGTGATAAACAGCAATGTGATGTTTAGATATGTGCTGTACTGGGCTGGCATTCTGTCATCAAATGCAATGACCGAATTGTGCCAACTTTTCGCAGCAGTGTAGTGATTGCACTTGCGTGTTTTAGGTCACAGCTGGTGACGTGAGGCTGTGAATGGGAAAGAGGGATGATCAGCAAAGATTTCAGTCATCAATCTATTAATGATACAGGCGTTCTGTCTCATACAGCTCAATAATTTAATGTAGCGTTTTATATCCATAATATATTTAGCCTAAACTCTCCTGCAACATTCTGACAATGGCATTTAAAGGTTATGCAATCTCTAGCTTTGTCCTGATGAGGTTGCAAACGGAGTGCCAGTGGATCATTACTAACATGTTGAGTTTTATTACAGATTACCTGAGTGAGAGTGCAGTTTCAGTATTTATTTTTTCAAATGTGTGTTAATCACAAGATAATTACAGATGAGGGAGGCAATTTGGTTCATTTTAATTCATCCATCCAGAGTTCTTAACCTTCTCAAACCTCCCCCCCCCTCCCCCGCCCGTCGCCATTATAGCATCCAGTTGTTTCTTAAGTTATTCCGATGCATCTTCCTGCATTCTGTGTTAATCTGTCTTTCTGTAAACTGCTGAATATCCTGTGGCATTGCTCACAGGCAGACCAACAAATTCCTTTCTCTCTTCCTGCAACATTTTTTCTGTCTTCTGCTCTTCAGGCTTTTTTGTCTCTCTGTCTCTCAATTTCTCTTCCACTTTTTCTTCTTTATTTCTCCAGGAACAGAGCATGAGAGTAAGCAAGTCAGAGAGAAATTAAATGGTACAATTTTAAAGGAGGTACAGGAACAGAGACCTGGAGGTGTACGCTCACAAATCTTTGAAAGTTGGTAAGGCTGTTAAAAAAAAGTCATGTCCTTATAAATAAAGGCATACAGTACAAAAGAAAGGAAGTTATACCAAACCTTTATTCATCACTGGTTAGGCCACAGCAAGAAATACTCTTGTTCAATTCAGGGGAATCAGGCTTTAGGAAGGATGTCAAGGTCTTAGAGAGGGTATAGAAGCAATTAACTAGAATGGTACAAACAGCAACAACTTATATTTATATAGCGCCTTTTACATAATAAAACGTCCCAAGGTGCTTCACAGGAGCATTATAAAACAAAGTGTGACACCAAGCTACATAAGGAAATATTAGGTCAGATGACCAAAAACTTTTTCAAAGAGTTCGGTTTTAAGGAGAGTCTTAAAGGAGGAAAGCAAGGTGGAGAGGTGTAGAGAGGGTATTCCAGAGCTTGTGACCTAGGCAACTGAAGTTGCAGCCACCAATGGTGAAGCAGTTACCAGTTCAGGGATGCACAAGAGTCCAAAATTAGAGGAGCGCAGATATAGCCGAGGGTTGTGGAGCTGGAGGAGATTACAGAGATAGGGATGGGAGAGACCATGGAGGATTTGAAAACAAGGATGAGAATTTTAAAATCATGATGTTGCTTGACTGGGAGCCAATGTAGGTCAGCGAGCACAGGGGTGATAGGGGACTGGACTTGGTGCAAGTTAAGACAGGGGCAGCAGAGTTTTGGATGGCCTTAAGTTTACAGAGAGTAGAATGTGGGAGACCAGCCAGAGGAGCATTGGAATGGTGAAGTCTAAAGGTAACAAAGGCCTGAATGAAGGTTTCAGCAGCAAATGAGCTGAGACCGGGGCAAAATTGGGTGATGTTCTGGAGGTGGAAATAGGTGGTCTTGGTGATGGCATGAATATGAGGTCAGAAACTCATCTTGGGGTCAAGTGTAATACCAAGGTTGCAAACAGACTGACTTATTCTCAGACTGTTGCCAGGGAGAGGATTGGAGTCAGTTGCTAGGAAACTGAGTTTGGAATGGGGACTGAAAACAATTGTTTCAGTCTTCCCAATATTTAATTGGAGAAAAGTTTTGCTCATTAACAGGGATGAAAGACTTTAGTTTGTGGAGAGACAAGAGAAGCTGGGGTTGTTCTTCTTAGAGCAAAGAAGGTTAAGAGGGGATTTGATTGAGGTGGCCAAAAACATCAGGAGGTTGATAACGTATATAAGGAAAAATGTTTCCAATGGCAGTAGGGTTGATAACCAGAGGACACAGATTTCAAGTGATTGTCAAAAGAATCAGAGGTGACTTGAGAAAACATTTTTTATGCATCTGTTGGAAACAAATTTAAAGGTAACTTTCAAAAGGGATAAATACTGAAGGGAAAGCATTTACAAGGCTATAGAAAAAGAGCAGGAGAAAGGAACTAATTGAATAGCTCTATCAAAAAGGCACATTTAGCCGAATGGCCTTCTCCTGTGCTGCAAGATTCTATGGGCGGAATCTTCCTGACTGCTTGGAGGTGACCTTGGAGGCAGGGGTGTGGGTGCCTGAAAGGAATTGATAAACCACGTCAGAACAGCCCCCCAGCACTGTCCCACCTCCCGTCCGGTTTCCTAGGGGCGGGCTGCCACTGGAATCAGCAGCCCACTCCATGGAGGCAGGAAGCCAATTGAGGCCCTAAACCAGGGCCATTATCCCACACCGACAGAACTTTCCTGGTGTCAGACACACCCCACCCCTCTGAGTCCGGAGTGCGGAAACGACTTGGAGGCAGCCTCCTGGCGGCTGGTCAGAGGGCCGCTGGAGCTCCTGTCCAGCCCCCAACGATAGAGCCACAAGGCCGCAATCCTTCCTGTAGAGGGGATCCCCCTCCACACTGATAGTCCTAACATCTCTGAAACGTCTTTTTTCAAAATGTCCCGCAGCTATCTGAGAGCACCTCCACATTGGGGCACCCTCGTGCTCACCAAACTGCCTCAGCAATGCCTAGCTCTGCCTGTGGGCATCGCAGTCACGGTCCCACCTGCCTTCCTTAATTGGACAGCGAGCACAAAGGCGGCCTCCAATTTGGTTGCCTCCCGTAAGATCGTGAAGCTATGCAGACGCCAGACACCAGTGGGGTCGGGACCCGGAAGGGGTTCTGTCCCTCGATTATTTTCTGTGTTGGGAAGATTCCACTCTATGACAGTGGAGCAGGACAGAAAGGAAAGGAGAGTGGAGCAGAAAGCAGGCAGGTCAAAAAAATAAATGAGCGCATAGAAGGAAAGCAGGCATATGAGAAAGAAGCCAGGATCTGAAGAACATAGAGATGAAATATAAGGGATGGTGGAGCAGGGAGAAGATTGGGCACAGAGAGGGAGAAGCAGACTTCAAGTTAGAATTGGCAGAGAGGAACAGTTGCCACAACTAAAAAGAAGATTTGAATGTGACAAGCCTGCATTTGGTCTGTTGTTCGAGTGGAATTTATTTTGTGAGCAGTATTTGTTCTTGTATTGTCATGACCATGGAGGAGTAATGTTTTAACTGATTGGTGGCTTCACACTGCCCCAGAGAATAAAAATAATCTGAAAAGGTACATTCGTGTTATTGCTGTTCCGAAGACCTGTGTCTAAGAGAATCAAAGTTAGCGTGGTCGTCCCATCTCGGACCTGAGCTCCCTCCAAGCACCACATGCCCACTGGGAACACAGGATCACAGATTTAGCCCTGGAGTTTCTGACAGCAGGAGTTATTTTCCAATGTCACCACTCCTGATTATTCGGTCTACTCATATCAGTTTGTCAGTTAAATGTGGTAATTGTGTTGATTATTTCTGACCCAAACTTTTTTGGCAACTGCATGAGGCACTCAGACACTTGTCAAACAAAGAGGGGTTTGCATTTATACAGCGCCTTTCATATCTTCAGGCTATCTCACAGCAATTGACAGCAATTAATTATTTTCGAATGCAGTCGCCTGTGTTTTGTAGGCTAATGCAGCAACCCGTTTGCTCACAGCAAGGTCCAACAATTATTGAGGTGTGTGGTTTTTGTTCAGGCAGAAATTCCTGGACCCGGGAGAACTCCCCTGCTGTTCTTTGAAAGAGTGAAGCGTCCACCTTTTTATATCCACCTGAGCAGGGATATGCGACCTCAATTTAATGTCTCCATCTGAAAGACGGCATCTCTGACATTGCAGCACCTCCTCGGTAGTACGCCAAAGGACTGGATTTTGTCAAGATCGTTGGGACTCTGATGTTGGGCTCAATTCCAGTTCAGGAATCCAGAAATGGCCACGGCAAGACATAGGTCGCGATCTTCTCAGAGGCAGCCAATTAAGAAGCCACCCCTGGGAGCCCCATCCAATTAAGGGTGCTGGGAAAAGCAAGGAACCAGCAGGCCCAATCAGAGGGCCTACAGTGATGTCTGGCTGGTAGCCCCTCTGGGAGAGGCGGGCACTGCTGATGTAGATAGGAGAATGCAACAGCGCCTCAAGATGAAGAGCGTCCTCTGAAGACTTATAGCATTATTTTTTTTTTAAATGTGTCCACACCTGCTAGGTCATTATTGTGGAGGGGAGCCCCTCACAGGATTTCCCGCGGCCACAGCTGGCACCCTCTGACACCTGCGGCTCCAGGAGAGGGGGAATTTAAAGGAGGTCTCGCTGGCTTTCCGGCCTGATGCTGGGAGGCCACCTCCAGGTAAAGGCTGTGCTTCAGCCTCAGTGGGGTCCCGTCTGCCATGGGGAAGATTCTGGTAGCGTCACCAATTTGACCCCAAGTGGGCATTTAATTTAGCCTAATTAGCTACTCATCATTGTCAGGTGGGTAGCTCGTGCCGGTCAGATCACACCTCCAGCAAGATCACTTAGAGGCGTGATCGTGCTGGGGAGCTGCCTCCAAACCTGTTTCTGTGGGGCTGGTAAAATTCAGGCCAGAGTGTCCGGGTAGAAATCTGGTTAAGTCCATAGTGTGGCTGAAACATAAGAACATATGAAGTAGGAGTTGCTGTCAGCCATTTGGCCCTTCAAGCCTGATCCGCCATTTAATAAGACCGTGGCTGATCTACCTCAACTCCACCTTCCTGCATTATCCCCATATCCCTTAATTCCCTTTAGTACCCAAAAATCTATCGACCTCTGTCTTGAATATGATCCACAACTGAGCATCCGCAACTCCCTGGGAAGAGAATTCCAAAAATTCAAAACTCTTTGAGTGAAGAAATTTCTTCTCATCTCAGTCTGAAATGTTCAATCTCTTATTCTGAGACTGTGATCCTTGATTCCCAAGCCAGAGGAAATATTTTCACAGCATTTACTCTGTAAAGCCCCTTTTGATATGTTTCGATTAGATCATTTCTCATTCTTCTAAACTCTAGGGAATATAGGCCTAGTCTACTTAATCTCTCCTCTTAGAACAATTCTGTCATACCAAGTACTAGTCTAGTGAACCTTCGTTGCACTCTCCTCGAGGGCAAGTATGTCCTTCCTTCAGTAAGGAGACCATTTAAGTTGTCCAAGGGGTCTCACTGCATGGACCATTTTTCTTAGAGTCACTGGGGCCCCATTGTCTGTTCTCCATTTCCAAATGAGTTGAGGTCATCAGGTGACATCATCCTGCATCTAGATTCCAAAAATTGCCTGAAATAATGCGCTCAAATGACATGCGTAATTTGTGTATTTGGTTGATAAATTACATATGACCATGGTAACATCACAGGATAATTACGGATGAGGATGACCACTCAGTCCATATTACAGTGGCGCAGTGGTTAGCACCGCAGCCTCACAGCTCCAGGGACCCGAGTTCAATTCTGGGTACTGCCTGTGCGGAGTTTGTAAGTTCTCCCTGTGACCGCGTGGGTTTTCCGTCGGGTGCTCCGGTTTCCTCCCACTGCCAAAGACTTGCAGGTGATAGGTAAATTGGCCATTGTACATTGCCCCTAGTGTAGGTAGGTGGTAGGGAATATGGGATTACTGTTCTTTTCTTTCTTTTGGGCCTCCTTATCTCGAGAGACAATGGATACGCGCCTGGAGGTGGTCAGTGGTTTGTGAAGCAGCGCCTGGAGTGGCTATAAAGGCCAATTCTGGAGTGACAGGCTCTTCCACAGGTGCTGCAGAGAAATTTGTTTGTTGGGGCTGTTGCACAGTTGGCTCTCCCCTTGCGCCTCTGTCTTTTTTCCTGCCAACTACTAAGTCTCTTCGACTCGCCACAATTTAGCCCTGTCTTTATGGCTGCCCGCCAGCTCTGGCGAATGCTGGCAACTGACTCCCACGACTTGTGATCAATGTCACACGATTTCATGTCGCGTTTGCAGACGTCTTTATAACGGAGACATGGACGGCCGGTGGGTCTGATACCAGTGGCGAGCTCGCTGTACAATGTGTCTTTGGGGATCCTGCCATCTTCCATGCGGCTCACATGGCCAAGCCATCTCAAGCGCCGCTGACTCAGTAGTGTGTATAAGCTGGGGATGTTGGCCGCTTCAAGGACTTCTGTGTTGGAGATATAGTCCTGCCACCTGATGCCAAGTATTCTCCGAAGGCAGCGAAGATGGAATGAATTGAGACGTCGCTCTTGGCTGGCATACGTTGTCCAGGCCTCGCTGCCGTAGAGCAAGGTACTGAGGACACAGGCCTGATACACTCGGACTTTTGTGTTCCTGTATTACTGTAGGGTTAGTATAAATGGGTGGTTGTTGGTAGGCACAGACTCGGTGGACCGAAGGGCCTGTTTCAGTGCTGTATCTCTAAAAAAAAAAAAAATTAGTTAATCCATTCAGAAACACCATGCAATCCATCCTTCCTCCTGGCATAACTCCATTTATAAGTGATTTCCGTGGTTTCCTTTAGACCACTCTGCCCCATGGTCCATTCTATTGTTGATCCTTGTCTGTGTGAAGAACCTCCTTATATCGATAGCAAAGTTAGCCAGTTTGTACCTAGATCCCACTCCCACAATTTAATTTATAGTAATATTCTGTATTTATCATTTCCAAACCATTTACTATCTTGTGTAAAAGGTCATGTTTCAGATGCCTCCTTTCCAGTAGAAAAGTCTAAGACTTTCCAGTCTTTCCTCATATCATAGATTACTGAGTGGAGATCAGCCTTGTCACTCTTATTTGTACTGTCTCCAGCAACTGAATATCTTCCATGTGTCTCGAGACCAGAGGTGGAATCCAAATTAAGGTGTGGTCGAAACAGAGCACTGCTCACAACTTCTGTTCATATTCCATTGCTTTGGAGTGCAAAAGAATTGGTTCACAGCATGCCTTTCATAACTTTAGGATATCCCAAAGCAGTTTGTAACCAATGGAGGACTTTGTGAGGTGTAGTTACTGTTGGAATGTACGAAGCATGATAGCTAATTTGCACACACAGCAAAGTTCCACAAACAGCAGTGTGATAATGAGCAGATCAGCTGTATTAGTGCTGCTGGTTGAGTGGTCAGTATTGGCCAGGATACGGTTCACTGATTGGCATTGGTTGGACACGTTTAGGAGGAAGTCAGAACTTGTTGATGAATCCGGACCGCCACAAGCTTAATTCTACAAATCCAATGACTTTGCACAATAAAACAACATTTTCGTCCACAAATTTCAAGATTTCCTTGTTTGTGAACTCAGGAAGAACAAAGATTACAATTGGTGAGGTGAAAGAAGATAGGGGAGATGATTAATCCAGGGATGAATTTTTGCCACGGAGAGCGAGAAACAGGAGCTGGGTCTCTTTTTGGGTAAGGAACCCTCCTCTGGGGGTGAGCCTTTAATTGACATGGAAATGGGTTTCCTGCCCACTTAGAGTCAGTGGGGGCAGAAATGGGAGTAGGTTAGATGAGGTGTGGGACCCATTTAGACTCCCCACGGCAGCCATCACTGAGGCTGCTGGTTGTCCTGAGAAAGAAATCTGCAGTTTGTGTCAAAGTCTTCCACTGCACCAGAGGGAAGCGAGATGTCACAGGGGAGCAGGAGGCCTGGAACCCAGGGCAAGGCTGTGACCCGCTTCATCAATGCCGAACTAGATCTAATGCTGGAGGCAGTGATTGAGAGGAGGGAGGTCCTCTTCCCAGAGGGTGGCAGGAGGAGGTCACCTTGTCATGCAGCAGGGTCACCTCCCTGTTCAGCGTCATCTCTCACTGGCTCCAATTCCTCCTCCTCTCTCACCTCCTGCTCCTCTTCCTCCCCTGATGAGCTGTCTCCTTCCAGGGTCTCATTGCTCTCAAGGTCCACACCTCTCTGGAGGGTCATGTTATGGAGAGCGCAGCAGACCATCACAATGTCCGAGATCCCCCTCAGGAGGGTTTTGAAGGGCACCACCTGACCGGTCCAGGCACTGGAATTGTATCTTCAGAAGCCTGTTGGCCTGCTCAGTGGTTGTCCTTCTGAGCAGGTGACACTGATTGTATCGCCTCTGTGCCTCTGGCCGGGGCTCTCATAAAGGGGTCAGTAGCCATTTCTTCAGGGGATTTCCCTTGTCCCCGAGGATCCAGCCAGATGCTCTGGGGGTTGGAGTGATGATCTGAGGCCTTCTGGACTTGCAGTCTCCTGCAGCACTGGTTCTCAGTCATTTCTAGGTAGCTCTGTCTTCGGTGGTCAATTCCTATGTTGAGGGTTTGGCCTCCATTGCCTTCCTGTCCTTTTCTCCTCTCCCGTGCTCTTCTGATGCCTAGGGTTTTTCCCTTCCTGTTAAGGGTGTTGCCCCTCATCGCCACGGAGCCCAAAATATGATAGTCGTGCCCCCATTGCCAGCTGGAGCTTTACTTCTCGGCAATTCACCCAATTGCCCTTGGCAGCCTTGCCCTCTACTCTTCTATCCCCGCGTTGCTGGAGGGATGCTGACCTCATTCAAAGCCTGGGTGCTGAGTGTCCACTCTCCCTGCCACCTGTGCAGCGCCAAGGATACCCTCTTGCTATGTGCCCAAGTCCCCTTTTGCCCCACTGGCCCTCTTATAGGGCCGGGGTGATGCCCTAGGGCAGCCATTACTTTCTCCTCACTCTGCACCCACCTGCCTTCAGCTGATCAGTTTCTGAAGATGCGGGCAAGCTGTCTGGCACTTTAAAAATCTAAGTTGCAACCCCTTAAATGTTCTTAATGAGCTTTTAAACTATCCAAATTGTGCTGAATTGTGGAGGAACTGCGGGATTCCTGTCCTGGCCTCCCCCCGTGCTGCTGATTATTGCCTGCGTCGGGATCAGCACCTTGAAATTGACATGCTGCCCGGTGCCAGTATTTTCGGAGCCCCCCCCCCCCCCCACCTTCATTCCCATATTCCTGGTCCCTGAAAATTCTGCCCTAAAAGTGGGAAATTGTTAGGTTCTGAGTGGATCTGGACAATTGCAGCAATAAATGACTTGGCATAGCTATAACACATTTGATAAAGGATTTCAGAATTTGTCATTATTTGAATTTCTTAGAAATTTATAGTGTAGGTGACCCCAATTGTTTGCACAATATACTTGTTGAAAGACACTGTATCTGAAGAGCAAGTTAGGCACTGAGATTGTGTAGTACATTTCCGCAGATCAATGAAGGTAGTGAACAACGAGAGAGATGTGTCTTGAGCATTGAATTACTGGAGTCTCATTCTACTCCTTAGTAGACTGGGAATGATGGGAGAAATGGACCAGCACTGTAAGTGAATGAGTTGGCACCTAACTGCCAAACACAGATCAAACAGAAGCTTGACTGACTGCTATCAGCCTTTCATAAGTAGAAACCAGCCTCAGAAAGTGATTCCTTTCCTCCCTCCCCTTCCCCAGTCTGATCCAGTGTTTGATGAATTCTCCTGTCCCTAATGATTCCTTTGTTCTGATGCCCCTTTGGAAGGCATGCTGGCTAGGCTGGAGTTAGTTCCGTTCTAGACAGACAAAAACGTTAACCAGTCTGCACTGTGATGTAGATGGTGGGTGTCACTGTGTGCTGTGTGTTTGTTTATTAAAAATGACAGCCATGCACTTTGTTTTTTTTTAGAGTTACAGCACTGAAACAGGCCCTTCGGCCCACCGAGTCTGTGCTGACCATCAACCACCCATTATATACTAATCCTATACTAATCCCATATACCTACCACATCCCCACCTGTCCCTATATTTCCCTACCACCTACCTATACTAGGGGCAATTTATAATGGCCAATTTACCTACCAACCTGCAAGTCTTTTTGGCTGTGGGAGGAAACCGGAGCACCCGGAGAAAACCCACGCAGACGCAGGGAGAACTTGCAAACTCCACACAGGCAGTACCCAGAATTGAACCCGGGTTGTTTGAACTGTGAGGCTGCGGTGCTAACCACTGCGCCGCCCTAAAGGCGCATTTTATTTTGGAGTTTATCACTTTGATAAACACAGCTTCTTCAAATGTCGGAATGCATTTGCGTTCTGTGTCACTTCCACTAATCACCAAATCAATCTCAGTGTTTCACTGCTGTGGGACAACTTTGGTCACAATTGCTAATCCACCGAGGCCTCACTGATCCAGCAAAGAGTTTGACCATAGGAGTCAGATTTTCATCTCTTCCTCCATTTGGTTTCCTTTTTCTTTGCAGGTTTCAGTTTTAGTCTTTTTTTTCTTGTTTTTGCTTTTGGATGATGTGTTCATCATTCTGTCATTCACACCTCATCTCGACACACCTTTTGTTTCTTTACTTGTTCCATTACCACCAATTCTTTTATCGTTTAATCTTTTCTGTCTCCACCCTATCACAGACCTTCCCTTTTGTCCCTTTCCCACCCTCTCCCCTTTCACTTGCTTAAAACCTATCACATTTCTAACTGTTTCCAGTTCTGATGAAAGTTCATTGACCTGAAATGTTAACTCTGTTTCTCTCTCCACCTTCTGAGCATTTCCAGCATTTTCTGTTTTTATAAAAGTGTTTGACAAGTTTGTGCTCGAGTGGCAGCATTTCCGCGTGTATTCGTGATGATCTCACTAATGCGCATTGGACTGAAAAACATTTGAAATGAAATATTGATTAGGGCAGTGCAGTATAAATGCTGACTAATGAAATTAGATTGCACCCTCTGAGGGTAAGAATTTCAGTACAGTCCATTCACACACTCCTGTGATGTCACGGTGTTCCTCATTCCGTACTGATGCCTTTTGTTGACATTCCAGCATTTAATTTGAAGCCATCAGGAAAAGGTAAATTGAAGCTCAGGTAAATACCCCTTGATCTTCATAGCAGGGGCAGGTAAATGTCCTGTGACCCTTTGCAAAGGAATCAGATAAATGCCAATCTCCCACATTGGCTCTCAGTGTTTGAGCAGCCAATCAGCAATTACATTGCAATAATATATGCAGCAGAACATCAGGAATAGGTTTATTATGGTGGTATTTAAATCTAAATTATGAAAATAAAGACTAAAAACACAATGTTAAATTTAACTAGCATCTTCTGTTATCCATTTTACTTCTGTTATCTTTCTTCCCTGTTTTCTCTCTGTCCTATCCTTTATTTAATTCTACTCTATTCTACCCATTCTTCATACATTTATTAACTTGAAAATATTTAACCTTTGCTTTCTTCTGCCTCCATCCATTTTGGAGATGAGCAACATTGCAAAAAAATGTGCGCTTTGATAGGCTGAGAACCAGCTTTCAAAGTTTAGCTCTCAACCAATCAAGGTTAATGGGGTTAAAGCAACCTCTCCAACCCCGAATGAATTAAAATATTTTGAGAGCAAGGCGGGGAGTGCAAGCTAAGGCTAAAACGAGCAAAGTTTTCTCCAAATGAACGCTCAGATGAGCTTACAATTGTGGTAACATTATAAAACAATTCTGCTGTAATGAACATATGGAGGCAGAAATTTCCCTTTAGAATTTGACACATGCACAGGCTATAAATTTTGCACCTGTGTTTTTCCTGTGTTAATGGCAATCTAATTTCAGTCAGTTTACATTGTCACGAAAGGTAATTTTGTTATGATGATGGATGCAAAACTCACAATTATGTCGTAATGGTTTTTTTGTGACAACTGCTTGTATGTTGATTTGACTGGACTGTCCCTATCAAGCAGCTCCCTTGCATGCATAGGTTCATCTGAAATCAGTGTGACAACAAAGAAGCTTGCCAATTCATATCTTGATGTAAATGTATGAGCATACAGGACGAGGCTGAAGTCGCCATGGCTGTAGCTTAAAGCAGAAACATCTATCGCCTTTATAACTAACCCATACAGCGTAATGCTTTTAAAATTGCTCATAAAAGCCCTCAATTTATTTCTCCAGCACGGCACTGAATACACAAAGATGACCCAACATGGTCCTCAAGCATTAAGAATTTTGCAGATTCCAATGAGGCACGTAATTCCGTGAGTGCCAACAATAGCACAGGATGGAACCTGAGCCATTTGATTGCCATTTATGTCCAATGGTCTTGCAGCACAAATTGGCATTTATTCTGGATTTTTTATTTGGTCACGAAAGTCCTCAGCTACACAGCAGCACCAGAGTGTGCTGGTGAGTTCTGCAACAAAAGTAAAGATGAGAAATTGCCACGCTAACTGATTCCTCTGCAATGGTGGGCTGTTCGTCAATCTCTGGCATCATTGAAATGTGGCCCAAGTTCCAATATCTGGAGAACCTCAGGTCTCATCATTCAGGTACAGGGGTGGAGTGAGTGTGCGGGGTTGGGGGAAGGGGGGGGCAAACTATGCTCCCCTCACATGCACAAAATGGTTCTGTCCCAAATTCTAGACCCCAGTGGTTTCTAATGAATTCTGACTTGAGCATCATTGTGCCACTTGTGAATCTGTAGGTCTTTTTGTGCCAACCATACATTCTTACATTGGAATTATAGAATTATACAACACAGAAGGAGGCCATTCAGCCCATCATGCCTGTGCTAACTCTTTGAATGAGCTATCCAATTAGTTCCACTCCCCTGCTCTTTACCCATAGCCCTGATGTTTCCTATTGAAGTATTTATCCAATTCCCTTTTTAAAGCTATGACTGAATTTGCTTCCACCACCATTTCAGGCAGTGCATTCCAGATCATAACACCTCACTGCATAACAAAATGTCTGAACATCTATCTTCTGGTTCCTTTGGCAATTATCTTAATTCTGTGACCTCTGGTTACTGACCCTCCTGTCAGTGGAATCAGTTTTTCCCTATCGACTCATATCAAAACCCTTCAGAATTTTGAACACCTCAATTAAATCTGCCCTTAACCTTCACTGCTCTAAGATGAAAAATCCCAGCTTCTCTGGTCTCTCCATATTAACTGAGGTTTATGTGTTATAAGTTATGATTTTCAGAATATTTCATCCACCAGCAAACACACAGAAGTCAGCTTGTATAACATTGCCTAATGACTGCAATCATCATTTCACATAAGGTTTGATAAAAATGATTACCGTATATTTTTAATGTTTAGGTGTTGCACAGATTTAAACAGGTTTTGTGAAGGATGCCCCAGATTGTAAATGACTTTAAGAGTAGACGTGTAGCAATGCTTTAACGAAGTAACTATTAACATATGCAAAATATTAACATATACAAAACTTTATTATGTAATCATTCAAGTTTATCTCTCCATTTTTATAGCCTGGTGCTAATTAAAATAAGCGTAGTGTTGGAGATTAAAACATTATCTTTTCCCCTATCAACCACAACATCAATATCGCAGTATTACTGTGATAAATATGCCAGGGGCCTGTTCTTTTGGCTTGTCTATGTCCTGTACAAATGCAAGAAACTACTTACTGATGAGGGCAGAGAGTTGCTTCCAAATATTAAGTATGTCATGTTGTCAGTTATGGTATTTGATTTATTTACAATATGTAACCAGTTCCATGATGTGTGTTTGTGTCTGCATTTAGTGAGCAGGGATTCTTGCGGCCCTTCCTAACCTGCAAACATGCCAACGCTCCCACTTTTTTGTCAGAAATCTCAGGACTCCCATCTCCACAGTAACAATTTGCATTTATATAGCGCCTTTAACATGATAAAACATCCCAAGGCGCTTCACAGGAGCGCAATCAGACTGAAATTGACACAGAGCCAAAGAAGGAGACTTTAGGGGCTGGATTTTTTAGCCCGGCCAGGGATGGGAATGGAGGCATGTGGGTGCGGAATTTCACGGCACTGGCCAGCGTGCTGGCTCCATGTCGCCCCCAGGCCATTTTCCCAGAGGTGGTATGGCAGGGGAGGCAGGGCTACCGGCCCGTAAATGACTGGTAACCAATTGGCCCAAATAAAGATCTAATAAGGCCTGTTAATGGAGACTGACTGTGATTTTCCAGTTTGCCTCCAGGTTCCCAGAGGCATTGTGGGACAATTTAACTGCCTGGGGGTGACCTCCTAGGGGCAGACCAGGAGGTAGCACTCCAGGCAGGCTTAGAGGCCCTCTGTCTGCCTGGGTGCACTATGGAGGGACTCACCACCACCACCACCCCCCTCCCCAGTCACACCCACCACCCCTCACAGTAACGGCACAGCTGCAAAGGCCATTTTTATTCTACATTAGAGAAGCACCCTATTCCTCATTTACCTACCCTGGCATCCTGTTCCTGCTTTCAAGCTGGAAGGCCTCTGATAAGCCCTGAAGCTTTAAGAGCCCACCCTGCCATCCTTAATTCAATGGCAAGTCTGCCCTTTGGCCTTTAACTGGCCACTCCGGGGAAAATCACATTGACTGTTGGCCACACATTGCGGTCTTCTGACCTCCTTTTGAGCCTGACGGCAGGGTTCAGAAGCACGCAGGGGAAATCCTGCCCTAGGGCAGATGACTTATATCTTGGTCAAAGTGCTGGATTTTAAGAAGGGTCTTAAAGGAGGAGAGAAAGGTGGAGATGTTTAGGAAGGAAATCCACAGCTTAGTGCCTAGCAGAGGGCATGGCCGCCAATCGTCCTCTTGTCTCGTGTGAGCTATTTTCTTGTGGGGCTCTCCCCGTATCCCTAGTGCTGGGTGAAAACGTTCTGTAGAAACTGTAACGAGAAGACACTTACAAATGCCCCAGGGAAGTTGTGGAGAGAGAAAGAAGAAAATACAAGGAGCAAGGTTAAGGGATCGAGAGAGGGTCTATTAATGTCATTGGACCAGCCCTGCAACCCATGTGACAGATCCAGCTTCCCACTTTACAGCATGTTTATGTATATGACTTGCCATTTCACACCAAGGACATGTTTAGTTGATACAGCTCAAGACTCAAGATTTAACCCCTTCACTTACTTGAGTTAACATTAATTATTATGGTCTGGTGAGTATTTGTAGCTGACAGAGGATTAACATCCAACCTGTAAGTGCCCTGCCAAATGTGCTTCATTAGTGACAAATCAAGACAGCTACAAAATAGCATCCACTTCCCCGAAATGTTGGTCACTCTTAAATGTTTTCACCAGGACAGGAGTAGCCCGAGATATTGTGGGGCCAGGAAGAGCAGTTGCTTATCTGAGCCTTTCCCTGGTAAGCATGCTGCCTACTACCAGTTTTTGCTGGTGGATTCGAGAGTGAACAGGCCTCGGTCAGGCCCACAATTCACATGCCATCACCAGGATGAGACTTTGTCATTGCAATTAGGCCCAGCATGCTTGAATTCAGCCAAGTTAAAATAGTGGGGCTGCAGGAGCACGGTATAAGCCTTGTCCACGTCGTCTTAACCCTCCCATTCCATGTAGCACCAGCTCGGTGGGTCAGCTTAAAATTGATGCTTATAAAACAGTATAAAATATAAATTCCGAGCACTACTTGAGTTAAATCATAACAAGTGTTACGACCGAGGTGGGAAGAGTGCACTGTCTTTTCTCGTTCCACTTCTCCACAGGTCACAACATATACTTAAATGTTTACCTGCTTACCGATACGGTCAATTGTCGACTATATTTTTATCCCAGAATAAAATACACCAATCAGGTTTCTTTAATAAACAACAAAATTATCAGTTTATTATAAAACAAGACTTAACCAGTCACAAAGCAAAGCATTAACACACAGCTTGAAATACGAAAGGACTCTTTTACCTTAGCCTCTCTCTCACACACACACACACACACACACACATACACTGGTGAAAAATAAAGAGATTTTCTCTTTAGAGCTCTGTTACAAAAACAAAAGACAAAAAAGAAAACTTTGGCCAAATCCTTGAAGAAAAAAAGAGCAGTTATAGAAAGATGTCAGTTTTCTCTTGGCATCCCAAAGATGCGTAGATGGCTGCCACTGGGATCTTTCTAGAACAGTTCTTTTCAGGCGACGTTGAAGATCAGTTTGGCAGGCTTTTCAGGAGAAATGCAGCATCTGTTTCTCTATTTCTTACACTTGATTCTCAGGATGTTCTCAAAGAGATGGAAGAGGGTGAGCTGATGGTGACTGCTCTCTTGGCTGGTTTTCTCCAACTGCCTTCAAATCAATTCACACCCTAACACAGTGTCCAAAGCAAAACCAAAAACAATGGGCTAGATTTTACCAATCCCCCGATGTCGGGGGTTGTAGCGGGGGGGCCCAGAAAGTGACCCCGTTAGAGGCCAGCGACGGGCCTCGTCGCCAGGAAGGATTACCGGCGGTGGCGAGGCCTTGTGGCGGCCCCCCCACCCCCACCACTTGGAGGCGTCACCATCATTACAATATGGTAATGCATTAAAATTAATGAATAATCACTTACCTCATCGCGCCGGCCATCCTGCTCCCAGATTACTGTCGGTGGCCGGCACTCCCGCACTGTCCAATCTCCACCCGGAGATCCGAAGTGGGACACTGGTGGGGAGGTGAGAGGAGGTAAGTATTGCAGTGTGTTGGGCAGGAGAGGGAAAAAACCTACCATATTGGTTGAGGGGGTAATGGGAAGGGGTAAAGGTAAAGGTTTCTGAACTTTAGTGCAGGGGGAAGGTCAGATACTCAAGGTAAGTATTTTTGGGGGGGAAGAGGGCAGGAATGATATGTAAGGCTTTTGGGTGGGGTGGTGGTAGAGGGGTAGGAAAGATTTCTGTAATTACTATTAACACTTAAATATTAACTGTGTCTTTAAACATTTGAACTGTCAGTAAGGGCTCGAAACCCTTTAAAAATGGCACCAGCGTCTGTGCAGTGGCTCCAGACGTCATTGTTGGGGACGGAGCACCTGCCCCCTCCACATCATCGAGGGGGGTGGGGGGGGGGTGCAGTCCACCCCGTCTATTTAAATGAGCGCGGCGGCTCCGCGGATTAAACTTCGCATGTGCGCCCCGTAGCTTTCGAAGCTCACCGCCGAAAATTCAGGCCAATATCTCAAGAGTCAAGCATCCTGGCCCCTATAAATCTTGACCTGTCACTTCTCTGTACACATCTCCCCCAAGTCAAAAAAACCCCTGCTGGGTATTTATCTGAAGACAGGTGACTTACAGTAAATGTTGTTTACAAACCTTTCAATGACCCAGTAAAAAAAAATCCATGGAATCCTTTTCAGTTTTGCCAAATATAACAATGTCCATAATTCTAAAATACGAGTCCTCAAAAAAAAATTAACAAAAAAATATAGAAGCACCGTCATAACACAAGACAGAAACGTACATTGACGACTAATATTGGCAAGTTCTTCACATAAAGAGTGATCAACATCTGGTTAAGGAAATGGAGCAAAAACCTTGGAATAATTGAAGGAACAGCTGAGTGCTGTGATAACACTCTTTCTTTATGGATGAGCCAGATCGGCCTTCCTCATTTGTTGGTGAGTGGGGAAGAGTGCTAATGTAAACTTGTAGGAAAGGGCAGAGGAAGAGAAGAAGCACTAACTATAAGAAGGATGTTTATCGTGTGAAGTAAGGGTGCGATGGAGGTAGAGTGCCAGCATGATTAAGGTTGCCAACTCTAGTTGGACGTATTCCTGGTGATCCCAAGGGACTGCCGAAGACTAGAAGAGATTTCACCTCACAACTTCCAGCCTCCTACCACCCTGCCCAGTCAAACACTCTTTTTTTCCACACCTCCAATATTATTGTCACTAATAAACAAAGGTCTTCAGAGAAAAGGTGAAATGCCCAGTGAATTTTCTCCGAGCGTACTCACAACAGTGCTCACGAACTAAATCTTTAATTGTAGGAAAGTACCGGACAATCCTGGAGTATCGGCAATCCTAAACACGAACTAGGTGGCAAGGGCCAGTGGGCCAAGAAAAAAATGCCAGTCAGAATAAGGAGGCCATTTGGCCCGTCATGCCTGTGCCAGCTCTTTGAAACAGCTGTCCAATTTTGTCCCACACCCTATGTTCTTTTTCCACCCCATAATCCTGCAATTTAGGCCTCTTCAAGTACGTGTCCAATTGCTTTTTGAAAGCTCCTATGGAATCTGATTTCACCACCCTTTTAGGTGATGTGTTCCACATCTTAACAAGTTCAGGTGTGAAAAAGAAAGTTCTCCTAATGTGCCTCTGATTCATTCGCCAATTATTTTAAATCCAAGGCCTCATTACCGACTCATATTGGGGAATAAAAAGGGAAGTTTGTTATAAGCAATTTTAAAACAATTCAGCTTCAGAAAGTAACAATACATATCTGCAATCATCTGAAATTTCTCTCCAAAGAATAATAGATGGTCTCTACAATTCTTGTCATCATCATTCATTCCCCAATTGATAGAATGTTGGGTAACACTGCATCTGAAGTCATGCGCAAGTCACATCCAACTGCACTCTGTTTTCATCTATATGTCACATCCCTATATTCAGGGTAGCTCTTTGAATAGATACATGCTTGAAGTTACAGGTCAGCTTTTGCTGGTTTTCTAGATTGGTTTGTGTGCAATATTAACCTGGCCAGTCTACTTGCTGACAATGCAGCAATCATTCCTGACTTAAATATCTTACAGCAGTGCACAATAAGCAATATTCCCCTGCAATTCCATTGCCCTGTTAACCCTGTATGGACAAACATGTAATCAGAAAACCATTGAACGGAGTCCTCCAGTCATTTTTAATGCTTGGTGATGCCCAGAGGCCTGCATTTATTTGATATGAGCAGACTGATAATGAGCTGAGAATCAATGTTAAAATTCCACCTTCTCCATTCTTTAGACTTATTAGATTCCTGCACTTGCTTTCTTCTGTAGCCTCTATTTATTTATTTATTTTAAGACACAGAAGGTCCATTCTGAGCCTTTCCAAGCATCTTCACCCTCTTGCATGATGTAAACATCCCCAACAAGAGTCACTTCTTTCCCTAGAGTGTTTCACTTACTGCCACGTTCTGGATTTTTGAAAATTCCCAAATATAAAGTCAATCTTGGCACGAATGTAAAGAACATAGTTGGATACCTAAGAAATTTGGGCGGCACAGTGGCGCAGTGGTTAGCACCGCAGCCTCACAGCTCCAGCGACCCGGGTTCAATTCTGGGTACTGCCTGTGTGGAGTTTGCAAGTTCTCCCTGTGTCTGCGTGGGTTTCCGCCGGGTACTCCGGTTTCCTCCCACCACCAAAGACTTGCAGGTTGATAGGTAAATTGGCCATTATAAATTGCCCCTAGTATAGGTAGGTGGTAGGGGAATATAGGGACAGGTGGGGATGTGGTAGGAATATGGGATTAGCGTAGGATTAGTATAAATGGGTGGTTGATGGTTGGCACAGACTCGGTGGGCTGAAGGGCCTGTTTCAGTGCTGTATCTCTAAATAAGTAAAATAAATAAAAATAACTTTGCATTCATTCCCCAAGAGCACATCAGAAGCTCAGTCGTTGCATTCTCACCTCTAAACCAGAAGGTTGTGAGGTCATGTCCCACTCCGGAGATTTAAGCATAAAGTCTAGGTTGACTCTGCTAGTGAGGAAGTGCTCTGTTGCCAGACGTAGCATTATTTGTTTGAAACATTAAACTGAGGTCCAGACTGCTGTAAGATTTAGAACCTTACTTATAATCTATTCTTGGACCAGACAATAAGAATTTGGACAAGGGCGGCACAGTGGCGCAGTGGTTAGCACCGCAGCCTCACAGCTCCAGTGACCCGGGTTCAATTCCGGATACTGCCTGTGTGGAGTTTGCAAGTTCTCCCTGTGTCTGCGTGGGTTTCCTCCCACATGCCAAAGACTTGCAGATTGATTGGTAAATTGGCCATTATCAATTGCCCCTAGTATAGGTAGGTGGTAGGGAAATATAGGGACAGGTGGGGATGTGGTAGGAATATGGAATTAGTGTAGTGTAAATGGGTGGGTGGTTGATGGTCGGCACAGACTTGGTGGGCCGAAGGGCCTGTTTCAGTGCTGTATCTCTGAACTAAACTAAACTAAAGGAGATACTTGATGTAGTGATATCAAGATTTATGAAGGAAAAAAACAATACTTGACAAATACAAGGCAGTCGATATCCTAGTCCAGATGGCCTTTACTCTCCCGGCTCTTGTGGCACAGACGGCTCGTGACTCCTTTTCTCTTGTCTCTTCCTTTGTCTTCTTCAAATCTGTGTGCCGGACCTCTCCAGGTCTGTTCCTTTATTCTTCGTAGCCAGTGGCTCCTCCTGTACACTGATTGGTGGCTTCATACATATCATTGTTTCAATTGGTCTTGCAATTTTGTTTGTCAGTGCTTCCGTTTATACATTCATCATGATCACATGCGCAAAACAATGTGTCCTTAGTGCACAAATAGTCCATTATATCCTTTAGGTCCATTAGTTCATACATTTCCGGTGAGACGCATCCTGCTTTTCTGTTACATTTTGACCATGACCTGTTACTCAGTTTTGATATCAGTTCTTTTCTTTTCCTTTATCTGTTCATGTTATTAGTCTGCATCACAATGTGTTTCCGTTTGACTCAAAATGTGCAGGCAGCATTTTATTCAGTGAGGTACACATCTAAAATTAACTTTTCATATACCAAAAGCTTATACAAAATAACAAGTCTACATTTTCTACACTGCCCTCTCAGGTGGACGTGCAAGATCCCCAGCTACTATTTCAAAGAAGAGCAAGGGTGTTTTCCCCGAAGTCCTGGCTAATATTTCTCCCTCGAACAACATCACTAAAAGATAGATTTTCTGGTTATTATCACATTGCTGTTTGTGGGACCTTGCTATGCGCAAATTGAATTCTGTTTTTCCTATATTAAAACAGTGAATACATGATCCATACTTTATTGGTAGTAAAGCTCTTTGGGTTGTCCTGGGCTCATGAGAGAAGTTTTCTTTTTTTTTCTTTCAGCTCAACTCATAAATGTACCTCTTGAATAATCAAATTTTGGGGTCATTCCAGGCACCAATATGAGGCATATTTAGTACACAGAAAAGTCAGATTGATTTGTCCACTTAGACAAATCTGACATTAATTTTTCACTCAAAATTATCCAGCCTTCATTATTCTGAAGTCACTTCAAACTACAATTAAAAACAGAAAATACTGGAAACACTCTTTAGGTCAGGCTGTTTCCATGGAGAGAGAAATGTGCTTAACATTTCAGGCTGGTGGCTTTTCATCAGAACTGGAAGATGTTTGTGATGAACTGATTTCAAGCAAATACGGAGCCAGGGAAAAGGGAAAGAAAAGAAGGAAGAGGTCTGTGAAAGGGCGAGTGATTAAAATACTAAAAATCGAGATCTCACCTCCCAGCTGCTCTGCAGAACAGACACTGCAGACCCAGAGCTGGTCAGACTCATCGTATAATGAGCACTGGGACCTTGAATAGATTGATCAGAATCACTCCAAGCAGCAACACATGAGCACAGCAGTGCTTCATCCTCTACTGTTAATGAGATGCAGAGGAAACCAAACTTGGGTACTGTGTGGAAATGGCAGATATGGTGCAGAAAGGGTGGAAGAGGGTGCAGTGCACATGACCTGAAGCTTCTACTGCAGAGAACAAAAAAGTCCGTCCTGTTTGATTGTTAAATGCCTCTAGTGGTCTGCGCTCATCATTTTATGTAGCATTTGTTTCATTTTAAAAATAAATGTTAAAAGTCAATAAATTTTCACACACAGCTCAATTTGTCATAGCTTGCAGGCACAATAAAGGGAAACAGAGCTTGCATTACCAGACATTGATGCAGTATGATATTAGTGCTATTGGAAATTTTTTTTAAATAACATTTTAGAACAACCTGCTCCCTAAACAATAATATGCTTGCAGATCAGTTTACATTGTACCCATCTTATAACAAGAAACAAACGAGAATGATATCATTTGAAGGCTTATTATAATCTTCTGGGAAAAGATATATAATTCTTTATTCAATTTTATTTATATTGCAATTGTTCTTTTGCATTTCTATATGTTACACTCATGGTGTACAGTACATGATGTACTTGATACGATGGGAAGAGAAGCCATTGCAAGTGATACTCTGGCTATGATTAGTTAGATAAGAATGGAATCACGTGAGAGCAGTCCCACCCAGCTGGATGGCAGCGGATGATGCATGAGAATGGTGTGGTCAACCATGTCAAAGGCTGCAGACAGGTTGAGATGGACAAGAACGGATTGTTTACTCTTCGTCACAGTTACATAGGGTGGCATTTGTGACTTTGATAAGAGCTGCTTCAGTACTGTGGCAGGGGTGAAACCTGATTGGAGGGATTCAAACATGGAGTACTGGGAAAGATGGGCATGGATTTGGGAGGCTAGGGTAGGAGGGAATTTTAGAAGAAGTTTGGCCCAATGGGCTATTGGAAAGAGTAGCTGCAGCAGCTGCTGCACTGCTATAAAATCATGAATATTCCCTGCCCAGAACATAATGATGATGGCCGTTTCAATTTATTGCTAGTAGATGGCCAAATATATTCCTTCGATTATTAAAGGAAACATTCCCAAATGAAAGCTGTTGTAGATATTAAGTTTTTAATAAATAGCCTCTTTCATCTATCAAATGAGGCAAGTCACTGGATACCTTGAGAAATCATGGATAGTTTACTTAAAAACTACATTGTAAGTAATGACTGATACTTTGGAGAATTTCTATCAACAACATCTTACAGTTATATAGTAATTTAACCATAGTAAAGCATCCTAAGGCACTTCATAGGAGCATTATCAAACCTGTTTTTCCACCGAGCTATGTAAGGAGATATTCAGACAGGTGACCAAAAGCTTGGTCAAAGCGTTAGGTTGTAAAGAGCATCTTCAAGGGGAAGAGAGAGGTGGAGAGGCTGAAAGATATAGGGAGGGTGTTCCAGACCTTAGGCATGAGGCAGCTGAATGCACGGCTGCCAATGATGTAGCGATGAAAATTGTGGACGCATAATTGGAGGAGTGTAGAGATCTCAGAGGGTTGTAGGGCTGGAGGAGGTTACAAAGATGGTGGAGGATGGCGGGAGATGGAATGAGAGGTGAAGGACAGGTTTGAACATTTTAAAATGGAAGTGTTGTTGGACCAGGGACCAATGTAGATCAGTGATAAGGCCATAATATAATTTATTTATTTTGAGATACAGCACTGAAACAGGCCCTTCGGCCCACCGAGTCTGTGCTGACCATCAACCACCCATTTATACTAATCCCATATTCCTACCACATCCCCTACCACCTACCTATACTAGGGGCAATTTGTAATGGCCAATTTACCTATCAACCTGCAAGTCTTTGGTTGTGGGAGGAAACCAGAGCACCCGGTGAAAACCCATGCGGTTCACAGGGAGAACTTGCAAACTCCGCACAGGCAGTACCTAGAACCGGACCCGGGTCACTGGAGCTGTGAGGCTGCGATGCTAACCACTGTGCTGCCCTAATGCAATCAATAATTTTGCATAATACACTCTTCCAATTTAGCACATTGTAACTGCTGATTCAAATACACCCTCATTATTTTTCTATTACTTTTTGCTTATTAAAAATAGAAATAATGGGCAGTTCACTCTTCTTTTAGTCATTTCTCCTGCTTTTCTCCCACAAGTGCAGGCTTCCCTGGCCACAGTCAGTCAGTATCCTCATTATTCATGACGGTAGGACATGTCAATCCATTAAGCTTCAGACTGACATAGTCAGAATACTCACTGACACACTATGCACAAGTCTCTATTGACACTACTGTGTCAGCCAGTGAGTTAGAGACAGGCCGTAACTTATGGCAGGGCTTGCAGAAAACAATGTACTCAACAGCAAAGAAAGCAAATAGCAACGCCAAGTTTGTTTACTCAGCAAACAGCAAAGCAACAAAGTCTACTTACAGAGTCAATTTAAAAAGAGTCTCTATGAACTGCAGCAAACAGAACTCATGACCAAAACTGTAGCAACAGGATGATTTCTCCAGCAAAATGCAGTGAGTGGAGGGTAGTTACATAATGCAAATTATGTCCGTGAAATCAATCCCAGTCACAGCAGTATGGTCTCCAGGCGTGATTGATAGGGGAATTACCCTATTATTTCCATTCTGGCTGGGAATATTGGTGTCACCACCTGCGGTCAACTATGCTTGCAGACCAGGATAAAACATATAAAATTCTCAAGGGGATTGGCAGGATAGATGCTGAGAAAATGTTTCTCCTGGCAGGGGAATCTAGTACATGGGGTCACAGTCTCAGAATAAGAGGTCGGACATTTAGGACTGAGATGAGAAGAAGCTTCTTCACTCAAAAGGTTGTGAATCTTTGGAATTCTCTACCCCAGAGAGCTGTGGATGTTTAGTCGTTGAGTATATTCAAGACAGAAGTCAATAGATTTTTGGGTACTGAGCAAATTAAGAGAAATGGGGATATTTGGGAAAGGTGGAATTGAGGTGGAAAATCAGTTGTGATCCTGTTGCATAGCGGAGCAGGCTCGAAGGGTCAAAAAGCCTACTGCAGCTCTTATATGGTCTTATAGTGGAATTGTTGATGAATCATGACAAATCAATCTCTATCAATTAGTCAACAACAGACCCAGACCTGAGGCAAGCAAAGCTCCTGCGTTGGAGAGCTTTGGGAACCATAAGTCCAAAGTCCAAAACCTGTTCCTTCCAAGCTTGCTGCATCATCTCACCTGGAAGATAATTTAGAACAGTTTGCATGTTGGCATTCCAATCTATGCTAATTTTAGCAAAAAGTAGATCTCAGTACAAAGTGGAATTATGTTGGCAGGAAGTGTTAATGGATTATTGACCTGTGTTTAGTGCTGCTCTAACAATCACCACCTCTCCAAAAAAGGTCTGACAAGTGAGAAAAAAGTCTTCCGTTTACTTGTTAATATCGTTCAATTAAGAAGAAACAGTTTCCTCTGGCAAGTGGGTGAGTAACTAGAGGTCACAGATTGAAAATAATTGGCAAAAAGAACTAGAGGGGAAATGAGAAAGGATTTAACACAAAGGATTTTTATGATCTGGAACGCACCACCTGAAAGGAGAGGTTGATGGGGGAATTTTGAATGAAACACCCAAATTGGCAGCTGCTAGTATGATTTGTCTCCATGGTGTTAGATTAAGGCTGAGTGACTGTACCATGGTGTGGCACTATCACACACTACTGTGATTTAGTGATTGGTTTATGATTGCTAAATGTATATTCGCAACCAATGTATAATTTTCTGATGTGCACTGTTCCATTAAACAAGACCCCAAACCTTCTAAAATCTTTCTCCAAAGACTGTAATTTATTTGTGAAATAAAGTTATGACTTTATAAAGACTGCAGACATAATTTATAAAATGTCAGTTTACAATCATCAGCCTCGGGATTTTATTCAATAATTTAGTGTATCTGCAAAAATTATGGGCAAAAATTAAATCAAGAATTTAAGATCTCCCCTTTAGGATACAAATGAAACACTAGTTCTCATATTGGCTCATGACATGCCTATTAGGCTTAGACACATTAGAAGATACTTACTGATGAGTAAGGCTGTTCGGTCCATTAATTAATTCCCCCAGAACAACCCTAAACTCTCCCCATTGTTGCCTCTAATTGTTTCTTAAATAATTCCAGGGTTTGATGTTCAGCACTTTGCATACATCAGGTGCAGAAGAGAACTCTGGTATATGCAGGTCAGTTGTTAATAAGTAGAATGTAGTCGAAGGTGTCATCTCTCAGATGCGATGTTAAACCGAGGTGTTGTCAGGTGGACATAAAAGACTCCGTGGCAGTTTGCGAACAAATGCACAAGACTTCACCTGGTGTCCTGGCCAATAGGTATCCCTCAACCAACATCACTAAAACCACTTGATTTATCAATTATTTCATTGCTGTTTGTGGGATCTTACTGTGCAAAAGATTGGCTGCCACGTCTCCGTACATGACAACAGTGACTTCACTTCAAAAGTACTTCATTGATTGTGAAGAGCTTTGGGAGGTCTGAGGTCATGAAAGACGCTACGTAAATGAAGGTTTCTTTCTTTCTTTCAACCCTTACTCCACCACCATGTTTTCTCCTCTTGCGAGTAACAAAGCATTTTAGATGGCCTGCTGAGTTTATTTCTGTGAGGAAAATTTCTCTTTGGATTTTTTGTGACTGGCTCTGGTTGCTGTGTCTGTTTTCTCTTCTGGAAATCACAGCTGCCAATCCACCTACCACACTTGGAATTTATTTTAACAAAAAGATCCCTAGAACCATAGAAAGAGTACGACACAGAAAGAGGCCATTCAGCCCATTGTGTCTGCACCAGCCGAAAAATCTAACTGCCCAATCTAATCCCACCTTCCGGCACCTGGTCCGTAGCCTTGCAGGTTTCAGCACTTCAGGTGCATGTCTAGGTCCCTTTTAAATGAGTTGAGGGTTTCTGCCTCCACCACCATTCCTGGCAGTGAATTTCAGACACCCACCTCCCTCTGGGTGAAAAGGTTGTTCCTCATGTCTCCTCTAATCCTTCTACCAATCACTTTAAATCAGTGCCCCCTGGTAATTGACCTCTCCACTAGGGGAAACAGGTCCTTCCTGTCTACTGTATCTCGGCCCCTCATAATTTTGTACACCTCAATTAAGTCACCGCTCAGCCACCTCTTCTAAGGAAAACAACCCGAGCCGATCCAATGTTTCCTCATAGCTGCAACTTTCAAGCCCTGGCAACATTCTTGTAAATCTCCTCTGTATTCTCTCCAGAGCAATTATGTCCTTCCTGTAATGTGGTGACCAGAACTGTATACAATATTGCTCTATTGCTTCTGGACTCTTCTCCAAGCTGTTGCTCGTCAGTGCCTCTGGCCTGATGCTATTCTATTGCTCTTTGTTGTCTCTAACATATGAACATATAAAATGGACAGGCAAGAAAAGACCAACTAGTCAAGCCTGCCCCATGCTGGAGAATCATGACTGAACATTCCTCACCAACCTCACTGCACCTGTAACCCCAGCCATGCACTTTTCTGAGAAAGGCAAAAAAATACAAAAACAGTAAGGGAAAAAATGCTCTGGAAAATTCTTCTCCGACCCTTCAAGGAATTGAAACCAGTCCTGGAGTTTAATGCACCAGGTGTTACCTATAAATGCACTTAACTTCTATATAAAATAAAAGCAGAAAATACTGGAAATACTCAGTAGGTCAGGCAGCAACTGTGGAAAGAGAAATAAAGAGAATGGGGGAATTTTTCTCGCCCCATGGAGGTGGGTTTGGAGGCTGGCGGGGGTTGGGGAGGGCTGGGAAAATTTGAAAAACTGCCTCAGGCCGTCTCCCGAACATGGTCCCTCCTCCTCGCACTTTTCCCAGAAATAGGCTGGGTCCGATGCTGTAAAGCCACCCGTCCGCAGTGGGAACCCAATAAAGCTACTTAAAGGATCAATTGACAGGCATTTTCCCAGCACAAGGCAACTTTCTCTGTGGCGCCCAGGCCCCCTACTGTGTCAGCACGCTGGCAACTGAGAGGAGGTGGCTACACAGCTGGAGGTCAGATCTGTGAAGAATTTGAAGGCTTTTAACTGTGCACCTCCAAAAAATGGCTGGGCTGATGTCGTCCCGGGTCAGAGGCTTGCATTGTGTCTGCCACTGATACTGATGAGACTGATGCAATGGCAACCATTCCCCTAATAAAGATGGCATCTCCATTGCATTCCTGCCACTCCTGCTGCTTTCCCTCGAGTAGCACTCTCACTGGTGAGAAAGTGAAGGCTGCCAACTGCCCTTATTGATCTCCATATTGAGGAAGGATATACTTCCATTGGAGGTGGTACAGCAGAGGTTCACTAGATTGGTTCCCTAGATAAGGAGGTTGTCCTATAATGACAGGCTGAGTAAATTGGGCCTATTCTCTCTGGCTTTTAGAATAATCACAGATGATCTCACTGAAACATGCAAGATTCTGGCAGGGCTTCACAGGGTAGACACTGAGAGGTTGTTTCCCCTGGTTGGGGAATCCAGAACATTGGGACACAGCCTCAGGATAAGGGGTCGATCATTTAGAACTGAGATAAGGACAGATTTCTTCATTCAGATGGTTGTGAATCCTTGGAATTATCAACCCCATAGGGTTGTGGATACTCCATTGTTGAGTATATTTAAGTTTGAGATAGACAGATTTTTGTTCTCTCAGGAAATCAAGGGGTATGAGGAGCGGGCGGGAAACCGGAGTTGAAGCAGAAGACCAGTCATGATCGTATTGAATGGTGGAGCAGGCTTGAGGAGCTGTATGGTTCTACCCCGTTCCTAATTCTGATATTCTTATGAATGAGATTGGGACCCAGAAAATGTCCCGACGTCTGAAAGTTTTTGAAGTCTGGAAGATTCCAGCCAATATTTCAGGCCGATGACCTCCCATCAGATGACCTTCTTTATGATGGAACCTTTGCTTTGATCAGGAACCAGTCCACCTCACTCCTGAAGCCCTGCAGAGGATCAACACTCAGCTGGTAACGTATTACAAAGGCTTACTACTCACTGGGAAAAGCAGAACCATCCAATGTCCAGTCTATTCCTACTCTTCCGTGGTTTAAACACATGACCCCACACATGTCATAACCTAACTAAATCCCATTGCTCTTGTTGCCTTTTGTCCAGTCTTCAGCTGTTCTATTGCTTCTTGCTGCCTCAAGTCTGACATTTGGACATCCCATTGTCCCCTTGCCCCCACCCCCTACCCCCCACTGGCAATGGCCTCAAGCTTGATATTTGGCTGCCCTCTTCTCAACCTTGCTTCAAAAATGGCTGTTGGCAATTGGCCTGGAGCACTCCACCTCCTATCATACGCCTAGACTAACTTTACAGCAGAGGATGAAGATGCTGTTGCCAGGCGATCCAGATAATTCGCATCAATCCTATCTCTAGTGTCTACTGGAGACTTCCTGAGCTAAGAGAGTGAGTGTTTCTCATTGGGGTAAGAAGCCACCATGGATTTCCACCAATGACACTGACCTAAATGGTGCCAATGACAACAACAGGTCAAAATTAAATTGATCACACAGAGGTCACTCAGGTGAGTGGTAGAACCAGCTTATCACTGTAATTGCAGATAGCAGACCTCTTTACTGCAAAGCCTGTGTTTTTTCAGCACAGGCACAGAGCAAGTATTGAAGAGGATGTTTTAAATATTGTGGGTGAAATGGAACACAGGGTAATCAACCATTTCAACCACTTAGAAATAAGAAGCAGCTTGACTTCCTATGCGCAGCGCCAGGCATGATCAATGTGAACCTTGGGGCTAAATTTTCCCGGCCCCGTGATGGCAGACTTGACGGTGGGGAAGCCATGTTGGGACAACAGCCCGAGCACTTCCACTGCCAGGATAGTTTCCCACGACTGGACTGCAAATCTGTTCGGCTGCCCGCTCTGCAGAGGTGGGCAGACAATTACACTTGTTATGGCTCCAATTAGGGATGATTTTGTGGCATTTTGCCACTGGAAGAACAGCCCACCACATCCCCCCCTGCATGCAGAGCCTGCCAACTCAATGGAGGCGGCCTCCCTGTGACAGACCCATATTGCAGCGCCCTCTCGATCCCTGTCCTGCCTCAGCAGTACCCAGCTCTCACAGTGGGGGCTACTGAGGCTCCAAAGCTTCCGGCTCCCTGATTGGGCCTGCAACATTGAGAGCCCACCTTGAATAGGACGGTGGACACGGAGGTGGCCCACGAGGAGGCCGCCTCCAGGGAGATTACTGAGCCAGTCTCACTGTCGGCAAGTACGGGCTCGGAATCCCCGTTTGATCCCCACTTCGGGGTCCCAAAGCCTGCAGCAAAGTCCAGCCCTTGGTTTCACCTGATCTGCAATGACACCAGTAACGCTAATCAAACAACTGTCATGTAACTAAGTTTCTGCCAGACATCACCCAACCAGTACCCAATCGCCACTCCATAACGTAGCAACATTTGGTCATGTTTTTGAGGAGCCATTATTGGAAATGAATAATATACAGCAGCTACCAGACAAGCACTCATTAGTTGACTTTATCTCTTGTTGACGGGATAATAATCCTAAAGAGAGTTTCACTTGAATCAGGATGAACAGATCAGCTTCAGACTGTGACATAAAACTCAGGAGCAGCATATTCATAAATATTTAAAATACTCACATTTATTATGAATTAATAACATGCTGTGTACCATTGTTAAAGATTTATGGACTGATTCTAGTCCTGTATTTACAGCTCTGTTACAAATTTGCCAATTTGTAGCAACTGTTTATTAAACAGTTGTTAGTTATTTAGAGCATGTTATATTAGAGTGTTATTATTTTATCATCTGGGTTTTAGGGCTTCCTTCGAGATTAAGCAGCAATTTGCAAAGGATTTTTAAAAAATGAAGCGTAATTGTGATGGTACATTAAAAACTGCTACACACTGGCCTGTGTTAGTATGAAAATTAATTTTCAACACTAAAGGGTAATCCTTGCAACATTCATTGAGATAACAAACTTTTTGAAATTATTTTCCCAAGACGGTTAACAGCATTCTCTGCTATTGTCTCCAGAAAGCAGTGCCTTCCTTTTGGGATTTGGGCATCATTGGCAAAAGCCACATTTATTGCCCAGTCTTGGTTTCCCTGTGAAGGTTGTTAATGGTGGGATGTCTACTTGCTTTGCCTCTTTTTTTTTGGTACAGCTAAGTGGTTTTGTTACCTTGGAGGGTATTAGATGTTAACCATATACATGTGGCCAGATTGGATTGGAGTGGCAGGTTGCTTTCTCTAAAATATAACAGTGAACCTGTTGGGGTTTTATGATACTCTTAAAAGTTGCCATGGTGGGATTTGAACTCACAACCTCTTGATTGTTGATCCCATGCCATAACCAGTACTCTACCTCACCCTGACATGCTGGATTATGGTTCCATAGGTATTCAGAGTCCTCTGAAACATCAGGAGCTTATTTAACTCTGGTGTCATCACAGCTAAGCCTGAACCTGTTATCACTTAAACCGCACACACACACACACACGTGCACTCTCTCTCTCACACCTCTTCCTCTCACACACACTCGCTCATATAGGAACAGGAGTAAATCATTTAGCCCTTCAAGCCTCTTCTACCACGAAATGAGATCTTGCGACCTAACTGCAGAAACCCACCTTTGCCCCATATCCTTGCATACCTTTGGTTAACAAAAATCTATCAATTGCAGATTTACAATTAATAATTGATTTAGTATCGATTGCCGTCTGTGGACAAATGCTCTAAACTTCTGCCATGCTTTGTGTGTAAAAGTGATTTCACTCCAGAAAGGTCTAGATCTAAATTTTAGACTATGCCCCCTAGTCCTAACTCCCCAACCAGCAGAAATGGTTTCTCTCTATCTACCACACACAATCACACTCTCTCTATCACCCACACACACTCACACTCATTCTTAAATCACTGGAGCAAGAGCCTTAGCTTTCCTCTCAAACCCAGAGGCACTGTGGCCAGTACTATCAGCTAAATCCATGTCAAGATACTAAACCATTAAATTATTACTTTTTTTTGGATTTGCACAGCTCCCAGAAGATAGACAAGTCAAGTCTAAGTTCTGGGGATTTCAGTGTTAGTGAGGTTTTATTTAGTTTCAGAGGTGTTCAAAATTATTACAAAAATATCCGAAAGGGGCCTCCGAGCAAGGCATAGTGTATATTACAGAAATGGTTGCATGAGTCTAATCCCCTATTATGCAGAGTAAGTGCTGTTTGACAAGAAATAGGTCTTCTCCTTCATATCGAATGTTCACTTGTTTATCTCCTACTCCGTTGCATGCAAACCAGCCATTCCAATTCCATTGACAAAAACTGCCCACAAAAATCTAGCATTCTGTGGTCCTAATTGCTAATTGCCATCATTTGAATTTGCCTGGAGGTGCTAAATCAGGCATCTATCCTTGGCCCCTCCTATTTCTTATCTACATGCTCCCTTTCAGTGGCATCATTCGAAAGCACTCTGCGTTAGTTTTCACATGCAGGCTAACGACACCCAGCTCCACCTCACCACCACCTCTCTTGACTCCTCCACTGTTGCTAAATTATCAGACTGCTTATCCAGCATCCAGTACTGGATGAGCAGAAATTTCCTCAAGTAAATATTGGGAAGATTGAAGACTGACTTCATCCCTCTCCCTGGCAGGTGTCTGAGACTAAACCAGATTGTTTGCAACCTTAGTGTCATATTTGACCCCGAGATGAGCTTCCGATCACATATTCATGCCATCACGATGACTGCCTTTTTTCAGCTCTGTAACATCACATGACTTCGCCCTTGTCTCAGCTCATCTGATGCTGAAACCCTCAATCATGCCTTTGTTACCTCTAGACTTGACCATTCCAACACACACCTGTCCCATATTCTACTCTCCGTAAACTGGAGGTCATCCAAACCTCTGCTGCTCGTGTCTTAACTCACAGCAAGTCCCGTTCACCTGTCTCTCCTGTGCTCGTTGACCTATATTGGCTTCCAGTCAAGCAACGTCTTGATTTTAATATTCTCATCCTTGTTTGAATATCCCTCCATGGCCTCGCCCTTCCCTATCTCTGTAATCTCCTCCAGCCCCACAACCCTCTGAGACATCTGCACTCTAATTCTGGCCTCGTATATCCCCGATTTTAATCAATTCGCCATTGTTGGCCGTGCCTTCAGCTGCCGAGCCCCCTAAACTTCTCCACCTCTACCTTGCTTTCCTCCTTTGAGACACTTCTTAAATCTTACTTCTTTGACTAAGTTTTGGTCAGCTTACCTAATACCTCTTTACGTGGCTCCTGTGAAACACCTTGGAGCGTTTTATAATCTTGAAAGTGCTATATAAATATAAGTTGTTGTTCTTGTTGTGGGTTTAGCACTCAAGCGTGATTGGAAGTAATTTTTGTGGAGTAGTATATGTGGGCTCCACTGTCCCCCCCCCACCGGAGCAATCCTCCACTCTTTTTTTAAATCTAAGTTTCATGAGCCGAGATCCCCGTCCCTTTAAAGATGAGGATCCCGCCTCGAAGGGCTTCCGGCCATTTAGAGGGTCGGCAACTCAGCAGTATCGACAGCACCACTGGGAGCGGTGGCCACTGCCGATACTTCAGAGGCCTTGGACCCAGGTCCAGCACTGGAACCCCAGACCTCAGGTAAGTGAGGCTGGGGCTAGTCCAGAAGGCCCTAGTGAGGGGGTTGGGGGGGATGATCGTGCAGTCCAGGGGGAGGGGGGTCCCGGGGGTGGGGGGAGGTAAAGTGGTTCCCAGGGGTCCTCCATGTGCCACAGATTGCCTACGGAGGAGAGACCCCCGCACAAGCCTGCAGGGAGTGTGCCTCGTTTTCCCTGTGAGGCAGAGGCACCCCTTGCCGCTGGTACGTTCCCAGTGACGGCAGAAAGAGGCCCTTAAATGGCCATTTCAGGCCACATAAGGACCTCAATTGGACTCTGGGCAGGAAGGCCGTCATCGGCCTATCCTGTCCCCAGTGATCGCTTGACAATGCAGAGATGATAGGCCCTCTCCCCCTCCACCCATCGCGATCCTCCATGCCACCCCATCTCCAACCCTGCCACGGGGGAGAGCATAAAATCCAGGCCAAGGTGTGATCTGGCTGACATACAACGGCAAGTTTCAGGATGGCTCGGGGACTGAGTGAGTGGGTGCACACAAAGTCCTGGTGGAGGCAAAGGCAGCGCAATGTCCTGTACCACAGCGGGGAAGGACTCCACCTTGACCTGCTGTCCCTCCTGTGCCTCTCAAGCAGCAGCTGATTCTACTCTGCCTGGCCTCATGTTCTCCTCTCATTCCTCCAGCAGACCAAGGGGGCCCCTAGCAAGATGTCAATAACCAAGCATTCCTTTTCTCCTGGTGACTCCTATGAGGTGTCCAGTAAGGTAGAGTAGCACACCACTTACTTTGCTATCTGTGTCCTGACTCGCAGCAAATCGTGTTCACCATTCCCCCTGTGCTCATTGACCTATATTAGCTATTGGTTAAACAGTGCCTCTATTTTAAAATTCTCATCCTTGTTTTCAAATCCCTCCACAGCCTCGTACCTCCCTATCTCTGTAATCTCCTTAAGCTCAATGACCCTCTAAGATATCCGTGCTTCTCTAATTCTGGACTTATGAGCAGCCCCGATTTTAATTACTGCACCATTGGTGGTTGTGCCTTCAGCTGCCAATTCCCTAAACTCTGGAATTCTCCCCCTAAACCTCTCTGCCTGGCTCCTCTTTCTCCTTTAAGATGCTCTTTAAAACCTACCTATTTGGTCGTCTGCCTTAATATCTCCTCAAATGGCTCGATGTCAATATTTATATTATGATGCTCCTCCAAAGTGCCTTGGGATGTTTTATTACATTAAATAAGTTGTTGCTATTGCTTAATATAGTTTGGAATTAATAAATATAAATATTTTTGATCGAGATGGTGATGTAATGCAGCTAATCTAGATATTAATATACTTGGATAATTATATGCTGATGGCTTGATTTATGCAACATGCAGGAGTGTAAGCCAGGCAGCGGAAATGAGATACACATTTGGCTGAGGAATCATTGGCTGCACTTTAGGACAGCCTATCATCGTTGTTTGAACAGCCAAAGCATGATCTCTTATCCCTGAGTGCAATCTCACGAGTGGATAATTAAACGAGCTGTTGCATTGATGGCAAGAGGTTTCTGGTAAAGTTGATGAAGGCATGAGTGAAATAAGTTCCAGTGGAGAAAAGGCTGCCTCAGAAAACACACTTAATTACAACAAACAAAGATGCTTGATTGTAGATAAGAAGGGAGGGGATGACTCCATCTGTGGATAATTTGCCACAGATTTAGAGTTTACCACTAAGACAGAGAATTGCTTTGACATTCCCACAGCAAAGATTCCATTCACTTAAACCCATCTCAAATAGATATCCAGTCTCAATTTACACAAATAGTGGTGATACATTTTGAGTCTAATAAATTGAGGTTATCACAATGAGTGAGAGATGAAAACTATCGCAGAAAGTTTGCAAAAGAACCAGAAGGGAAGGGAAGAGATTTGTTTTTATCATATCTTATATTGTTATAATCTGGAATGAACTACCTGAAAGAATGGTAGGAGTAGATTCATTGTTGGAGCAGACATCTTATGGTGTGTTCCATTAGTTAGACTTTTAGATCAAAAAATATGTTGTGCCATATCTTGCTAGACTGTAAGCTGATGATGGCGAGTGAATTCATGATCAAATCAGACACAAAAAGAGAAGTAGAGAGGGAAAAAAAGATTGAATTTAAAGAGAGAGAAAAAAGATAGATAGGAAAAGGAAAAACGTTCACATTTGAAATATTTAACATCTCCAACAATTCAATACGTGAAGGAATGAGAATGCACAGTTTAGAACAAAGAACAAAGATAATTACAGCACAGGAACAGGCCCTTCGGCCCTCCAAGCCTGTGCCGATCCAGATCCTCTCTCTAAACATGTCGCCTATTTTCTAAGGTTCTGTATCTCTTTTCTTCCTGCCCATTCATGTATCTGTCTAGATACATCTTAAAAGACTCCATCGTGCCCGCGTCTACCACCTCCGCTGGCAACGCGTTCCAGGTGCCCACCACCCTCTGCGTAAAGAACTTTCCACGCATATCCCCCCTAAACATTTCCCCTTTCACTTTGAACTCGTGTCCTCTAGTAATTGAAACCCCCACTCTGGGAAAAAGCCTCTTGCTGTCCACCCTGTCTATACCTCTCATGATTTTGTACACCTCAATCAGGTCCCCCCTCAACCTCCGTCTTTCTAATGAAAATAATCCTAATCTGCTCAACCTCTCTTCATAGCTAGCGCCCTCCATACCAGGCAACATCCTGGTGAACCTCCTCTGCACCCTCTCCAAAGCATCCACATCCTTTTGATAATGTGGCGACCAGAACTGTACGCAGTATTCCAAATGTGGCCGAACCAAAGTCCTATACAACTGTAACATGACCTGCCAACTCTTGTACTCAATGCCCCGTCAGATGAAGGAAAGCATGCCGTATGCCTTCTTGACCACTCTATTTACCTGCGTTGCCACCTTCAGGGAACAGTGGACCTGAACACCCAAATCTCTCTGGACATCAATTTTCCCCAGGACTTTTCCATTTACTGTATAGTTCACTCTTGAATTGGATCTTCCAAAATGCATCACCTCGCATTTGCCCTGATTGAACTCCATCTGCCATTTCTCTGCCCAACTCTCTAATCTATCTATATTCTGCTGTATTCTCTGACAGTCCCCTTCACTATCTGCTACTCCACCAATCTTAGTGTCGTCTGCAAACTTGCTAATCAGTCCACCTATACTTTCCTCCAAATCATTAATGTATATCACAAACAACAGTGGTCCCAGCACGGATCCCTGTGGAACACCACTGGTCACACGTCTCCATTTTGAGAAACTCCCCTCTACTGCTACTCTCTGTCTCCTGTTGCCCAGCCAGTTCTTTATCCATCTAGCTAGTACACCTTGGACCCCAAGCGCCTCCACTTTCTCCATCAGCCTGCCATGGGGAACCTTATCAAACGCCTTACTGAAGTCCATGTATATGGCATCGACAGCCCTTCCCTCATCAATCAACTTTGTCACTTCCTCAAAGAATTCTATTAAGTTGGTAAGACATGAGCTTCCCTGCACAAAACCATGTTGCCTATCACTGATGAGCCCATTTTCTTCCAAATGGGAATAGATCCTATCCCTCAGTATCTTCTCCAGCAGCTTCCCTACCACTGACGTCAGGCTCACCGGTCTATAATTACCTGGATTATCCCTGCTACCCTTCTTAAACAAGGGGACAACATTAGCAATTCTCCAGTCCTCCGGGACCTCACCCGTGTTTAAGGATGCTGCAAAGATATCTGTTAAGGCCCCAGCTATTTCCTCTCTCGCTTCCCTCAGTAACCTGGGATAGATCCCATCCGGACCTGGGGACTTGTCCACCTTAATGCCCTTTAGAATACCCAACACTTCCTCCCTCCTTATGCCGACTTGACCTAGAGTAATCAAACATCTGTTCCTAACCTCAACATCCGTCATGTCCCTCTCCTCGGTGAATACCGATGCAAAGTACTCGTTTAGAATCTCACCCATTTTCTCTGAGTCCAAGCATAACATTCCTCCTTTGTCCTTTAGTGGGCCAATCCTTTCTCTAGTTACCCTCTTTCTCCTTATATATGAATAAAAGGCTTTGGGATTTTCCTTAACCCTGTTTGCTAAAGATATTTCATGACCCCTTTTAGCCCTCTTAATTCCTCGTTTCAGATTGGTCCTACATTCTCGATATTCTTTCAAAGCTTCGTCTTTCATCAGCCGCCTACACCTTATGTATGCTTCCTTTTTCCTCTTAGCTAGTCTCACAATTTCACCTGTCATCCATGGTTCCCTAATCTTGCCATTTCTATCCCTCATTTTCACAGGAACATGTCTCTCCTGAACGCTAATCAACCTCTCTTTAAAAGCCTCCCACATATCACATGTGGATTTACCTTCAAACAGCTGCTCCCAATCTACATTTCCCAGCTCCTGCCGAATTTTGGTATAGTTGGCCTTCCCCCAATTTAGCACTCTTCCTTTAGGACCACTCTCGTCTTTGTCCATGAGTATTTTAAAGCTTACGGAATTGTGATCACTATTCCCAAAGTAGTCCCCTACTGAAACTTCAACAACCTGGCCGGGCTCATTCCCCAACACCAGGTCCAGTATAGCCCCTTCCCGAGTTGGACTATTTACATACTGCTCGAGAAAACCTTCCTGGATGCTCCTTACAAATTCTGCTCCATCTGGACCTCTAACACTAAGCGAATCCCAGTCAATGTTGGGAAAATTAAAATCTCCTATCACCACCACCCTGTTGCTCCTACATCTTTCCATAATCTGTTTCCATATTTGTACCTCTATCTCACGCTCGCTGTTGGGAGGCCTGTAGTACAGCCCCAACATTGTTTAACTTTTTCACTTTCTGGAACAGGGAGGTTTGCCAGCAGTGATTAACAATAATCACATTGTTCAAAAAGGTAATTCACTATTAATTATCAAGCGTAACTATCTGCAATGTGGTTAATGGGCAATTAATGTCCAAACCTTTAAATGGGGTGACTAAGGGTGAGATGCTGCTTGTGCAAAACAAACAGCACAGTGGCGTAAATTGATCAGATTCTGGAGATTTGCAACTCATAGCATATCTCTTAATTCCCTGAACTTGCTGACAAATTTTCACATTAATAACAATGCACACCATGATCTCCTCGATATTTTGCCAGTAAGTTCCAGTCCAATAGTTACTTTCAAAAGGGCATTAGATAGCTACTTTGAAAAGAAAAAAAAATGCAGAGCTGTGGGTCAAGAGCAGGGGAGTGGGACAAATTCGGTAGCTCAAGTAGCCGGCACAGGCATGATGGGCTGAATGGCCGTCTTCTGTAAGATTCTATGATTGCTTCCAAAAATTCTGCTCCATGTAGAAAATTTGTGTCGAACTCTAATTTCATTACCCGACGCACTGCACAGCATTCAAACCTTGTCTCTGCCACACCCATTGGAAAACCTTTCATTAAAAGAAATTCTAGCTGCATAAATCACTCACAAATGGTGCTATTTTTACCACTTCAGTCAAAGTAATCAGAAGTGTTAGAAATTGTTTTTACAATCACATTTTGCAGGAAAGCTACTGGTAAGGCAACGTTTACTGTCATGAATAGGAGCAACATCTGTGAGGCAGGTATACCCAATTTGGTTAGATTATAATAATAAAAACAAGAAATGCTGGAACCACTCAGCAGGTCTGGCAGCATCTGTGAAAAGAGAAGCAGAGTTAACGTTTCGGGTCAGTGACCTTTCTTCGGAACTGACAAATATTAGAAAAGTCACAGGTTATAAGTGAGGTGGGGGTGGGGCAAGAGATAACAAAGGAGAAAGTGTAGGTAGGACAAGGCCACATAGCTGACCAAAAAGTCATGGAGCAAAGGCAAACAGTATGCTAATGGTGTGTTGAAAGACAAAGCATTAGTACAGATTAGATGTTAACTAATCTGTACTAATGCTTTGTCTTTCAACACACCATTAGCATACTGTTTGCCTTTGCTCCATGACCTTTTGGTCAGCTATGTGGCCTTGTCCTACCTACACTTTCTCCTTTGTTATCTCTTGCCCCACCCCCACCTCACTTATAACCTATGACTTTTCTAATATTTGTCAGTTCCGAAGAAGGGTCACTGACCCGAAACGTTAACTCTGCCTCTCTTTACACGGATGCTGCCAGACCTGCTGAGTGGTTCCAGCATTTCTTGTTTTTATTTCAGATTTCCAGCATCCGCAGTATTTTGCTTTTATTATATTGTTAGATTATAAGCCCAGCTTCCTCCATGTCACATCACTTTTGTTCTGGACAATGTTGCTGTTTCATTCTGCATTTATGTTACAGCACCAGAAAATGGCTGTCAGATCTACTGGCCAGCTCCACACATGGCTCCAGCTCCACACTGCATGGTTTACCCTTATTACCCCTCCCTGGTTTCCCTGAGGGATTAATAATGGCCCAGACTTTGCAGTCGTAATGATGGCGAAACTGTCAGCATTCGCCATCATTACTCTTCTGAAACTGACAACAACTTCTGGAGTCTGTGCACGGCCTGTTAAATGCAGAAATTCAGAAGTTGCTGTCAGGGATTCTGTGCTTTCCCCCCAGGTGTGCTGTTGGAGTTCCCTCAGACTACAACCAAGTAGAAATCACTGAATTGATGAAAAGTTGCCCTTTTGTGCCTTTAGTCTTGCTGTAAAAACCCTTGAAGAAGTGACACGTTGTTGAATATTGGGCTTTTAACAGTGGGCTAACGTCATAACTACTTTTTGAGCAGCCTCACTGGCCCTGAAAAATTATATTTGTAGAATGTCAAACTTCTCCATTATGATAAAAGAATTCACATTTTTAAAAGATTTGTTTATGATATTTCAGCTTTGAGCCATACATATGGGATTAAGGTCAATCATTAATTTTACTCTGTAAAATTTTAATTCAAAGTGAAGGGAGTCAGTGGTTTTTACTTCCTGGTTTGCTGTCTGTGAGAATCCTTCAGTGTGATTTGCTGCTTATCCTGCTTGGTGACATCATTGGAGATCTGTTTGATTTGACGCCAGATTCAAACTAATGTCAGGAAATCAATGCTATAGAAATTGCTAGATCTTTGTGGGCAGCTTTCTTTGAGGCCAGCAGCGAATGCTGTAACTTCAGCACTGATGGAAAAGTCCCAGCCAAAGTCTTGCTCATGTTGTCCATAACCCAAGAACAAATAGAAAAAGAAATGAGACTGTTGAGCATTGTCCAATATTGATATTTAGCCATTGCAGTGTGCTAGAGGCCAGCCTGCTTCCAGTAGCCATGCTGTGACATAAACCAGTTCCTTCCCCATGCTCCTGTGTTGCTGAAGGCCAAGCATCATTCATGCTCAATGGAACAAGGCTTTGCTTTGCTCTGACTAACCACACAGGGGATAGCAATGCCAGCTATGCTTTTTAATCAGCTTGTGCAGCAACATTACAGTAGTCTAGAGGGTATGGCACTGGACAATGACCCAGACATCAAGAATTGAAATTCCACTACGTTATGTATTGAAACTCAATTCAGTAAATCTGGCCACTTAGAGCTGGCATTGGAAAATGACTGTCAAAGCTGGCAACCCTACCCCTGTCCTACATGTGACTCCAGTGGTTGACTCTTATTCCCTCAGGGCAATAAGAACATAAGAACTAGGAGCAAGAGTAGGCAATTCAGCCCCTCGAGCCTGCTCCGCCATTCAATACGATCATGGCTGATCTCATCTCGGCCTCAACTCCACCTTCCTGCCCATTCTCCATAACCCTTCAACCCATTACTAATTAAAAATCTGTCGATCTCCTCCTTCAATTTATTCAATGTCCCGGCATCCACTGCACTCTGGGGTAGTGAATTCCACAGACTTAAGACCCTTTGAGAGAAGTAATTTCTTCTCATCTCTGCTTTAAATCTGCTACCCCTTATCCTAAAACTATGACCTCTCCTTCTAGATTGCCCCACAAGAGGAAACATCCTTTCTTCGTCTACTTTGTCAATCCCCTTAATCATCTTATATACCTCAGTTAGATCTCCTCTCATTCTTCTAAATTCCAGAGAGTAAAGGCATCAACTACATAATTTCTCTTCATAAGACAAACCCCTCATCCCTGGAATCAATCTAGTGAACCTCCTCTGAACTGCCTCCAATGCAACAACATCCCTCCTCAAGTAAAGGGACCAAAACTGTACGCAATACTCCAGGTGCGGTCTCACTAATGCCTTGTACAGTTGCAGCAACACTTCCCTACTTTTATATTCTATTCCTTTCGCAATAAATGCCAAAATTCCATTTGCCTTCCTTATTACCTGCTGTACCTGCATACTAGCTTTCTGCGATTCATGCACGAGGACACCCAGATCCCTCTGCACTGAAACACTCTGAAGTTTCTCTCCACTTAGATAATAATTTGCCTTTCTATTCTTCCAACCAAAATGGATAACCTCACACTTATCCACGTTAAACTCCATCTGCCAAATTTTGGCCCATTCACCTAACCTATCCATATCCATTTGTAAATTTCTTATTTCTTTATTGCAACTTACTCTCCTACCTATTTTAGTGTCATCTGCAAATTTGGCTATAGTACCTTCTATCCCTGCATCCAAGTCATTAATATAGATTTTAAATAATTGGGGCCCGAGGACCGAACCCTGTGGCACCCCACTAGTTACATCTTGCCAACCAGAAAAAAAAACATTTATCCCGAATCTGTTTTCTGTGGGTTAGCCAATCCTCTATCCAAGCTAATAAATTGCCCCTAACCCCATGTGATCTTAGCTTGTGTATTAACCTTTTGTGTGGCACCTTATCAAATGCTTTTTGGAAGTCCAGATATACTACATCTATAGGATCCCCATTATCCACTTTGCTTGTTACAGCTTCGAAGAACTCCAGCAAATTAGTCGAACACGATTTACTCTTCATAAAACCATGCTGACTCTGATGGATTGCGTTTTGATTTTCTAAATGTCCTGTTATTACTTCCTTAATAATGGATTCTATCAATTTCCCAATGACAGATGTTAAACTAACTGGCCTATAGTTTCCTACTTTCTGCCTCCCTCCCTTTTTGAATAAGGGCGTTATATTAGCTTTTTTCCAATCCACTGGAACCTTTCCCGCATCCAGGGAATTTTGGAATATTATAACCAATGGATCCACTATCTCCGCTGCCACTTCTTTAAGACCCGAGGATGTAAGCCATCAGGCCCTGGGGACTTGTCTGCCTTCATTCCCAATAGTTCAGTACTTTTTCCCTCGTGATGATGATTTTTCTAAGTTCCTCTCTATAACCTCTGCATTACCTGTTACTATTGGGATGGTACTAGTGTCCTCCGCCATGAAAACTGAGGCAAAATACTGATTTAGTGTCTCCACCATTTCTGTGTTCCCCTATATTAACTCCCCAGTCTCATCCTCCAAGGGACCAACATTCACTTTAGGTACTGTCTTCCCTTTTATATACTCTTAGAAGCTGTTGCTATCTGTTTTTATATTTTGCGCTAGTTTTCTTTCATAATTTATCTTTGCTCTTTTTATTACTTTTTAGTGACCCTTTGTTGATCTTTAAAAGTTTCCCAATCTTCCAGCCTGCCACTTTGCAATATGGTGTGCCTTAATTTTTGTCTTTATGTTATCCTTAACTTCCTTGCTTAACCAAGGATGTTTTTTCCCCCTCTTCGAATCTTTCTTCTTCTCTGGAATATATTTTAGTTGGGAGGAATTGAATATCTCCTTAAACATCTGCCACTGATCATCTACTGTCCTACCTTTTAGTCTTCCTGCCCAGTCCACTAGGGCCAAATCTGTCCTCATGCCTATGTAATTACCTTTGTTTAACTCCAGAACTCTAGTGTGGGACTCCAGTTTCTCACCCTCAAACTGAATTTGAAATTCTTGCATGCTATGATCACTCTTCCCTCGAGGATCCTTAACTATGAGATCATTAATTAATCCCACCTCATTGCACAATACCAAATCTAGAATAGCCTGCTCCCTGGTTGGTTCCACAACATATTGCTCCAAAAAGCAATCTCTAATACATTCAATGAACTCTTCCCTCGAGGCTACCTTTGCCAATTTGATTAATCCAGTCTATATGCATATTAAAATCACCCATGATTATTGCCGTACCTTTCTTACAAGCCCCCAGTATTTCCTGGTTTATACTGTGTCCCACTGTTTGGGGACCTCAAGGATGGTCAATAGTATCTTCTTCCTAGTGTTGCTCATATGCCAATAATAAATTGGAAATAGATCATGCTGTTCAGTGGGTAATTGGGAATGTTGTGCACTGTGCAACGTTCTTATTGGGTGATGCCAGTTATGCTCTGAATTCATCCTCCAAACTCCTCCATGGATGCAGTTCTGAAATATAAATCCATTAGACACAGAGAGGCACAGCTTACACATTGCTTGTGAACATTACAGATAGTCCTTTCATTGATCAGCAGCATGAGAATGCTTCATAGTAGCACCTCATGGGAACAATTACATCGAATGTACATCTCAGAAAAAGACCATTCGGCCCAACTGGTCCATGTCGTTTATACTCCATACGAACTTCCTTCCATTCCTCTTCATCTTAACCCAATTAGCATAACCTTCTATTCCTTTTCCTCTTTCGTGATAATGTAGCTACCCCTTAAATACATCGATGTTATTTGCCTCAACTCCTCCTTGTGGTAGCGAGTTTCACATTCTAACCACTCTCTGGGTTAAGAAAGCATGGGGGTCTGTAGTTCCCTGGTGTATGCTCCATGGCAACGCCTTGACTAATCAGAGTCAGCTTGCCAACCAATCAGCATCCTTTTCTCATGCAGTGTAAATTGTTGCTCCCTTTGAAATTTGGCATTCTTGCATCTGTCCTGATAAGTGCAAGATGAAAAGCTTCGACAGCATGTCTCTTTTTTAACAGCAATAAAGAAGTTTCTCTTAAATTCCTGATTGGATTGGATTGCAACTATGCTGTAGGTCACCTAGCCCTGTTTTCATTGTTCTTGTTCAGTCTGCTATTTTTGAACCTTTATCCCCAGCACTTCAAATGGCCCACACTTGCAGTTTTTTCCCCAAAATTCAGCAGCTATTTCATGGAGCCACTCTGTCACTGGCACAGTTATGGTACATATAGTTTAGCTCCCTCAATGGGCCTGAATCACAAGTACTTGGTAACACCAATTTTAAATTCAGTTAATTGATAACATTGATTTGTAATTTATGCATGTGCATGTTCAAGGTGATCCGATGAAAGTTCCACAGTATTGACTATTCTCAACAGCATGTCTACTTAAAGCTTGCAAATCAAACAGCTTGCGTCTCCTCATTAACTCAGTGACTGGTTTTAGGTGTTATCACCATTTAAACACAAATGGCCAAATTGATTGACTATTTTATGAACTAGTCATTAGAATTTGACACACAAAATATCAACAGATTCTGAATGTTAATGGACAAGGAGTGATTAAACCATTTCGTGGCTGTGCATTGTGCAATCATCAGTCAAGTGAGAAAGCTGATCAATAAAGTAACAAGCAACAAATTTATCACCTCTGGTAACTGTGGTATCCAATTGGTTAAGGTGGAGGATGGGAGGACAGGGAACTGAGGACATATTTAATAAAGTTTATTTTGTATGGAACGGATTGGGAGGGTTCATAATTTAAAGAGATGCTTGCAGATGCCTGCTAGTGATTAAAAAGCAATAACTAACACATATGTTCAGAAAGGTTACATAGAGGATAACAAATACCTGAGAACAATTACAAGGCATTATCATTATTGGGGGTGGATGCAGAGGGTAGTGTGGATATAGGTTCAGATGGCTTTGGTGAAGAATAATGGGCATCTGGGAATGTTAACAAGGCAGCAGTCTCATCAAGAACTTCAAGTGTGTGAAACCACTGAAATTATTCACCTGTGAACAACCTCTTGGCCTTAAAATTAGATAATAGACTTTGAAATCACTCTCTGTCAGTTTATTTACAACACACAGTTTGTTCTGGGTGGGAGTTTGAATTTTTTTGGCTTGTGTTTTGGCGAGAAGCTGCTCTTGAATGCAAGCATCTCTCTGAGTCAATGTGTTCCATGACTTTGACTGTGCGCTCCGAGAGAAACATTTGCGATTATTCCACATGCAATGTGCCCACAATTGGTTACCATGAAATTCCATTGCGGTGCTATTTTCTAGGTTAGGAAGCTGAGCAGGAAGCGTTGGATACGCTTTGGTTTAGAAACATGCATTTTTTTTAATGTCCTTGGTGCCCAGAGAGCTTGTGGGTGTAAGAACAAAGTATCGCTCTTTGCACACAACATTGGACGCTTTGCATAACCGCAGGGATTTACTGAAGGTCACAGAGATAGGATAAAATGGTCTCTAAATTTAACAATGGGAGGTGCACAGAGCAGGATGCTTCAGAAGCGAAGGTTAATTAAAAAAGTACATTATTGTGGCAGGATTATGGTGACTTTATCTATTAATTAACTGGAAGTATTGATAAATCCCAACTTCTGTTATCACTGTCCTACCTTGAAAATACTGAGAAGCTTAAGATGTAAGTGGACAATTTAATGGAGTATATAAATTTCAAAATAAAGAAGGCTGAAGCAAGACTAATTATTAATGCCGCAGGTAGGGTGGGGGATTGCAGGGGACAAACTCACATGGTCACTCCGGCATGAGGCCTGACCTTTAACCCCTGAGGACAGCTTATGCCTGTTTCAGCCCACGCTGAAACCTCAACTTGAGGAAACTAATGATACAATGAGAAATAAAATATATCAGGCTTGAGAATAGAGCATTAGGATTCTCCACACACATGCCAGGAGATCTCAGAATGGAATGAGGGTTCTGGAGGTTGATGTAAATCAATGATGAGATTAGCATTTAGGGGATTAAAATACATGGGTAGAGAAGGCAGGTTTAGCTATACAAAGCCTTGGTTAGACCACACCTGGAATACTTTGAGCAGTTCTGGGCATCCACACCTTTGGAAAGATGTATTGACCTTGGAGGGAATGCAGTTTATTTTTACCAGAATGATACCTTGACTCCAAGGGTTAAATTAGAAGGAGAGATTACACAAATTAGGGTTGCATTCCCTAGAATTTAGAAGATTAAGGAATAATTTAATTGAAGTTTTCAAGATATTACCAGATAGAAAGAAACTGTTTCTTCTGCTTTGGGTGTCTAGGACTGGGGGATAGTCTAAACATTAGAGCCAGACCTTTCAGGAGTGAAATTAGAAGCAGTTCTACAAACAAAGGGTGGTAGAAGTTTGGAACTCTCTTCTGAAAATGGCAATTGATGCTGGATCAATTGTTAATTTTAAATCTGAGATTGATAGATTTTTGACATCCAAAGTTGTTAAGGGATATGGGGCAAGGGCAAGTTTGTGGAGTTAGGTCATAGATCAGTCATGATCTCATTGAATAGCAGAACAAGCTTGAGATGCTGAATGACCTACTCCTGTTCTTATGTTCCCTTCTCTTGGCTAAAGATGGAACAGGTAAACTTTGCGGGCTTTGTGTTTTTGCGTGAAGCAGGTGACTGAGATGGACAAATTTGGATGGGTTGCATCATAGTAAATAACCTTAAGGAGGAGGAAAGAAGAAACTGTTAAGATCACGGTGTCAGGAAGAAATTCCTTACTGTATGCAGTTCTGACTCACATATCCATTCTCCCAGTGCTCTGCGTTCCCATGGCAATTATAGAGCGAACAGACTCTTCAATATTCAATTGGATGATTCTTGACTGTCAGATTTTCCTCATGTCTGATATTTTCATATTCTTCAGAAGTCTTCAAAGAAAGTTTATGTTTTTTTCTCCCAGGTTGCTGCCAGTGATATCCTGGAGATAAGCCTATAATTCCTGGAGACTCCAGGACAATCCTGGAGAATTGGCAACCCAAAGTTTAACTGTGGCATTTTTCCCCCAACCTTTTAAGAGAATGGAGCAAAGTCTGACTTAATAATTTATTGAACAGTGGAACACTTCCTGACAGAGAGTGCATTGCAATTAAGACATTAGTTGTTATGGTTGTTCTGGGATATGTCTGAGGCTGTAAAACACTTAGCTGATCAATAGCATTTCTACTGCTATCCTGTCGCATTCTTCAGTTGACCTACCTTAGAATGACTGCATCTACAATACCAATAGGATGCATTATTTTTTATCGACGTCTTATTTAAGTTTTTACTTCATTAAATACGTATGATTTACGGATCCATATATGGAATTCTGTGCCACAGAGAAAATGTTATTAGCAAATGATATTGGAGACTCTTTTGGCAGGTGAGGATTCTTGGTGTGCAGTATTTATTCCACAATTATTTATACCAAGGATTATGTAACCAGCAACCCAACAACCAAATGTGGTCCCCAAGTCCAGTCGCTCTGGCCCAGGCCTGTTTATTATTACAATTCTTATTTGCTGGCTTATCCTGTTTGAATAGTGTGGTCCAGGAAGTTTGGAAAGGGCTATTGTTAACAGTATTGTCACACACACGCACACTATTAAATTGAGCTTTTTGATATCTTTCTGTAGTAATTCTACTTGATAAATTGAATGTATATATTGAGGCTCTCTGACACAACCTGTTGGTCCTTCACCATCAGTTTGAAGGCAGCTGCACCAGTTTCTGTACCTCGTGGTCTCTGTTTAGGTTTTGGGTCTAGAACAGGGATTGGCAACCCGCAGCTCTGATTGCAGGTGGCTCCTTAACGTCTTACTTAGAGCTGCCAACCTTTATCAGTCAATTCTCATTTTGATGAAAAATTATCTAGAAGTATTAAGTCAAGAGAAAGTCAACTCAAAGAACAAGAGGTAACACAATTTTCCTGTGGGAATTAAAGGTTAATACTTATGTTAAACTTCACGGTTTCAAATAATTTTCTTAACAAAAAATGGAGTTCGAGGAACCAGTCAGAGGCTCAAGGCCCAGGCTGCTCCTGGGTGCCAGCCTGCCAGCCCTCCCTCTGTAGGCCTCACCCCTGTCAACAGCAGCGCCCCCAGCACAGCGCCCGCCAACGTGAGACCGCCACCATCATCCTTGGCCCGATACCCAGGACTGGTCTGTTGTTAAGGCAACAGCGCTTAGTGTTAGCGTGGCACATGTGCGGCGTCTTTCCGTGCCGTACGAGATAATGTCAGCGTGTAACCCTGTGTGACACAATGGCATAAGATGTGATGGGAGGCAGCTGCCCAGGATAGACAGCAGGAGAGAGAGAGAGATCTGTCAATCAAAGGAGTCGCAGTCACTTCGTTTTTAGAATTTCTTTTAGATGCAAAATCTGTAACATTTTGAAATATGAACAGAAATGACCTATGAAAGGAAAGAGTGTCAATGCAATCATCTCAAATAAAAATGTACAAAGGGGGAAAAAACTGCAAATACATCAATCTGAGATAAAAGATAGAAATGTTAACCTGCCATAAGGCTGTCAGGGTCCTCTTGCCACTACTGGAGGCCAATGATCTGCCTAACCTTATAAAATGAGTAAAATGCTTGGATGTAACATTTTATTTATCACACAGTCTGCTGGATAATATGGCAGGAGCACCAAGAGAGGCAGTGGGAGCTGATTAGTAGTAGCAAATTTGAGAGAGTTGTCTAAGTCCCTAGTAGCAGGAATGAGTGGTACCTTGAGTAATGCAGCTGCTCTAGAGTCATACCAACAAATTTAAAATAAAAGGCATAATTTAATTTAGGTCAATGTCTATTATAAAAACACAAGGACCAAAAAACATGCTTTCATTTTTCTAAGTAAATCTGGTATTGATGTTTTATTGCGAGTAGATTATAGTTGTTTTGCTAATTTTAATCTAATTTTGTCTTGCGGCTCCGAATAGTTTGTATGTTAGGCAAACTTCCTTATCTAAAAAAAAAAGGCTCTTCAGGTAAAAAAGGTTGCCGACCCCTGATCGAGAACATCCGTGACCCCACACACATGTTTCCAAATCAATAGCAGTTCGTGGAACAAATGGCAAATCCTCAAATTTGGCTTCTGCCATCAGCTCTAGACTTCCCAGGCAGCAGCAAGGATATGACATTGTATGGCTTCGTTCTATAGTCAATTCAAAAAAAGTCAGCTCACCTGGTTCAGCTGGCCAGCCAAGCGAAAAAGACAACCTACTGTCAAGCATGCAGCACCCTTCAATGTAAACTGAGGAACATCCAAAATGACTGGTGGATTGCACCTGCAGAAAAAACTCAACTGTACGCTGATACTGGCGACATAAGAAGTTTCTATGAAGCAGTAAAATATGTCTATGGACCAACATATCAAACCCAAAACCCCCTGAGGAGCGCAGATGGCAAGACCCTACACACCGACAGGGAGTCAGTCCTGGATCGCTGGTTGGAGCACTTTGAAACTCTCTTCAGCACAAGTGCACAGTGCATGATACTGCCATCAGTTGCATCCAACAACAGCCTGTCAAAGAAGAACTGGATGAGAGTCCAACTCTGGAGGAAACTGTGACCGCCATCAACCAGATGAAGAACAACAAAGCCCCTGGACCCAATGAAATTCCACCCGAAGCCTTGAAGCATGATGGCCCTGCCCTATACACCAAGCTCCATGAGTTTTTCATGGCCTGCTGGAAACAGGGCAGGATGCCACGGGATCTCAGATGCCGTTATCATCACCTTATACAAAAACAAAGGGGAAAAATCAGACTTCCGACTACCATGGGATCACCCTTCTTTCTATTGCTGGGAAGATCCTGGCTAGAATACTTCTGAACAGGCTTGTTCCTACCATTGTGGAAGATGGCCTCCCAGAGAGTCAGTGTGGTTTCAGAGCAAACAGAGGCACCACAGACATGGTATTTGCACTCAGACAATTACAAGAAAAGTGTGCTGAGCAAAACAAAGGCCTATATGTCACTTTCGTAGACCTCACCAAGGCATTCGACACTGTGAGCAGAGGTGGATTTTGGAAAATCCTTGAAAAACTTTGATGCCCATCCAGGTTCCTGGCCATGGTGAAGCAGTTTCAAGAGGCTAGAATTAAAGGAGCGCAGATACCTTGGAGGGTTGTGGGACTGGAGAAGATTACAGAGATAGGGAGGGACAAGGCCATGGAGGGATTTGGAAACAAGGATGAGAATTTTAAAATCATGACGTTGCTTGACCGGGAGCCAGTGTAGGTCAGTGAGCACAGGGGTGATAGAGGAACAGGACTTGGTGCAAGTTAAGACACAGGCAACAAAGTTTTGAATGACTTCAAGTTTACAGAGTGTAGAATGTGGGAGACCAGCCAGGAGTGCATTGGAATAGTCAAGTCTAGAGGTAACAAAGGCATGAATGAGGATTTCAGCAGCAGATGAGCTGAGACAGGGGCGATGTTGGGCAATGTTACAGACTTAGTGATGACAGGACTATGAGGTCGGAAGCTCATCTTGGGGTCAAATGTGACCCCAAGGTTGCAACCAGACTGGCTTAATCTCAGACTGTTGTCAGGAAGAGGGATGGAGACAATAGCTAGGAGGAGTTTGGAGCCGGGACCAAAAACAATGGCTTGTATTTTCTCAATATTTAATTGGAAGAAATTTCTGCTCATCCAGTACTGGATGTCGGACAAGCAGTCTGATAATTTAGCAAAAGTGGAGGAGTCGAAAGAAGTGGTGGTGAGTTAGAGCTGAGTGTCATCAGCATGCACGTGAAAAATAATGCTGTGTTTTAGAATGATGTTGCCAAGGGACAGCATGTAGATGAGAAATAGGAGGGGGCCAAGACAGATCCTTGGGGGACACCAGAGGTAACGATGCGGGAGCAGGAAGAGAAGCCATTGCAAGTGATTCTCTGGCGTGATTAGATAGATAAGAGTGGAACCAGGCTAGAGCAGTCCCACCCAGCTGGACGACAGTGGAGAGGCGTTGGAGATTGATGGTGTGTTCAACCATGTAAAAGGCTGCAGCCATGTCGAGAAGGACGAGGAGGGAAAGTTTACCTTTGTCACAGTCACATAGGATGTTATTTGTGACTTTGATAAGAGCTGTTTCAGTACTGTGGCAGGGGTGGAAACCTGATTGCAGGGATTAAAATATGGAGTTCCGGGAAAGATGGTGAATAGGGTCGAGGCCAGCACACGTCCCTGCTTCAGGCCATTGGAGATACGAAAGGGATTCGGGAGGTCGCTGTTTTGCTTGACTTGTCCATACTGATTTCCAAAGACTTTGGAGAGGAAAAGGAGGTTGGAGATGGGATGGTAGTTTGTAAGGTTGGTGGGGTGAAGGGTTTCAAAGGTGTTTCATTGTTTATATTTGCTCTCCTTTGCATACCCAGATACAGAATTAAAATAAAAGATGCCAAATATTGTACCCAGTAAGCCTAGAACCAAAAACCAAGTTCTCATATAATATCCAAGATTAAATCTGGTGGAAACCATTCCTCCTGTCAATTGAAAAGGCTTCCCTGTTTATGATATTGAAAATGGACTTTTGGTGTATAAAGGGTTACTTCCCATTAACAAAGTGTTGCTGATTTATCATACATTCATAATACAGCTTTTCACTGATAACGTAATATTGCACGTATGTGTAATACTAATATGGCATGAGAGTCAAAGAAGGTTAAATGTGCTGTGATCAGAGATGAGACTGACATTTGACTTACATAGAATATACAGCACAGAAACAGGCCATTCGGCCCAACCAGTCCATGCTGGCATTTATGCTACACATGGGCCTCCTCCCGTCCTTCCTCATTAACTCAATTAGCATAACCCTCTATTCCCTTCACCCTCATATGCTTATCTAGATTCCTCTTAAATGCATTTGAGAAATACATTGCAGTAGAAATTAGCCCACCAAAATTGGGCCTCGGGCCTGATCCAACCCTCTCTCCACACGAGAGAAATTGGTGAGGTGTTGCTGGATGAGACAAGGGGACCAGGGCTGAGAGGGGAAAATCGATATGTGAAGTCAGGAGTGGAGGCGGGGAGGGGGGGGAGGGGAGGGGGTGGGGGGGGGGGGGGGCAAGTGGGAGTGCTCTTGTGCCCACTGGCTCCAAGAAAGGTTTCTTATAAAACTTTTCTAAAACCTTTTTTGGTAGCGAAGAGGGCCACTGAAGAGTCCTGAATGGAGCAGGTTTAAACTCTGTTGTATCCATGGGGAGCAAATTTTGGAACTGGGTCTTAAACACATGTTAGGACCCTCAATAACATATTTAAGGGGGCCTAATTGGAGGGGGGGGGGCACTGTTGAAACAGCTGAAAAATGTACTCAAAAATTCTGCAGTGCGACCAATGCCTGCGCCGTTTGGACACTGGCTGACCCAGTGCTCAATGCTTTGCCTGAATTTTATACATGAAAAGTGGGCACAGAGCATACCAATTTCTATCCCCACCCCATCGTTTATTTTGAAAAGCCTTTCTTCCTTCATGTACAAATCCTCTCTGAAGCTGAAGTTCAAAATTGTGAAGAACAGCAAGGAGGAGCAGGAGGACAGCTGATAAATGGTGGCACCAAAATGATTGAAGTGAAACAACATGAAATAAAAATAATCAGTGTTGTTTCTATTTTGTGGCAGTTTTCATTGACCTTGTGAGAGTTGAACTGTATGTAGGTGGAATTATTAAAGTTAGATGATGCTGCCCATCCTTTATTTCATCTGGACATTTATCCCAACATAACAGGTGAGCACGTACCATATCTGTGAGTCACATCAATGGTCTGTGAGAGTTTAAGATGTAACAGTTGTCATAGAAACAATCATTTTGGTTTAGAGCGACATTTACCTGTGCCGAGCTCTATCTAATTGCCTGATATTGCTACAATTCTGCTTTAATTCTGAACTGTGAGCCAGAGATGATTGAAATATATGATTCAGCTGCAATTTCTTCAGCATCTCATAGTCATCTGGTGACTCCTGTTGTTCTTTGTACCTTTTTGAATGCTGAGTTTGATCGATAACAGTGATAGGCATCACAATGGGTGATTGTGCTTGATGTAGCGCCTTCATTCTAATTGATAAATGCCGAGCTACATCTACACGCTAATGTTTTGCCCGGTACGCCCATCCCTTGGTGACTCTTATGCTTCCATTTGGCACAGCTCGCTGTAGCTACAATAATCTTGGTATCGTGCAACATCAAGGGACAAGGCCTTCAGAGGTTTGAATACTTATGCTATCCAAACTGGAATGGCAATGAGAGATCTCCTGATACAGTACTTTGCTGTCAGAATAACCTAATTGTAGGACAATGGAGTCTATATAAGCCATTTGTGTCAGCCATGGTTCAGTTGGTAGCATTCTGCCTCTGAGTCAGAAGGGTCTGGGGTGAAGTCCCACTCCAGGGGCTGAATTTTACGCCCCCCACCAAAGAGCAGTATGGTGGTGGTGGGGTGGCGTAAAATCGAGCAGGTAGTTCTGGGAGCCCTTCCCAACCCACTCCCACCTCCGCCGCCACTTTACACAGGGTGTTGGCGATGAAAAATAGCCCGCCCGCCCCAGACCAATCAAGGCACTTAAGTGACCACTTAACGGCCACTTAAGGGCCTTCGCCCGCCTCCACGGGGATTTTACCCATGGTTAGTCGGACGGCCAAGGCCCAAGAGAAGCCGCCTGACAAAAGCAGGCTGCTCTGTGACAGTCCGGGGGAGGCCCCTCATGATCGGGAACCTTATGCCCAATGGAGGGCCACCCTCGCTGCCCCAACCACGCCCAACATACACCCCTCCCCCAATCAACCACCCTTCCTTTGCTGGGGCCTGACCGATCACCCCCAGCGAGGCAACCAAAACTTACCTTTGTTCCGGGCTCCACGACATCTTCAAGCTGAGTTGTAATCCCAGCAGTGGCCACCATACTGGGACAGTTAGCTGCCAGTCCGCTGATTGGCCGGCAGCTCTATTCGGGGGGACTTCCTACCTCAAGCGGGTGGAAGTCCTGCCTCTCACCATTTAAAGCCCGGTGACCCACAAAATACTGGTCGGATCCCCAGGCGAGGCAGAAGCGGGTTCCCCACCAACTTTTCAGTCGGTGGCTGGCTCCCGTGCGTTCAAAGTTAAATCTCGGCCCAGGACTTGAGCAAAAAAATCAAGCTGACTTTCCAGTGCAGTACTGAGCGAGTGCTGAACTGTTGGAGGTGGCGTTTCTCAGATGAGACGTTAAACCAAGGCCCCATCTGCCCTATCAGATGGACGTAAAAGATCACAGGACACTATGTTGAAGAAGAGAAAGGGAGATATCCCTGGTGTCCTTGCCAATATTTATCCCTTAATCAAGATTACACAAAAAAAATTATCTGGTCATTATCACATTGGTATTTGTGGGAGCTTGCTATGCACAAATTGGCTGCTGGGCTTCCTACACTGCAACAGTGACTTGGATGTCAATCACTTTGGGATAACTTGTGGCCATGAAAGGCGCTAGATAAATGCAAGATCTTTTTTTGCTGAAACCCAGATGTAGCACATGTAGACAGTTTATTGTTTCACTAAACTGTAATTTCTTCCCATCATGTTTTAATGGCCCCCGACATTTATGGGAAGCTCGGAGGGAGGGAGCGGAGGGACTGCCTATCTGCAGCCAGGAATCCTGGGAACACTGAGTTCCTGCTGAATTTAACGGCGGGAGTCATTCAACAAGGAAATAGTGAGAGTTCAGGGTCAACATGTTCCCGTAAAGGTAAAGGGTAGGACCAACAAGTCCAGGGAACCCTGGATGTCAAGGCATATAGAGGATTGGATAAGGGAAAAAAAGGAGGCTTAAGGCAGATTCAGAGGGCTGAAAACAGCAGAGGCCCTAGAGGAGTATAGAAAGTGCATGGGAGTACTTAAAAAAAGTAATTGGGAAAACGAAGAAGGGACATGAAAAAACACTGACAGGCAAGATAAAGGAAAATCCCAAGGCATTTTCTAAGTATGTTAAGGGCAAGAGGATAACCAGGGAAAGAGTAGGGCCAATTAGGGACCAAAGTGACAATCTGTGTGTGGAGCCGGAGGACATAGGTGAGGTTTTAAATGATTACTTTTCATCTGTGTTCACTATGGAGAAGGACGATGTAGGTGCAGAGATCAGGGAGGGGGATTTTGATATACTTGAACATATTAGCATGGAAAGGGAGAAAGTATTAGCTGTTTTAGCGGGCTTAAAAGTGGATAAATCCCCATGCCCAGATGAGATGTATCTCAGGCTGTTATGTGAGGAAAGGGAGGAGATAGCAGGGGCTCTGACACTAATTTTCAAATCCTCTCTGGCCACAGGAGAGGTACCAGAGGACTGGAGGGCAGCGAATGTGGTACCATTACTCAAGAAGGGTAGCAGGGATAAACCAAGTAATTACAGGCCAGTGAGTGTAACATCAATGTAGGGAAACTATTGGAAACAATTCTGAGGGACAGGATTAATCTCCACTTGGGGAGGCAGGGATTAGTCAGGGATAGTCAGCATGGCTTTGTCAGGGGGAGATCGTGTCTACCAAACTTGATTGAATTTTTTCAAGGAGGTGACCAGATGTGTAGATAAGGGTAAAGCAGTTGATGTAGTCTACATAGACTTCGGTAAGGCTTTTGAAAAGGTCCCGCATGGAAGATTGGTTAAGAAGGTAAGAGCCCATGGGATCCAGGGAAATTTGGCAAATTGGATCCAAAATTGGCTTCATGGCAGGAGGCAGAGGGTGATGGTTGAGGGTTGTTTTTGCAATTGGAGGTTTGTGACCAGTGGTGTACCGCAGGGATCGGTGCTGGCAACCTTGCTGTTTGTAGTGTAAATTAATGATTTAGACGTGAATATAGGAGGTGTGATCAATAATTTTGCAGATGACACAAAAATTGGTGGTCATAAATAGTGAGGAGGAAAACCTTAGATTACAGGATGATATTGATGGGCTGGTGAGATGGGCAGAACAGTGGCAAATGGAATTTAATCCTGAGAAGTGTGAGATGCTGCAATTTGGGAGGACTAACGAGGCAAGGGAATATACATGGATGGTAGGACCCTAGGAAGTACAGAGGGACCTTGGTGTACTTGTCCATAGATCACTGAAGGCAGCGGCACAGGTAGATAAGGTGGTCAGGAAGGTATATGGGATACTTGCCTTTATTAGCCGAGGCATAGATTATAAGAGCAAGGAGGTAATGATGGAGCTGTATAAAATGCTAGTTAGGCCACAGCTGGAGTACTGTGTACAGTTCTGGTCACCACACTATAGGAAGGATGTGATTGCACTGGAGAGGGTGCAGAGGAGATTCACCAGTATGTTGCCTGGACTGGAGCATTTCAGTTATGAAGAGAGACTGGATAGGCTAGGGTTGTTTTCTTTAGAGCAAAGAAGGCTGAGGGGGGGGGACCTGATTGAGGTTTACAAAATTATGAGGGGTATTGATAGGATAGATAGGAAGAAACTTTTTCCCTTCGCGAAGGGGTCAATAACCAGGGGGTATAGATTTAAGGTAAGGGGCAGGAGGTTTAGAGGGGATTTGGGGAAAAATGTTTTCACCCTGAGGGTGGTTGGAATCTGGAACACACTGCCTGAAGGGGTGGTAGAGGCAGGAACCCTCACAACATTTAAGAGGTATTTAGATGAGCACTTGAAACGCCATAGCATACAAGGCTACGGGCCAAGTGCTGGAAAATGGGATTAGACTAGATAGGTGCTTGATGGCCGGCACAAACACAATGAGCCAAAGGGCCTGTTTCTGTGCTGTATAACTGTATGACTCTATGACCTCATTAGCATTTTATTAATCGGGCCCGGCAGCCAGCTAGATTGACAAATGGGAAAACCCGTGGTAGGAAGCAGCAGCCAGGGATCAGAGAAGATCGGGGGATGGTGGGGGTTCTCGGTTTGGAAGGTGGTTCAGAAAATTGGGGGGAGGAAGGAGAGAAAGATTGTAGGAGAAGCTCTGGTTGGGGTCCCGAGATCAAGCACTCCTGCTGCTCCTGGCTGACAGAGTTGGGAAAGCACTCACCTGCTGGATCTTGCAGCTCCCGCCTCCCTGCAGTCACCGAGATTATTGAGCAACATTCCCTCTAATTTTTTTTTAAAGTGCATGGCTCCTTTAAATTTTTCTGCACAGCCACGCATAAACAGTATTTTAAAGGGGCAGGAGGCACCTATTGCACTTCAACAGGACTGGGACCAATGTGCTCGGGGGGAGGTTTGTTAGTGTGGTTGGGGAGGGTTTAATCTTAATTGGGGGGGTGGTAGGGGATGAGTACCAGCATATAGTGATAGAAAAGAGCAATAAGATGCATAATGTGAGAGTGTTGGATGGTACTAGAGAAGGGAGAAGTTCCATATTAGATAGGAGCAGACTAAGAAGGAATTTGAAGAATACATGACAGGTTTACAATGTATCTATGTAAATGCACCAAGTGTGGTGAATAAGGTCAGTGAGCTACAGGCACAAATAGTCATGTGGGAATATGTGGCAATAACAGAAACATGACTTAAAAATGGTGAGGACTGGGTCCTCAATATGGAAGGACATAAAGTGTTCAGAAAAGATAGGGAAGGGGAAAAAGGATGTGGGGTGGCAGTACTGATCAGGAAATACATTGCAGTGTTGGAAAGGGAGGATGTCCTTGAGGCAAAGACAGAATTATTGGTAAGAGTTGAGAAGCAAAAAAGGGTATTATCATGCTCCTGGGGTAATCTGAAAGCTTCCAAATAGAGAAATATAGAGGAGCAAATCTGCAGGAAACACAGAGACGTGCAAAAACTATAGAGTGGTGATACTGGGGGACTTTAATTACCCAAATATTGATTGGGATGATGTTGGAGTAAAGGGTGAGGAGGGGGAGGAAGTTCTGAAATGTGTTCAGGAGAAGTTCCTTGGTCAGTGTGTTCTCGGTCCAACAAGGAAGGAGGCATTGCTGGATCTGGTGCTGGGCAATAAGGTGGGCCAAGTGGACCAAGTGCTTGTGGGGAGCACTTGGGTAAGAGTGATCATCATATCTTAAGGATTGGATCAGTAATGGAGACGAGCAAGGGACAATCTAAAGTAGAACTTATAAATTGGAAGAGGACTAACTTCAATGGGATGAAAAGGGATCTAGGCAGGATAAGATGGAAGCAAAGATTGACAGGAAAAATTGTAATGGAACAATGGGTGATCTTTAAGGAGGAGATGTTTCAGCTACAGGCTAGGTACATTCCAAAAGAGCGAAAGATAAGGGAACCAAAGCCAGGCCTCCTTGGGTGACAAGAGAGCTAGAGAATATGATGAAACAAAAAAATGGGTGTATGATGCATGTCAGGTGAATTCATCAAGTGAGAACCAGGCCATATACAATAAGTTAAAAGCAGTGAAGAGGAAAATAAGATTGGCAAAGAGAGAATATGAGAATAGAATAGCAGTTAACAAAACAGAAACAAACATTTTCTATCGGCATGTAAATAGTAAGCAAGTAGTAAGAGGTTGAGTGGGGTCTATTAAGGGCAAAGGGGGTAATATATGATAGAGACACAGGGCAAAGCTCAAATCTTAATGAGTACTTTGTATGTTTGCTAAGGAGGAAGATGCTGCCAAAATATCAGTAGAAATGGAGATGGTAAAGCCAATGGATGGGGTGACAATTAAAATAGATAGGATGTACTGGAGAGGCTGGTTATGCTTAGAGTGGATAAGTCGCCTGATCCGGATGGCTTGCATCCCAGGTTGCTAAAGGAAGTGGGAGTGGAAATGGCAAAATGACTTGCCATAATCTTCCAATCTTCCCTAGATATGGCGGAGGTGCCAGAGGGTTGGAGAGTGGCAAATGTGACACCCTTATTCAAGAGCGGGTGTAAGGACATTCCTAGTAACTACGGGCTGGTCAGTTTACCATCAGTAGTAGGCAAGGTTTTAGCAACAGTAATCAAGGAAAAAATCAGCAGGCACTTGGAAAGGTTTCAGTTAATTAGGGAGAGCTAGCATGGTTTGTAAAAAGCAGATCGCACTTGACTAATCTAATTGAATGTTTTGATGCATTAACAGAAAAGGTTGATGAAGGGAAAGCACTGGATGTTGTCTACATGGATTTTAAGAAAGCTTTGGACAAAGTACCACATAAAAAGCTGATTAACAAAATTGAGGCTCATGGAATAGGAGGCCAGTGTCAGCTTGAATAAAAAAATGGCTTAAGGACAGAAAACAGCGAGTCGTGGAGATGGTTGCTTTTCAAATTGGAGGATGGTTAACAGTGGTGTTCCCCAAGGGTCAGTGCTAGGACCAATGTTTTTTTTAATACATATAAATGACTTGCATTTTGGAATACAGAGTAAAATTTCAAAATTTGCCGATGATACCAAACTTGGAGATGTGGCAGACAGTGAGAATGATACCAATCGACTGCAACAGGACATGGATAGGCTAGCAGACTGGGAAGGCAAGTGGCAGTTGGAATTTAATACAGCCAAGTGTGAGATGATGCTTTTTAACAGAAGGGATAGGGTGAGGTAATATAGACTTAATGGTGCATTTCTAAAGAGTGTACAGGGATAGAGTGACCTGGGGTTCATGTGCATAGATCTTTGAAGGTGACAGGACATATTGAGAGAGTAGTTAGCAAAGCATATGGAATTGTGGCCTTCGTAAATAGAGGTACTGAGTACAAAAGCAAGGATGTTATACTGAATCTTTATGAAGATCTGGTTAAGCCACAACTAGAATATTACTTCCATTCTAGCCATCACACTTTAGGAAGGATGTGAGGGTCCTTGAGAGGGTGCAGAGGAGATTTACCAGAATGGTTCCAGGGATGAGAGATTTTAGCTACAAGGTTAGGTTGGAGAAGCTGGGGTTGTTCTCCTTGGAGCAAAGGAGATTGAGGGGAGATGTGATAGAGGTGTATAAGATTATGACAGGTTTAAGTAAGGTCGACAAAGAAAAGATGTTCTCACTAACTGATAGTACAAGGCCTAGGGGACACAGATTAAAGATTTTGGGTGAGAGATGCAGGGGGAATATGAGGACGAACGTTTTTACGCAGCGATTGGTAATGACCACCCACTGCCCACGAGGGTGGTGAAGCGGAGACGATGAATGATTTTTTAAAAGGAAATTGGACGGGCACTTGAGGGAAATAAACTTGCAGGGCTACAGAGATGGAGTGGGGGAATGGGACTGATTGGATTGCTCTACAGAGAGCTGGCATGGACTTGATGGGCCAAATGGCCCCCTCCTGTGCTGTAATGACTCTCTGACTCTATTATTACAGGGAACATTGTTCCTGAGCCCTCGCAGACCTGGACCACAGTCGTTAGAATAGCTGCCAAAAACTGAAGAAGAAAGACACATTTAAATCTTATAATCACTGGCCTACCTCTCCAAAATGGGTTACTCTGCTGACCCCACAGCTATCGGGGTTAAATAGAAGAGGGCGCGGTCACGAAAGGTTAGGGTCAGGTTTCATATTTTTAACAATTTAACTCCCTCCCCCTGACCTCCTTCCTCTCATTATGTGGGGGTTAAATTTACTGCCATATTGTGTGTCCTATTATGATCCTCAGTAAAGTTGCTGTGGGTTACTTCTGGACTACAGTGGATGGACTGATTTCCAAATGTTGCATTGTACATCGAGCAGAAATATTGCAGTGATTTGACTACCCCACCCCACCCCAACCGACCATCCACCCTCCAGTCTGTGTTCTTCTAGGTATCTCCCCACATGCTATTCCACATTACCGAGCGCAAAGAGTGAAAGAAAGGATTATACAGAGCCTATTGGCAATCTCAGGATGCCCCAAAGCATTTATCGCCAATGAAGTAATTTTTACAAAAGCAGAAGTATAGTCACTGTTATAATGTAGAAAATGCAGCACATAGAAAGCTCCCGAAACATCAGTGTGATAATGACAGCAGAATCATAGAACGGTTACAGAACATAAAGAGGTAATTTTGCCTGTTGTGTCCGTACCGGTTCTCTGTAAGAGCAACTCAGGTAGTCACACTGCCCTGAAGCCCTGGTCCCCCAGGGGTCAGTATTAGGACCTCTGTTTTCCTTGATCTGTATTGATGATCAGATAATGTTCTTTAGTGATATTAATTGTGGGAGAAGTATTGGCCAGGACACTGGGGATAACTCGTCAACTCTTCTTCGATTTGGTGCCATGGGATTGTTTATGTCCAGCTGAGAGGGCAGACGGGGCCTTGGTTTAACATCTTATCTAAAAGATGGTACGTCCATCAGTACAGCACTCCCTCAGCACTGCACTGGAGTGTCAGCCTGGATTATGTGCTCAGTCTGAAAACCTGATTCCATGCTAACTTCCTCCAGTGAGATCTGGACTTTTTCTACATTACCACAGTGACTAGACTTCAAACGTACTTCCTTGGCCATGAAGCATTTTGAAACGTCCATGAAAGATGCTATGTAAATGCAAGGTTTTCCTTCCTTTTGTTACAAGGTCTTTGCGTGACCTCCTGCTGGTGAATTGGTTAGTCTCAGCTCACACTTCTCCATCATTGCACAGGCAATGTGCAACACTTCTCACATTAACTTTTGCAAAGCAAATTGTTGTCTTCACAGCTGATTTAAGCAGTTATGGAAGCCTGATGCATTTACACTTTGCTATGTCGCTAAAACTGAAAGGTAAACATGGAGTCAGATCATTGATTACATTTCTTAGTGGACTTGAGATCTGAACTTGTCATCCCCAGCGGCTGGTTTCAGACTGAATTCACAAACCTTACCTGAATGACCACTTCCTCTTCACCTAAATGGTTCAGATGCACATATCTCTCTTGTTTTTCATTGATTTTCTTTTCTCTGTCTCTGCCTTCCTTGATTTATTGCATAATTTTTTCTTTTGCTCGGTATCTGATATGCAATTGACAAACTGGTTGTGACAACGAGTGGGGTTTACTACATGAAAGTGATGTCCAAATGGGTGTGTTTTAAAAACTGTCGAGTTATATAAAACCTAGTTTATTTTATAGTTACATGCCTTTGGAAGACAGGGATAGGCTGAATGTAAGCAGATAACTTAGAATGTGGTCGCAGAACCAGAAAACAGAAGCAAAACAATGTCGGCATACTCAGTTGGTAGCACTCTCAGACTCTCAATCAGAATGTTGTCCCACTCCAGGGCTTGAGCACAAAATCAAGAGTGACACTCAGTGCGGTATTGATTGAGTCCTGCACTGTTGGAGGTGTCATCTCTCAGATGAGACATTAAACAAAGGCCCTGTCTGACCTCTCAGATGGACATGAAAGATCCCCATGGCCCAATTTCCAAGAAAAGCAGGGGTGTTCTCCCTGGTGTCCTGACAAATATTTATCCCTCAATCAACATCACAAAAAACAGATCATCTGGTTATTATTACATTGCGGTTTGTAGGAGCTTGCTTTGCACAAATTGGCTGCTACGCTGCCTACATTAAAACACTTCAAAAGTACTTCATTGGCTTTAAAATGGTTTGGGACATACTGTGGTCATGAAAGTCACTATATAAATGCAAGTTTTTCTTTTAAACCTAAAGTATGACAATAAGTTTGAAGTTTTTTTTTCACTCTGAGATGAGTAGCTGGATAAATATCTAAGAATGCAGATGTACAGGTAGATTTTCCAAGATATGGAGCCTCATTTGATGGATGTGTGGACCACAGAATCAGGTGAAGAGATCAACATGCCAAGTTTGGAACATCTCCATAAACTCTGTGGCACACAGCATTTTACGTGCTGCTGGTATAGGGTTGCCAATTTTAGATGAACATATTCCAGGAGATTTCATCACATGATTTCCTGCCCCCCAACTGCCCCGCACCCACACTCTCGTCATTAGTCCCCCGACATGTCTATTGTCGAGATGCCGTGCCTTCCTATGCCAATCGAAAAGTGAGTAGACTCTTGTTACAGAATTTCCATTTTTTGTGTCAAAATTTGGGAATCTATATTGTTAAAAACTAAAAAAGGATTTCACAGACATTGAAACATCTGGAGATAGCTGAACTTTATGGATGCTTTTTAAAAAACAGAGGAAGGTCAAGAAGACGTTCCTGGTTTTGACCAGCAAACAAATACTGGAAACCAGGTGATTTCAAGTAAGCACCACAGGGGGTGACTTAGAGTTACCTTCTGTTGTGACGAGAGAATTTATGACTTACCATGAGACTTGCTTGAAAAAGTAGTTTCACTTTGAACTGTTAAAAGATGCTGTTTTTTGGATTAAAAGCAGGCAGTTGGAATCTGCATATGGACCTACCAGGAGATCAGAAGAAAAACCAGATAACTATTACATCTCTTTAAAGATACCCTGCTCTTGAAAAGCAAAAGCTTCAATGAAGTGGTACTGTTGCCTCCTGTAATTTTGAAGACATCCTGACTATTGGCAGAAACCTTGCATCTTAAGAAGGACTTTTGCATCAAATGTGCGTGAGAACTGACACCTGTTGCTGCACACCTGATGGAAGACCTATGTGAAGCCTTCTGCATTTGAATTTCTTTGAACACCTACCCAAACAGACTGTTAAACAACCTGGCCTGGAAAAATTCCTAGTGGCCGCTAACTATTACACTTTGGGACACCTCACCATATTCAGACTAAGTTATTTTTTTATTCCTCTTTCTTTGTGACAGCTGTAAACAAAAATCCCTTTTTTTTCCCGGTTAACCGGTTTTTGGATGTATGTGCGTGAGGGCTAGGATAATAATATGGGGCATTAATATTTCAATTTGCGTATATATATTTACTTCATTATTGGTTAAGACTTGGTTTTATAATAAACGGATAATTTTGTTGTTTATTAAAGAAACCTGGTTGGTGTGCTTTATTCTGGGGACAAATAGAGTATCTAATTGGCTGTTTCGGTAAGTGGGAAAATTTATTGATATGCTGTGACCTGTGGAGAAGCGGGCCTGAATTAACAGTGCACTGCTCCCTCCTCGATCGTAACACTCTTCATTGGATGATTCATGACTGCCAATAAAGCAGCCATTTCCGCCTGTCCTGCCTTGTGCAATATTTCTATAACTAGCAAACAAAAGTGTTTAAAGAATTTTTTTTAAAGAATAATTTATTTTTACTGCCACATGATTTTCCCCTGGAAGAAGTGTCCTGGAGATCAGGCTTTAATTCCTGGAGATGCCAAGACAGTTGGGATTGTTTGCAGCCCTAGGCTGGAACTCTGGATGAATCATCTGGAGTGCAGCTAATCAGAATTGTGAGCGTAGGTTGCAAGGTTTGATTAATGCTCGAGTTTTGCTTGATTATTCTCAGGGCTTGAGGGTAATTTCACAATACTGCATCTTGCTTGAACTTTATCTGTGGCTGTTTGCATTCCTCATGGAACTGAATGGGGAAATTGTGCAAAATAGGCAAACCAAATATGCTTGACGGATCAAATTTTCCCTTCTCCTGACATAACTATCTTGCAAGCCTAAGCATTTCTTGCCTCTAATAGCTCCACCATTAGTCCTCTCCAAATAGCAATATTTTTGGTCTCATTATCTCTGACCTCAAATGGAAAGCCCACATCTCTTCCATTGCTACCTCTAAGAATCTTGAGGGGTGATTCCCCAATTCCATGTTTCCAGTGTATTCTCCAATGTTGCAGCCCTGTGTCTAATCCACACTTCCTTTGAGTGCAGCTTTCCGTATAAAAGTGCAGGATCATAAAATTACCACTTTGGCCCTTTTCTTCCTCAAAAATGTCCTTTAAACTCCAAGTCAGTTCAATACCTGAATGCAGCTCCTGTATCTGGGCAGCCACATTGAACTGTCAGATAAAGTAGATAAAAAAGCGCATTGCCTGAAAGACAATCCTACCCTCATTCCTGCAGTCCCCTCTGTTTATTCTCTCTCTGTTATAACCTTTCTCATTTCTCCCTATTTTGTAAGTTTTATTATGCTCAGTTCCCCTTTCAAAGCTCCAAAAATGGTTTCTTGGATCTGATTCCTCCTCTCTACACCCTCAGTGTTAAAATCAAATCCCATTTCTGTTTCCTACACTAACTGATACTGGCCTCAAAACTGTGGATTGGTTCACTTCTCTTAGTCTTTCCTCCTTCCAACAACTTGTAGACTTCTAAGACCCAAGCTTGAGTCACCTAATCACAATGTCTTGACATAACTGTTCTCTGTTGCACCTTTTTCGACCTCTGTGGTGTTGTGCCTTAGCTCTTCACCTTGGTTTTTCTATGTACAGCCTTGGCTCAGTTCTAGCATTTCTGCTTAGCCAAGTTTGTGTATTCAGTCCGACTGCAAAGATTTGCGCACATAACCTCAGCTGACATTTCAGTGCCATAGTGAGGGAAACTGCACTGTTAAAGGGGGAATCTTTCAGGTGAGATGTGAAACCAAGACCCTCTCTGCCTGCGCAAGTGGACATAAAAGATACCATAGCACGATTTGCAGAAAAGCGATTCCCTAGCCATTAGCTTTATTGCTGTTTGTAGAATCTTGTACCTTTTTTTGCTGCCTTTGTCGACATAATAATAGTGACTGCATTTCAAAGGTACTATATTGATTGGGAATCACTTGTGGACATCTTGAGGTTTGTGAAAGATACTGTATAAAAATGCATTTCTTTAAAAAAAATCAAGCTCAAGCTGAGGAGGTGCTGCACTGACAGAGATGTCATCTTTCAGGTGAAACATTAAACTCAGGCCTTTCTGAAGATCCATCTCAATTGGCCAGGAGGGCTCTTTATGAAATTAAGTTGGGTAGTTTCAAGCTATTTCTTCAGGCGGTGGCCCACCTTAACCCTCAACTTCCCACTATCATCCTAGCCCCCTACCTGCCAAGAGTGAGGCACATTAATTTTGTCTTGAACATTGATTTTTAACTGTTGCTGGAGTGAGGAAATGACTTGTTAAACAGATCAGCCGTGGCTGGAAAATACATTTGCATATTAACAAACAGTGCTTGTGTAGACAAAGGACCACTCCCTGACACATTCAATCCACAATGAATTTGATCACCGGATGGTGAGGGGGTGGGGAAGTGCATTCCAGGGCCTGCTGGGGTGATGCAATCCATAGGGCTCAGGACTGGTTAGATCAGCTGGTAACATGACTAACTGGCTATTCCGGGGCTTTCTTTTGAACTGGCCACAGAGAGTTTGAACTCAGAGAGTGTCTGTTTGCTCCTGGACTGAGAAGATCTCTCCTGTCTGCTCCCATCTCTTTCCAACAAGCCTCTGAATCCACTGAAGACACATGAACCCCAACAGAGAAAAGTCTCCTACAGCGAAGAAGGTTTAAGAAGAATACTGGGTCCCAAAAAAAGCAAGATCTACCCACAATCGAGGAATCTACAGTGAGCTCAAAGAACCGCAACAAAAACTCTTCAGATATTGCCTCAAACATTTCCATTTTATTTTTCTTCTGCTCTTTCCTGTCTCTATTTGCATGTGTGTATTGCTTTTGCATGTTAGCATGGGTGCGTCATGTATCCGTAGGCGTCAACCGAATTAGAGTTTAAGTTCAAGTTTAATCAATTTCAACTTTTCATCCTTAAACCTAAGAAAACCTGTTTGTGCTGGTTTCTTTGCCTTATAATTGGAAAGCGGTAAACGAGGATTCACCAAGGGGGAGCTAAAACCACGGTGTGTTTAAAATTAAACCCTGTTACGGTAAGACCAGGTGAAGGTTGAGAGGGACCCCGAGACACCTTTCTCATCTGGTCGTAACAACCGAAATTAACATTAAGTCGCCAACCTTACTGAGCAAGGCAGCAGGAACAGCTACAACAATAACTTATATTTACATAGCACCTTTAACAAGGCGCTTTACAGGAGCAATACAAAACAAAGTATGACACCAAGCCACATATGAAATATTAGGTCAGATGACCAAACGCTTGGTCAAAAGGGTACGTTTTAAGGAGTGTCTTAAAGGAGGAAAGCTAGGAGGAGAGGTGTAGGGAGGGTATTCCAGTGCTTGGGGCCAAGGAAACTGAAGCCGTGGTCACCAATGGTAGAGCAATTAAAATCAGGGATGCACAAGAAGCCAGAATTAGAGGAGCGCAGATATCTTGGAGGGTTGTGGGGCTGGAGGAGATAACAGAGATAGGAAGGGGTGAGGCCATGGAGGGAATTGAAAACAAGGATGAGAATTATAAGTCTATCTACTAAGTAGAAGCTAAAATACCAGTAGTCGGTAGATGGTTACTTATTTGTTCATCTATTTATAACCATTTTATGGTGTTTATTTAACTTCCAATTTTATGCAGTAAATAAATAATTCGAGGCATGGCAGGGCTGCTCACACCCATCGAATGCACATCCTGTGCCGTGTGGGGACTCCATGTCCTGGATAACTACATGTGCAGAAAGTGCTACCAAATGCAAAAACCTGAGCACCGAATCTTGGAACTCGAGGAGCAGCTGGAGTCACTGAGAGATATGTGGATAACACCATTCAGGTGGTGGTCACCCCGCTGCTCAAGAGAGCACAGGTAGAGAGAGACTGGGTGGTTGCCAGACAAACAAGAAGGACAAGGCAGGTAGTGCAGGAGACCCCGGAGAGCATCCACTTTCTAACCGGTATTCAGTTCGTAGTACCAATGGGAGAGAGGGTTCCTCTGGAGAGTGCAGCGAGTGTCATGACCAGAGCACCATGAGTGGCTCAGCTGTGCAGGGAGGGAGGAGAAAAGACATGAGCAATAGTGGTACAGGATTCTATAGTTAGGAGAACAGACAGGCATTTCTGTGGTCACAGACATGATTCCAAGATGGTATGTTGCCTCCCTGGTGCGAGGGTCATGGATATCACTGAGCGGCTACAGAACATTCTGGGGGGCGAGGGTGCGCAGACAGATGGCCGTGGTCCACATCGGTACCAATATAAGTAGAAAAAGGGATGAAGTTCAGCAGGATGAGTTTAGAGAGTCAGGAAAGAGATTAACAAGCAGGACTTCAAAGGTAGTAATCTCCAGATAACTCCCAAGGCCACGTGCTGGTGAATATAGAAATAGGAAAATACATCAGATGAATGTGTGGCTGGAGAAATGGTGCAGGAGGGAAGGCTTCAGATTTCTGAGGCATTAGGACCGGTTCTGGGGAAGGTGGGACCTGTACAAGCCAAACGGTCTACACCTGAACAGGACCGGGACAAATATCCTTGCAGGAAGGTTTGCTAGTGCTGTTGGGGATGGTTTAAGCTGGATTGGCAGGGGGATGGCAACCTGAGGGTAGTTTCAGATAGGACAAATTCAGAGCAGGGAATGGGAGGCAGAAAATTAGTATGTGTCTCTGAAAAACAGAAGAAGCAAAGGTTAAAAATTGTACAGCACAGGAATTTGGCAGTGTTAAAAAAGGTATTTATTTAAATGCAGGGAGTATAGTAAATAAAGTCGATGAGCTGAGGGCACACATAGACACATGGCAGCAAGATATCATTGCTATAATGAAAACTTGGCTGAAAGAGGGGCAAAAATGACAGATCAACATCCCTGGATATAGAGTTTTCAGGCAGGATAGGGGATTAAAAAAAAGGGGGTGTAGCAGAATGAATAACAGCTTTGAGGAGGGTTGAGATACTAAATGAATCATCAAATGAGGCCATATGGGTTGAGCTCAAAAATAAAAAAAAGGGGCAGCCACACTACTAGGATTGTACGATAGACCCCCAAATAGTGAGAGGGAGATAGAAGAACAAATATGTAGTCAGATTTCTGAGTGCAAAAACTATAGGGCAATAAGAGTTGGGGATTTCAACTACCCTAATATCAGTGTGAAGGGCACAAAGGGCACAAGATTCTTGAACTGCATTGAAGAGAACTTTTTTAGCCAGCACGTAACAAGCCCAATGAGAGGGGGTGGCAATTTGAGATTTAATCTTAGGAAATGAAGCTGGGCAAGTGGATGAAGTAGCAGTGGGTGATAATTTTGGAGATAGTGACCATAATACAATTAGATTTAGCATTATTATGGAAAAGGACTAAGATAGAACAGGAGTAAAAGTTCTAAAATGGGGGAAGGCAAATATTACTAAGCTGAGAGGTGATCTGGTTACAGCTACTTGAAGGAAAATCAGTGGCAAACCAGTGGGAGGCATTCAAAAGCAATATTCTATGGGCATAGTGTAGACATGTCCCCACAAAGATAAAGGGTGGTACTGCCAACTTTAGAGCCTCCTGGTTATCTAGAAGCTTACAAGGTAATTTAAAGCAAAAAAAAGAAAGCTTATGACTGTCACAAAAAAATTAATACTTTAGAAAGCCTAGAGGAGTTTAGAAAGTGCAGGGGTGAAGTAAAAAAGGAAATTAGGAAAGCAAAGAGAGGACATGAAAAAATATTGGCAAGGAAAATCCAAAGATGTTTTATCAGTACATTAAAAGCAAGAGGATAACTAAGGAAAGGGTAGGGCCTATCATAGATGTACAAGATAACTAATGCATGGATGCAAAAGATGCGGGCAGGGTTCTTAATGAGTACTTTGTCTCTGTCTTCACAAAGGAGAGGGATGTTGCAGACATTGTAGTTAAAGAGGAGTGTGAAATATTTGATATGATAAGCATAATGAGAGAGGAAGTGCCAAAGGGTCTGACATCCTTGAAAGTGGATAAATCACCAGGGCCGGATGGATTGTATCCTAGGCTGTTAAAGGAAGCCAGGGAGGAAATAACGGATGCTCTGAGGATCTGAGCAGAGACAGGCGAGGTACCAGAGGATTGGAGGTCTGCGAACGTTCTACCACTGTTTAGAAAGGGTATGAGGGATAGGCCAAATAATTTAGGCCAGTCAGTCTGACCTCAGTGGTGGGCAAATTATTGGAATCACTTCTGAGAGATGGGATAAACTGTCATTTAGGCACAGATTAATCAGGGAAAGCCAGCATGCATTTGTTAAGGGAAGGTCATGTCTTTCCAACTTATCTTTCATAAGAACATAAGAAATAAGAGCAGGAGCAGGCCATTCAGCCCTTCGAGTCTGCTCCGCCATTCAATTAGATCATGGCTGATCTTCTACTTCACACTATTTTCCTGCACTATCCCTGTAACACTTGATGTTTTTAATGTGTAGAAATCTATCGATCTCAGTCTTGAAAATACTCAATGACGAAGCCTCCACAGCCTTCTGGGGCAGAGAATTCCAAAGATTCATTACCCTCCGAGTGAAGAAATTCCTCATCATCTCAGTCCTAAATGACCTGCCCCTTATTCTGAGACTGTGTCCCCTGGTCCTAGACTCCGCAGCCAGGGGAAACATCCTTCCTGCATCTTCCCATCGAGCCCTGTAAGAATTTAGTATATTTGAATGAGATGAGGATAGAGGACTGGATGTTGTCTACATAGATTTTAGTAATGCATTTGACAAGGTTCGACATGGCAAACATCAGAAAAGTAAAAGCCCATGGGATACAAGGGAATGTGGTGAGTTGGATCCAAAATTGGCTCAATGACAGGAAACAAAGGGTAATGGTCGACGGATGTTTTTGCGAATGGAAAGCAGTTCCCAGTGGCGTTCCACAGGGCTCAGTGTTTGGTCCCTTGCTGTTTGTGGTCTATATTAATGACTTGGATTTAAATGTGGCAGGCATGATGGGGAAATTTGCAGATAAAACAAAATCTGGCCGTGTAGTTGATACTGAAGAGGATAACCGTAAACTCCAGAATGATATCAATAATTTGGCTGAGTGGTCGGAAAAGTGGCAAATGGAATTTAATCTGGAGAAGTGTAAAGTAATGCATTTGGAGAGGGCAAATAAAGCAAGGAAATACACAATAAACGGCAGGATATTGAAAGGGGTAGAGGAAGTGAGAGACCTTGGAGTGCATATCCATAGGTCGCTGAAGGTGGCAGGACAGGTAGATAAAGTGGTGAAGAAGGCATTTGGAATGCTTTCCTTTATTGGCCGAGGTATAGAATACAAAAGCAGGGATGTAATGCTGGAAACTGTATAAAATGCTGGTTAGGCCACAGCTGGAGTATTGTGTACAGTTCTAGTCACCACATTACAGGAAGGACATAATTTCTCTGGAGAGAGTACAGAGGAGATTTACAAGAATATTGCCAGGGCTTTAAAGTTGCAGCTATGAGGAAAGTTTGGATCGGCTAGGGTTTTTTCCTTAGAACAGAGGAGTCTGAGGGGTGACTTAATTGAGGTGTACAAAATTATGAGGGGCCTAGATAGAGTAGACAGGAAGGACCTGTTTCCCCTAGTGGAGAGGTCAATTGCCAGGGGGGCACAAGGTGATTGGTAGAAGGATTAGAGGGGACATGAGGAAAAACTTTTTCACCCAGAGGATGGTGGGTGTCTGGATATTTGCCACCCGGATCAGTGATGGAGGCAGAAACCCTCAACTCACTTCAAAGATACCTGGACCTGCACCTGAAGTGCTGTAACCTGCAAGGCTACAGACCAGGTGCTGGAAGGTGGGATTAGAATGGGTGGCTAGTTTTATCAGTCGGCGCAGACACGATGGGCTGATTTGCCTCTTTCTGTGACGTAACTTTTCCATGGTTCTATGATTCTAAAATCAAGACATTGCTTGACCAGGTGCCAATGTAGGTCAGCGAGCAGAGGGGTGAAAGGGGAATGGGACTTGGTGCGAGCTGGTGGATAACAACTGTGGTGTTAAGACCAGGTGAGCAGTGTGTCTCGGAGTCTCTTGCTGTCTTCACTCGGTCTTATTGTAACAGGTTTAATTATAAACACACTGTGTTTTGAGCTCCCCTTTGTGTGAATCCTTGTTCACAGTTTCCAATTATCAGGCAAATAACTGATGACAAACAGGCTTTCTTTGGTTTAAAGCAGAAAAAGGACATTTATTAAAACCTTAAAACTTAAACTCTAATATGGTTCACGCCTACAGATATACGACGTGCTCACGCTTGCATGCACAAGCGATATAAATATGCAAAATAGGGATAGGAAAGAGCAAAAGAAATGATAAATAGAACAGTGTGAGACAATCTCTTGTTGCTGTTTCTCGAGCTTGCTGTAGTCCTTGATTGAAGATATGGTCTTGCGCTTTGTTGGGGCCCAGTATTAGTCTTTATTTTATTTTTATTTAGAGATACAGCACTGAAACAGGCCCTTCGGTCCACCGAGTCTGTGCCGACCAAGAACCACCCATTTATACCAACCCGATAGTAATCCTATATTCCCTACCACCTACCTACACGAGGGGCAATTTACAATGGCCAATTTACCTATCACCTGCAAGTCTTTGGCTGTGGGAGGAAACCGGAGCATCCGGCGAAAACCCACGCGGTCACAGGGAGTACTTGCAAACTCCGCACAGGCAGTACCCAGAATTGAACCCGGGTCCCTGGAGCTGTGAGGCTGCAGTGCTAACCACTGCGCCACTGAATCTCCTTAAAACCTTGTTTACATGTCTACATTGGTTTCAGTTCCCTGAGAAATGAGCAGGTAGGCAGGAGAGGATATGTTCTTGCTTCAGTTCCAGGAGCACACCGCGTTCTGCCTCTTTTGGGAGTTTCAAATTCAAAAAGCTCCCAGGGTGCTCAGCAGGTTAGTCATGTGACTAGTTCTTTTGTCTTTTCAACATCTTTTGTTGGAGGTTCAAATCCAAAAGCTCCAGCCAGCTAGACATGTGACTAGAACTGGTTTGACTACTTCTGTGTATTGGAGAAGCCACTGTTGGATCCCCATTGTTTCAACATTGTCTGTTACCATGGAAATGTCTTTCTGGTCAGGGCTTGCAATTTTAAGTTTTAATGTTCATGTGGCGAAATAATGTGTGCCTCAGTCTTGGCAGGTGGGGTTTTCCTGACAGTGGGTTGGGAAAATTCACACTGCTGCAATGGGAATGCCCTTCAGAAGAGTAGTGGGACTGTGCTTGTCCTGTGTTTACCAAACCCAGGAGTGCTTGATGCTGAAATGGAGGGTGGTGAGGGTTCTGTGTTCCATTCCCAGCATTGACATTCTTCACCTCACGTGCACGCAATACAATAAAACTAAAAATTTAATTTAAAATAGCTTATTAAAATATTTCATAATAGTGATGTAAATTCTAATTTTTAAATTATTGTACGTGCGTAATCTGTCTGCCTATTTATTTACATCTCCATCCTTCTGTGAATTTATGTATCCATTTATCTACGTTCGCATTATTGTTCACTGTTCTCGTCTAGACTGTTTGACTGCTCAGAGCGAATTGTCAATTTGCTTGCACGCCTCTTATAAATATGTTTTCTGTCTCCACTCTAATTCTCTATGCATTGTGAGTAAGTTTCAATCGTGTCTGACCTTGTCTAAATTTTAGATGAAACAGCCTCGTTTTCAGAAGGCGACCCTGAATGGATATTAGCTTCGACATTAGCCTTGCTTTTGGTAAGCGACACAAAGCATTGCTAGGGTTTTCCTTTAAATATTTCATAGCGATGTCGAACACCATGATCACTTTGTGTTCTGAATGTGTGAGGCAAGGCACCATTTCAAACTAATCAGAAAATCCATGAGATTTGCCTCTTGACTCATCTGCCCAATGCCCAACTCCAAAGGTTTTCATTGGACCCTACTGGTGGATCTGAGAAGCTGGTGTCTTCAGGTCTGAGCAGCTTCCATGTCCCACTGATACTGGGAGCTGGGATTTTCTTGTTGGCTGTTTTGGGAGCGTGGAGACTGGCTTGAGAAAATCAAACATGGGCAAAAATAATTTGCCAAAGAAAAATAATAACACATTTATCTATTTTAAGAAAAAACTCCAAATGATAGTGTCCCGTTGCCTCAGTGAAACCAATGAGTGAGATTTATTTTTTTAGTAAACTAGTTATTCACAAATTGGATTTTATATATATGTATAATGCTGTCAGTTCAGCCTATGTGATCCATTAGGAAATACTGCAAAGGGTTAAAATGACCTGTGAAGGAAAACTCTGCTGGTTGTAGTTCCTTCTTTTCTTTTTGTTTGACTGATTTCATTTTCTTCCTGCCTGTCACAATTAATGCTTGCATCCCTTGCTCGCAATTTGTTTTATTTACAGGGCACAGTGTACAGAAGTGCTCCTGTATCTTCTCGCAGACAAATATGTGAGTTCTCACCTCTGCTCTGTGTTGTACTTATTGGCTGTGTGTAGTAAGCTGTAGCATGGCACCTCCATTAAGTTTTACATGCACCAGTCCCAATCTGCAGTGTCCATTATATTGCTCTGTTATTAAGTGGCTCAGCTATCCACACTGCTTGCTGCTTTCCTGTTTGTCATCTACAGCCCGTTGGGAAGTACACTGGCATATGTTTTACGCATGGCAAGAACGTGAATAGATCAATTTGTCATCTTTGCTTACAGACTGCACACTTACAATGATGGAAAGAGGGTGGAGGGTGTCAAAGGGTATGTCATCCCCCCCAATTTTTTCTTTCCTGGGAATGCCCTGCTTTTCCGTATTCCAAATCTTAGAATTGCTCCAATCAACCCACCACCCCTGCATCTTAAAACATTGGGTCGTGAGCCCAAATCCTACCATAGTGAGGTGTGGAACTGAATTCAATAAATGACAAATTACTGTAAAAGCCCAGTTAGTTCCCTCACGTCCTTCAAGGAAAGGAACCTGCCACCCCTACCTGTTCTGGCCGACATGTAACTCTAAACCCACATTAACGCCCTCGTGGCAATTCAGGATATGCAATAAATGCTGCCTTGCCAGTGTCACCTGCATTGCAAAAAATTACTGACGCCCAACTATTTTCTGTGAAGTTTTATTTCAGCCGAATGCTCTTTTTGTTTAACACTATCCATTTAATTCTCATTTGTAAACCTTCCTCCAACATCACTCTCGAAGAGCTAATACCACCAAAGCATTTGTCTTGCGAGAAACCTTTTCCTGGTTCTTCATCATGGTTGATGCAGTAACTTTGTGATGTTTTTGCATTTCTGCTGCTACACCTGGCTTTTTAAACATAATTTTTGAGATAAACAATATGCTTGCATTTTTTGGGCTTTAGAACAATACAGAGTACAATGTGACTACAGGATATGTCATACATACTGACACAGTTCGATCCATCTGAGTGCTGGTGCTGGTCGATAGAATGGGAGTCTGGATAAAATGGAAGGGAGATTCCAACATCCAAAAAGCTTCATTATTTTAATGAAAAATATATAAAATTTTTCTTAAACTTGCAAACATTACATTCCAGCAGACCCAACAACTGAGGCGTTGTCAACCATCTGTAGCTTTCAATACAATAGCACAGAAGCAGGGTTTTAGGTGTTAGCCATTGCTCAGTTGGTAGTACTCTTGTCTTTGAGCCAGAAGGGTATGGGTTCAAGTCTCACTCTAGGACTTGAATGCAAAACTCAAGGCTGACATATATGAGTCAGAGGTGCCATCTTTCAGAAGAGATGTTAAACTGAGGCCCTATCTGCCCCATCCGGTGGATTGAAAAGCACACATGGCACTATTTTGAAGAAGAGCAGGGAATTTTTCCCCAGTGCCCTGGCTAATATTTATCTCTCAATCAACATCACAAAGACAGATTAACTGATCACTATCACAGTGCTGTTTATGGGAGCTTGCTGTGCACAAATAGGCTGCCTTGTTTCCGATATTACAACAATGACTACACTTCAAAAGTACTTCATTGGCTGTAAAGCGATTTGGGATGTCCTGAGATCTAGCAAGGCGCTACATAAATGTAAGTCTTTTTTTAAAAATAAGGGCAAGGTGTCCCACCAAACAAGCCTAACAGAAAAGTCATCAGGATGCCAACACTTCTCCTTTTAAAGCTTAGCTATTGATGTTATTCAATCAAGATTTTCATTCATCTTCCATCTTATGTTAGCCAGGCTGGTCATCTTTTTCCCGGGAGAAATTCTCATTTGTTCAGCTCTTCAGTCTTAGTTAGTTGCGTTGTTAGGGCTCTCGCTTCTGAGTCACAAGGTCACTTGAGCAGGTAATCTATGCTGGCACTTCAGTGCAGGGTAAAGGGTGGACTACATCATCAGAGGTGATGCTTTTTTTGGATGAAGTCTCATTTGCAGGGTCAGGTATGTTGTAAAAATCTCATGCCCCTATTTGAAGAAGAACCACGAGTTCTCTGATGTCCTGGCAAGAATTCCTTCCTCAACCGATGTCAATAAAAGCAGTTTATCTACAGCGCTTTCAAGAAGGCAGCTCACCACAAACTTCCCTAGGGCAATTAGGAATTGGCAATTAATGCTGGCCTTGCCAGTGATGCCCACATCCCATGCATGAATAAATAAAATAAATTATCATTCATTCATCTGCTATTTGTAAAACCTTGTTTTGTGTAAGTTGCCTGTCATATTTTCTCGAAGAACAGTGACTCCACTTCAAAAGTAACCCATCGATGGTGGGTGCTGTGGAGCTGAGATAAGGCACCACAACAATACAAGTTCTTTCTGCTTTCATGTTCTCTAATCCCAGATTTAGATTTATTTTTTTCTTGCAGGCTCTGCAATCATATTTCTTTAATTAAAAAGATTTCTCACTTTCTTAGTTTTGTTCTCCTACAGCCGAGAATTTGTAGCCATACTCTTCAGCGTACCATTGGATGTAATGAATTCTCATAGAATCGTGTTCACAAGATAATAGTGGAGTCCAAAGGTCATTCAGCCCTTTTGTTTCATCTATCTAGAGAGATCCTAACCCTCTCCTATTATAGTATCCAACACTTTCTTAAATAATTCAGGGTTCTGTCTACTCTGTTGTATCTGGGAGTTTAATCCACATGTTGATCACTCCTTGTGTGAAGCAGAACTTCCCGTTATCCTATAAGTATCCTTCTGTGACACCTTGTTGTATCTTTCTGTGGTTTGGTCCTGCCGCTCCTTGTTCTATTCCTGCAGTTCAATTTAAATTAATTTCACTTAGGTTAATTTTTTCTATAACCCTTACCATCTTGCATATCTCAATAAGTTCATCTCATTTCTAGGTTAATAAGCCCAAGTTTCTCCAGTCTTTCCTTGTAACTCAGACCCCTGACACTGGCGATTGTTTCTTTTCTACACTGTCTCTCATGCTTGAGTGTCACTGGTGTATCTTGACAACTAGTACTAGACATAGCCTTCAAGGTGTGGTCCAACCAGAGTACCATAAAATATGATCATTACCTCTTATGGCTTGTATTCTATGGCAGGAATTTTCCACACCCACCCCCTCTGCCCAGGAGTGGGTTGGCTGGTGGGAGGGGTCGTACAATCGGGTGGGAGGTGGGTGGGTGCCATGCCTGTTGCCATCCCGCCTCCGCTGGTATTTTACCAATGGCAGGGGAAGTGGTGTGCTTCGCCATATGGGGAAGCTGCCCAGTAAAACCTGGTGGCCCTGCAGAATGGGGGTTGGGGGCGAGTGGGGGAGTCCCTCCTAACCAGGCACCCGTTGCCCTGCCCCTGCTGCAAAACTCCCCTCTGCCCTTGCGATTCACACCCCCATCCCCCCCCACCACCACTTGACGGGGCCTGGCTGATTGACCCTGGTGAGTCAGGACCCCACTTACCTGCACTACGGGCCTCCTTGATGGTCAGTGCTCTGGGGACTGCTGCAGTCCCAGCAGTGGCCACCACTCCCAGTGGCACTGCTGGGACTGACAAGCTGTGGGGCACCTTGTCTCAGAGGGACGGAAGCCACGACCTCAGGCAATTAATTGCCTGAACCAAGCAAAATAGCACCATGGCTTCCAGGACCGGTGGATGCGGGCTTGCCCTCGGATTTCCAGCTGATGGGGGGCCACCTCGTTGAGTTCTGGCCCATGTTTTAGACTATTATAGTTCAACACCCATTTGGTTTTGTTGAATGCTGCTCTGCGTTGGTCTCTACTGAAACTTTTAGGGCTTTTTTCAGAATCACCCTCAGCTATTTAAATACCATTCCTAGAGTACGTGTCATTTTTTTTCCTTTATATGACGATTTGCATTTAAATATCATCTGCCATTGTTCTTCCGCCATGACGACTTGTGGTTCCAGAAGCTCCAAAGCAGACGCCAGCCCTGCAAACCAGGCATCAGCAGAGATCATCCTGCACCACCAGCAAGGGACAACTTCACGCGTGGCACTTGTGGCAGACTTTGCCTTTCCAGAATCGGCTTGTTCAGCCAGTGTTAATAGTGCAGCAGATGATCTCATCTGACCTCACCAAAGCTCTGAGGCTGCATTCCCATCATCTCTCACAGATGGCAGGATGCCAATAATCGTTCTTCAAACTTAACATATCGATCTAACTTCTGAGCTGCCTCTTCCAAGTCAGCTCTTCGTCTGGTATTAATTGCAAATTTTGACCATTCTACAGTGAAATGCTTTGTAACGTACCCCACTCACTACCTCCCCCTACTCTGATATAAATCCTCTATAAGTACTGTTTCTGCCCTGCAACCAGTTTTTAAAATCCATTTCCATTTAAGTGTTTACCCTGAATCCCCCGCAGCTTTGTGTTTAATTAATAGCATTTTGTGAGGCAGTTGTGTGAAACCTTTTGGAAGGTGAATTGCACCACATCATGCAGCTTAGCACAGGCCAGTTGGTTTATGATTTCCACAAAGAGGTTGAGGAAGTTGGTCAGGCAGGATCTTCTTCTGAATTCATGAAGACTGCTATTAATTAGGTTGTTGACATTCAGACATTCCTCAAGTTTACTCCTGTTATTTGATTGTTACTTTGCATCGAATGTAAGTAAGACAAATGGATCAGTAGCTGCCTGTGTCTGTGTTATCACCCTTTCTGAATAAAGGCAGCACATTAGCCTGTCTCTGATCTTCTGGTGTACCTGGACTCTCTCATAGTGATTGTCAATGCCTCACAAATCTCTTCACTTGACTCGGGGATAAATATCATCCAGCCCTAGTGATTTATTTGTGTTGAGCCCAATTAGCTTGTCTTAGACTTCCATCTTATTTAGAACAAAATCATTGTGGATATGTTTCACTTTCAGTGATGTCATCATAATGACGGTTTTAGATCGGTCAATGGAATGAACAATCAGGCAGCGTGACAGGTGGACGATGTAATGCCACTCGTTTTCCGTCCCCACCAAAGTTGAAAGTTAACCTGCTAATTATACTTGAGATATCTTTGCCTGAAGAGGACATGTTCCTCTGCCTCCTGTTCTGAAACTTAGAGGAATGAGGATGAAGGGGTTGTCCAAGGAGTGATTGAGTAGAATGGGCCTATATTCTCTGGAGTTTAGAAGAATGAGTGGTGATCTCATTGAAGCATATAAGATTATGAGAGGGCTTGACAGGGTAGATGTTGAGAGGCTGTTTTTCCTGGCGAGTGAGTCTAGAACTAAGGAGGTATAGTTTCAAGATAAGGGGCTGGCTGTTTGGGACTGAATCTTTTCAATTCTCTGGAGGACTGTGGATGCTCAGTTGTTGAGCATATTCAAAGCTGAGATTAATAGATTTTTTGGACTCTATGGTAATCAAGGCATACGGGGATCAGATGGGTAAGTGGAGTAGAGGTCAAAGATCAGTCAGGGTCTTAATGAATGGTGAAGCAGACTCAAGGGGCCATATGGCTGACTTCTGCTCCTATTTCTTATGTTCTAGGGAAGAGTAATTCAGAGTACTTGCTATTCACAGGTGACCTTTTGGAGGAGAAACTACTATACCTGCTGTGTAAGAAATTGTAGAGGCTTGAGAAAATGAAATGTCTTATTTCTGCAAAGTGCAAAAACTCAGTTCTTCAGCGTGATGTCACTGGTCTCATTTCTGAGTCAGTAGGTTACCTACAGGAGGACAGAATTCAGTGCTTGGCTGCAGTGTTCAGGCATAAATAATTGATGAAATACACTTAGTGCATTGAAAGAAGACTGTGACAACCTGACACAACACAGCATCTTGTTGCCAGACACAAACTGTTTATTTAAAGGGTTTTATTTTATTGAGGTTCTGTGTCAGAGAGAAATCCATCGAAGTTAGAAAGCCTTATTAATTGGGGTCTTGTTTATTTGGATGAATAGATATTCTACTAATAATTGAAACAATGGCCGGAATTTTGCGTCACCCCGAGCCAGATAGTGGGGGGAGGGAGGGGAGGGGGTGGCGTAAAATGGAGCGGGAGGCTCCAGGAGGACTTCCCAACCCATTCCCGCCTCCGCCCCACTTTACATAGGGCAGGGGGGTGGTGAAAAACAGGCCACCCGCCCCAGGCCAATCAACGCCCTTAAGTTGCCAATTAATGGCCACAAGGGCCTCGCCTGCCTCCACATGGATTTTACGCATGGCAAGTGGGCATCCTGGAGCCAGGAAAGGCTGCCCGGGAAAAGCTGGTGGCCTCTCAGCACCTTTGGGGTGGGCCCTGACAATCAGGCACAGGGTGCCCGATTGAGGGCTGTCCCCGCTTCCCCAACCACCCCCAGGACCCAAGACGCCCCCTCCCCCCCCCACCACAAAAGACTACCCTTGCCTCGCCAGGGTCTGACCGATTACCCCCGGTGAGGCAACCCAAACTTACCTGGACTCCTGGCTCCATGTCCTTGGCTGGGCTGCAGTCCCAACAGTGGCCACCACTTCCGGTGGCGCTGATTGCCAGGCAGCTCAATGAGGCGGGACCTCCTCCCTCAGGCAGGTGGAAGTCCCAACTCGGAACAATTAAAGACTGGGGACCTGTAAAATGAGGGATGGATCCCCAGGCTAAGCGGAGCGGGTTCGCCACTGACTTTTACGTCTGGGCGGATGGGAGCTGGCCACAATGTAAAATCCAGCCCGATTGGTCATATCGTTCAGAAAATTAAACCTTCAAAGGAGCATTAAGCTCATTAAACACAGTGATCAATTGATTAAAGGAGCACTGGCTTCAAGGAAAAAGAAAGTTTATCCAACTGTTGGCGGTTTATTAGCCAGAAAGGTAGTGTGCTATTTCCAGTGCAGTGACATTGTATGGAAGTGATTTTTTAAAAAAATTCGTTCCTGGGATATGGGCGTCACTGGCTAGGACAGCAATTATTGTCCATTCCTAATTGCCCTGAGAAGGTGGTGGTGAGCTGCCTTCTTGAACCGCTGCAGTCCTTGGGGTGTAGGTACATCCACAGTGCTGTTAGGAAGGGAGTTTGTTTCCAGTGCCTAGGTCGATGCTGGGTGGTCTTTCCGGCTTCATTCCTTATTGATGTCGTAGCAGTTAGACACAACTGAGTGGCTTGCTTGGCCATTTCTGAGGGTATTTAAGAGTGAACCACATTGCTGTGGGTCTGGAGTCACATGTAGGCCAGACCAGGAAAGGACAGCAGATTTCCTTCCCTAAAGGACATTAGTGAACCAGATGGGTTTTTACAACAATCGACAATGGTTTCATGGTCATCATTAGACTAGCTTTCTTTTAAATTCCAGATTTTTATTACTTGAATTCAAATTCCACCTTCTGCCATGGTGGGATTCGAACCCATGTCCCCAGAGCAATAAAAGCAAAATACTGCGGATGCTGGAAATCTGAAACAAAAACAAGAAATGCTGGATTCACTCAGCAGGTCTGGCAGCATCTGTGGAAAGAGAAGCAGAGTTAACGTTTCGGGTCAGTGACCCTTCTTCGGAACAGTTCCGAAGAAGGGTCACTGACCCGAAACGTTAACTCTGCTTCTCTTTCCACAGATGCTGCCAGACCTGCTGAGTGAATCCAGCATTTCTTGTTTTTGTCCCCAGAGCAATACCCTGGGTCTCTGGGTTACTGGTCCAGTGACATTACCACTACGGTATCGCGTCCCCTATGGTGTGACCATTTGGTTCAAATGAGATGTTAAACAATTGTTCTCCCCTTAGCACTTGAGTTCAAGTGCCAGAACCATTTATGATTGGTATTGAAGCTGTTCATAGAATCATAAAATGATAGAATGGTTACAGCACAGAAGGGAGGCCATTCGGCACAGAGTGTCCATGCTGGCCCTCTACAAGAGCAACTCAGCTAGTCCCACTCCCTCCACTTTTCACCGTAACCTTGCAATTTTTTTTCTCTTCAGACTCCTTTGAAGTCCATGATTGAATCTGGCTCCACCACGCTCTCAGGCAGTGCATTCCAGATCCTAACCACTCGCTGTGTAAAAAGGTTTTTCCTCATGTCGCCGTTGCTTCTTTTGGCAATCATCTTAAATCTGTGTCCTCTGGTTCTGGATCCTTCCACTGTCTATTCTGTCCAGACCCCTAATGACTTTAAATACCTCTGTCAAATCTCCTTTTAATCTTCTTTTCCCCAAGGAGAGAAATTCTCTACTCTTCCTCAAAAAAGCATCATGGGATCTTTTACATGCGAGGGCAGACAGGATCTTGGTTTAACATCTCATCTGAAAGGTGACACCTCCAACAATGCAGCACTCCACTGGAGTGTCAGCTTTGATTTTTGCACTTGATTTTCAAGTCCTGCAGTGGGACTTGACCTCACTGCTTTCTGATTTTGAGGTCACAGTTAACAGCTAAATGATCTCAGCCTTGGATCAGTGTCCTTCTACTTGAGCCAGATGTGATTTCTTTACTTGCCATTCAAGATTATTTTCTTGAATGGGTAAATAGCGGTCAGTGTTCAATTTTGCTGAAAGTTAATTTCATTTTCTCTTAGCGAACAGGCATTGGTAACTCACTATAAATGATCACAGTTTAAGTCGAATTTCATATCCCATCACTGAGGCTCAGAACAAAGTCATCGTTATGAAATGCCTTTGCTGCTTTCTCTTTAGTTAATTTTATTTGGTAGCTTGGCACTGACTAGACTTTAGACTGTTTCAGGAATAACTTGAGGAACCGGGAAATAACTTATATTACTATTTATTTCTGTGCTGGAAGGAGCATAACTAAATCAAAAATCAACCTAATATGAAACAATGATGTTCACTTTGAGTAATCACATTGGCTAATTGTTTTTGCATGGTCTTATGATTGAAACTTTTCAGCAATAGTATCTTGTATCACATAGCAGTTCCATTCATATTGCAGTCTAACAATTGATTGGCTGTAACTAATCATATGACCACCTGATTATTCCATGTTTGATTGACAGGGCTCTGGGCTAAAGGTCGGTCAACTGGGAGAAGGAATTCCATAATTTTACGATGCAGTAATAGCGCATTGTTCCTGGTAATCATGTGATGGTTTTCCTGATCATGGTTGTTCTTGGTTTTGAGCACTGGGATTGGTCTGTAGAAACAATGTGATGAAAAGAATCTCATCTATGATTGGCCCTTACTGACTAACAAGGGCTGAGGAATTGACGTCACACAGCCATTTCAACAATTTTTTTCTTACACTGAAAGATATTCTCTTCAAAACGATGCTAAGTACCAGTGTCAGCTGTGGCTCAGAGTGTCCAAGTCCCAGTCCAGGACTTAAGCACAAAACTTTGAGCTCACACTCCAGTGCAGTACTGTAGGAATGCTGCACAGGCAGAGGTGCCATATTTCAGATAAGATGTGAAATGATGCACGCATCTGCCATGTCTGGTGGGCATAAAAGATCCCATGACACTATTTTGAAGAAGAGCAGGGGAGTTATCCCTGGTGTCATGACCATATTTATCCCTCAATCAACACCACAAAAACAGATTATCTGGTCATTATCACATTGCTACTTGTGCGAGCTTGCTTTGTGCAAATTGGCTGATGCATTTCCTACATTTAAAACAAAAAGTACTTCACTGGCTGTAATGTGTTTTGGGATGCCCTGAGGTTGTGAAGGTGTTGCATAAATGCAAGTGTTTCTTTTTCTACCAGAGTAGCTTTCAATATTTCATAAAGTGAATAAATCCCCAGGCCCATATGAAATGTACCCGAGGCTGTTAAGGGAAGCAAGAGAAGAAATAGTGGAGACTCTGACCATCATTTTCCAATTCTTTCTGGCTGCAGATGTGGTGCCAGAGGAAGAAAGGGATAGACCGAGTGACCGAGTGGCCAGTCAGCCTAACCTTGGTGGTGGGAAAATTATTGGAACAATTTCTGAGGAACAGGATAAATCTTCATTTAGAAAGACATGGATTAATAAAAGACATAATAAATTTGTTAAGGGAAGGTCGTGTCTTATGAACATGATTGAATTTTTGGAGGAGGTAACAAGGATAGTTGATGACGGTCCTGAATTTGATGCAGGCTATATGGACTTTAGCAAGGCTTTAAATGGCAGACTGATCTCAAATGTAATAGCCCATGGGATCCAAGGCAAAGTGGCAAGTTGGATCCAAAATTGGCTCACAGGCAGGAAGCAAAGGATAATGGTTGATGGGTGTTTTTGTGACTAGAAGGCTGTTTCCAATGGGATATCTATGGGCTAGTCAGGTGGGTGGAACAGTGGCAAATGGAGCTCAATCTTGAGAAATGTGAGGTAATGCATTTGGGGAAGGCTAACAAGGCCAGAGAATACATAATAAATGGTAGGATACTGAGAAGTGTAGAGGAACAGAGGGACCTTGGGGTGCATGTCCACAAACCCCTGAAAATGGCTGGACAGGTAGATAAGGTGGTCAAGAAGGCATAGAGTATAGGAGCAGGGAGGTTATGCTGGAACTGTACAAAATACTAGTTTGACCACAGCTGGAGTACTGCATGCAGTTCTGGTCAACGCACTATAGGAAAGAGTCCATAAGAAAAGATATACAGTCTGTGGTGTTTGGTGATTTGGCTGGCTTCCAGCTGAATTCAGTGGTCCTGAGGCTTTTAGTTTGAAGAGGTAGGTGAGTGGTTCGGTTGGTCTCTTCGAGACAGCGATGCGGATGATTTCCTCCAATGGGGTTTCTGATTGTAGCCGGAGTACGCAAAAGTGGTCAGTCAACAAGCAGGAGTTGAAAGCTTTCAAGCCAGAATAGAGAGAGAAAGGGACCCCACTTAGATCTGCACGTGTCAGAGTCCAGTTGCTTCTCCTTTCAGTTGCAGAAAAAACACCAGCTTAAAACCACAGATGAGGAGGAGCTTGACAGTCACTCAGTGATTCAAAGATAGCAGTTAGCAGTATTTCTCTGCATGCTGAAGGAATATCCTGGGTTTTGGCTCTTGCTGGGGACTGATCAGACATTTCGTCTCCCTCCACACAGCATTGCAGTGTAGGATACAGTGTTGCAAATTAGGTGACCATCCTAAGCTTTTCTTTTTCAAATATCTTTTTTTAAAAACAATAAATTCAGATCTCCAGTCAGTGGATTAAAGAAAATTATCATTCAACAAAGCACATTGGCGTACACCTGGACTGGAGAATTTTTATTATGAGGAAAGATTGGATAGGCGAGGGTTGTTTTCTTTGAAACAAGGGAGACTGAGTGCAACCGAATTGAAATGTATAAAATTATGAGGGGTCCAGATAGAGTGGATAGGAAGGCCCAATTCCCTTTGGATGAGGGGTCCATAACCAGGGGCATAACTTTAGGGTAAGAGATAAGAGGTTTAGTGGGAGTTTGTGGGGAAATATTTTCACCCAGAGGGTTGTCAGGAGCTGGAACTCACAGCCTGAAAGAGTGGTAGAGACAGAAACCCTCATAACATTTGAAAAGTGCCTGGATATGCGCTTGAAATGCCATAATGTAAAGACTACGGACCAAGAGCTGGAAAGTGGGATTATGTTGGATGGCTACTTGTTGGCAGCCATGGACACGATGGGCTGAATGGCCTCCTTCCATGCTGTAAATATCTATGATTCTATGATTTCCTTCTCATCATTATGAAAGTTATATATATGTAGTGCATCTGAGTGAGCAATGAATGAACAAGCAATAGATAATGGACTGCTTTGGATCACCTGAGAGGCTTGGATATGAATTTTCCAGAGTTTACTCGGTCCTCAGTTTGCTTTTCTCATTTTGTTTTTTGCCTTTCCGATGACATTCCATAGCTGGGAGCATAGGATAGGAAGTGTCTAGCCATGATACTCCAGCTGCAATAAATTGTAATGATCAGTTGGTATCATTGAAGTTATTTAAACTGTGCCATAAGTTGAAAAGGGAAAATAGTGTTGATACTGAAGGTGTACAGTCTATGGCCAATTGAAGCCCACTGCTGTTTGGGAAAGTACTGATCAGAGTGTATCATAGGAAAGAGCACCAAACTTAAAATGTGTATCTGAATTGGGCCAATGTTTGCACATTTAGGAAAATGGCAGCAAGGTGTCAGCCTTGTCTCTGTGGTGACACTCGTGCCTAAGAGTTAGAAGGTGTGGTTTGAGTCCCACTCCAGATACTTGAGCACATAATCTAGGCTGACACTTCAGTGCAATACTGACGGAGTGCTGTTCAGTAGGATGTGCTGTCTTTTGGATGAGACGTTAAACCGAGTCCCCTTCAGTCTTCTCAAGCGGACGTCAAAGATCCCATGACACTATTTGAAGAAGAGCAGGGGAGTTCTCCCTGGTACCCTGGCCAATATTTATTCCTCAACTAGCAGCAACACGGACATGGATCATATTGCTGTCCGTGTGACCTTGATGTATGCAAATTAGTTTCCACATTTTGTACATTAGCAGCAGGTGGCTACACTTCAAAAGTACTTTATGGTTGGAAAGTGCTTTTTTCCATTGTGAGTTCAAGAAAATATAAATATAAATGTAAGCATTTCTTTTAACATATATGAACCGAATGACAAAATCAACCCCAATCTCTATCTCTCTCTTCTCATCTCGCTTTTCCGTTTATTGTGTCATTACATTAATATTATCATAACCCGCAGAACCAAATCAGAACATTGGCAGACAAAAGCAAAATACTGCAGATGCTGGAAACTTGAAATAAAATTAGAAAATGCTGCAACATTGGGAAACTGTGCAATTGATCCCAGCATTCTATTGCGAGGTGGGAACTCCATCCAAGTCCCTCCCTGTCAGTGGGTGGGTTTACATTGAGTTCCTGTATCCTGAGTATGTATTAATTCAGTTCTTATCGTTATTGATGGTTTATGGTGCACAGATACTTGGTAGTCTCGTCGTGACATACTTTTAAACCTTAACAGAGTGCATATAATTCTTGGTGGTCTAGTAGCTGCATCCACTCGTTACTTAATAAGCAGCGAATATACTGTTTATCTGATCACTTTTGTAAGTGAACCAATCCATTTAAAACCTGTTTCATACTTCTGCTGACATTCTTCTCAGTGGAGGAAACTACACTCAATCGGGATGGTGCACGGTCTGTGTCCAATCGATAAGAGTCGTGGCTTTACAATGGCTTGGAACTTGGGTTTTCGAAACCTTGAATAAAGAACAAAAGAACAAGAACAAAGAAAATTACAGCACAGGAACAGGCCCTTCGGCCCTCCAAGCCCTCTATCTAAACATGTCGCCTATTTTCTAAGGGTCTGTATCTCTTTTCTTCCTGCCCATTCATGTATCAGTCTAGATACATCTTAAAAGACGCCATCGTGCCCGCATCTACCACCTCCGCTGGCAACGCGTTCCAGGCACCCACCACCCTTTGCGTAAAGAACTTTCCACGCATATCCCCCCTAAACTTTTCCCTTTTCACTTTGAACTCGTGTCCTCTAGTAATTGAATCCCCCACTCTGGGAAAAAGCCTCTTGCTATCCACCCTGTCTATACCTCTCATGATTTTGTACACCTCAATCAGGTCCCCCCTCAACCTCCGTCTTTCTAATGAAAATAATCCTAATCTACTCAACCTCTCTTCGTAGCTAGCGCCCTCCATACCAGGCAACATCCTGGTGAACCTCCTCTGCACCCTCTAATCCAGAAGATAGCGTTCAATTTAGTTAACGTAACAGTTAATACTAATTTGGCTTTTGTTACCAGTTTGGCTTTTACCTTTGCCCATCTCAAGATATTGAACTGGAATTGAGTTCTGCACTCTGCAAGTTATAGTTTATCGCAGACATGCGGCAAATGATATGGATCTGTTCCCTGATCCTTGTCACTTTCAGCTTGAGTGTTTTTGTGGAGCAGGGATCTCTGCCATTTTCCAGGATGTTTGAATCCTGCCAAGGTCACTCTCCACTCTCAGAATCACAGAATCGTTACAGTGCAGAGGGCGGCCATTCGGCCCATTGTGTCTGCACCGGCTCCCCAAAAGAGCAATTCCCTCAGTTTCATTCCCCTGCTTTCTCCCCGTAACCCTGCGTATTCTTCCTTTTCACATAACTGTCTAATTCCCTTTTGAATGCTTCAATTGAACCTGTCTCCACCATGTTCTCAGGCCGCGCATTCCAGACCTGAACCACTCATTGCGTGAAAAAGTTTTTCCTCGTGCCACTTTTGCTTCTCTTACCAAATACTTTAAATCTGTGCCCTCTCGTTCTCAATCCTTTCACGAGTGGGAACAGTTTTTCTCTATCTACTCTGTCCAGACCCCTCATGATTTTGAATACCTCTATCAAATCACCTCTCAGCCTTCTCTTCTCCAAGGAAAACAGTCCTAACTTCTCCAATCTATCTTCATAACTGAAATTGCTCATCCCTGGAATCATTCTCATGAATCTTTTCTGTACTCCCTGCAATACTTTCGTATCTTTCCTCAAGTGCGGCGTCCAGAACTGGACGCAATACTCCAGCTGAGGCTGAACTAGTGCCTTATACAAGTTCAACATAACTTCCTTGCTCTTGTACTCTATTAATAAAGCCCATTAATAAACACTGTATGCTTTATTAACTGCTCTCTCAACCTGTCCTACCACCTTCAATGACTTATGCACATGTACACCTCGGTTCCTCTGCTCCTGCACCCCCTTCAGAATTGTGCCCTTTATTGTCTCTCCATGCTCTTCCTATCAAAATGAATCACTTCACTAATTCAGGAAACTGCTGTTTCCTTTCTTTCTTTTGTCTGATTATACAATTGGCCACAAAGTGACCAATCACAACCAAAGTAAACTAACCGGTTTGGGTGAAGAGCTTAGAATTTCAACTCAGTTCCGTAATGTTGATAAATAACATTGCAGCATTGCACAACTATCAATTTCTACAAACATCATCACCCCCCACCCACCTATCCTGCTTTGCCACAAAGTCTATGCTGAGAATGTGTTCTCACCTTCTCCAACTTGTCTTGTGTCAGAGCTCATTTTCCCTTCGTGACACTGAGAGTTTTGCTACAGCTGAGCAGTTGAGAAATTGCTTAGCTGTGCTGCTGCCCTTTTCCAGGATATTGCTTTGCTGCATACGGCCTTTGCTTAAGTTCTAAAGATTCCTCAGAATTTAAGCACAAACTGCTGAAACATCAAACCGAACGCTTGCCAAATCCTTTCACACTTGCACAGCAGCTTTGTTCAATCATTCAGATTTGACTGCCTATATATTCTTGGAGCTTATTCATTTATTTTCTCATAGAGAAGTTCCACCAAGCAGGCATTCACCAAAAATATGTTGCCTCCCTTCCATAGGAACATTAGGTACAGAAGAGGGTATTCAGCCCTTTGAACCTGGTCTGATATTCAGTTAGATCATAGCTGATCTATACCTCAACTTCACTTACCCGCCTTTGCTTAATATCTCTTGTTACCTTTACCTCATAAAAATCTATCACTGTCATTCTTGAAAGTTTCAATTGGCCCAGCATTCACAGGCTTTTGGCAGGGAGAGTTCCAGATTTCCATAACCCTTTGGCCGGTATTTAATGAAGGTGATGGGGCTCTTGCCCGCTGGCAGGTGCCCTGTGTCATCTGTTTTCAGAAAGGCCCGCCACATTACGTGCCAATCAGGCACTTAACTGGGCAACAGTGGGCCTCCCCGGGATTAAGGACCCTTAAGGCCATTAAGAGGCTGGCAGCTCTTTTACTCAGCAGCACCACCGTGGAGGCGACAGCTGCTGCCGGTAATGCACCCACCCGAAAACCCAGGATTGTTGATGGACCCAGGCCACAGGTGAATGATCGTGGGAGGGGAGGGGGGGCATCGCGGGGGAGGTGCTTGTAGGGGTTTGGCAGCAATGGCAGGGGTGTGGCTCTCAGCGGGCCCTCCCCCTTCACAATGCTGGGTCCCTCGATCAGGCACTGTGTCTGACTGAGGAACCCCTCCCTCCCCACCATCCACCCACCCCAGGAGCCGACAAGTAACCCACGGGGTTGCTTGTTGTGCTCCCCATGTGGTGACAGGCCTGCCTGCTGCTGGGCTGATGCCCTTATTTGGGCATTAATTGCCCAAGTAAGAGCCTCAATTGGCGGCGAGGCCGGAAGGTCGTCCATGGGCCTGCCCGCCATGGACTTAATTGGGATGGAGCTAGGAAGGTGATGGGGTTCCCCCCCACCACCATTCACACAATTAAGTGCTCTCCCCGCCTACAAACTTGCCATGGGGGTGAGCATAAAATCCAGCCCTTTGTGTGTAGAAGTGCTTCCTGACTTCCCTCTTCAGCCTGATTCAAATTTTATAACTATGACCCCTTCTTGCTGATTACTACACCAGGTAGAATAGTGTCTCTGTATCTACCCTATTGAATCCTTGTATAACTTTCACACCTCGATTAGACTACCCCTCACCCTTCTATGCTGAAGGCTTTGCAAGTTAAATTTATGCAACCATTTCTCATAATTTAATCCTGTAAACCCTGGGATCATTTTGGTGAATCTGCACTGTACTCTATCCAAGGCCTTTCTGAGGTGCGGTGCCTGACCAAGAATCCATATGACTGAAGCATGACTTCAGCCTCTCTTGAGATGAAAGCAATTAATGATGACTTTCTCTGTACCTGTCTACAAACTTTCCGTGATTCGTGCACTCGGTCACCCAAATCCTTTAATCCTCCACAGTTCCCAGTTTTTTCCGAAAAGAAGCACCTGATCTCCACTCAGTCACTTCCACAAAATCATGATGGATGGCGGAGCCTTGTGTGGTGAATGGCATCTAATAACCATGTGTCATAGCTGTAGGGCAGTTTTTAATACTGCAGTGAGACTGCTTGTGTGATCAGACCCAGTCGGTGAAGGATTAACAGACAAGTCGGATTCTCAGAAAAACTGCAGTGGGTCACTTTTCGGAATTGCTATTCTTTCTTGGTTACTGAGTACCATTTGTACTTATCAGCTGTCACTCAGTTAGTAGCACTCTTATCTCTTGAGTTAGAGGTTTGTAGATTCAAGTCCCACTCCAGGACTTGAGCACAACAATCGAGGTTGACACTAATGCAGTACTGAAGGAGTACTGCACTGTTGGAGGTGCCGTCTTTTGAATGAGACATTAAACAGAAGCCCTGTCTGCCCTCACAGATGCACGTTAAGGTTCCAAAGGCACTATTTTGAAGAAGAGTAAGAGAGTTATCCCTAATATCCTGAACAATATTAATCCCTCAGTCAACGTGATAAAAATGGATTATCTGATCACGATTACATTGCTGTTTGTGGGAGCTTGCTGTGCACGAATTGGCTGCCACATTTCCTACATTGCAACAGTGACTACATTTCAAAAGTACTTCATGAGTGTAAAGTGCTTTGAGACATCCTGTTGTCGTGAAAGGCGCTATATAATTGCAAGTCTTTCTTGTAACTAGTTACATGGTGAAGTGCAAGCCCTGAGATAGGACATTATTTTTTTCATCCTGTGCAATGTTCAAAGGTGATTGATTTATTACTTTTTTAACTGTCCACAAACAAAGATGTTTCAATTTGAATTAATTAATTTCTTTGGTCTTAGAAGATTTAATTTAAACAAAGATGATATCGTTGGGAGAACTGATTTGAAGGAACCACTGTTCAGTTTACTACAAGTAAATTGTTCTCTATTTCTGATGACAGGGCTGCATTTTAAAAGAACCACCTTTTGTTTTTAAACTCACGAAATTTTTTTAGACGCTCCATGGCCACACCCTGCTTGAATAACCTCTACCGAAGACACATCTGTCATTTTAGGTCTGGCTGTGTTCTATCAGTCCACTGGTATAGACCAGCTGGGTATATTTCGTATTATTTCCTTTAATGTGTCTTCCTTTGACCTGTTTAGCTGCTGTGCCTCCACCATGTCAGGGGAAAGCCCATAAGAACTTGGTACTAAATGCACATTCCCAGATCTCTTAAAACCCCATTCATCATTGCATTGCCTGCTCTTTACTTTTGTGCACTTCTCAGATGTCAACAAATTAGCCCAGCATGAAAGAAGAAAGGAAAGAATTAATTGCATTTATATAGCCCCTTTCATGATCTCAGGACACGCCAAAGCTCTTTACAGCCAATGAAGTACTTTGGAAGTGTAGTCAGTGTTGTAATATAGGAAATGCGACATTCAATTTGTGCACAGCAAGATCCCACAAATAGCAATGTGATGATGACCAGAGAAGTTGTTTAGTGATGTTGGTTGAGGTATAATTTTTGACCAGGACAACAGGGATAATTTCCCTGCTCTTCTTTCAAATAGTGCTGTGGAATCTTTTACATTCCCCTCAGTGCTCGACGGTTCCCGGTTTAATATCTCTCATCTAAAAGGTGCCGCCTCTGACAGTGCAACACTCTCTCAGTACTGTACTGGAGTGTCAGCTTAGATTATGTGCTCAAGTGTCTGGAGTGGAACTAGAACGCACAACCTTTTGACTCAATAGCAAGAGTGCTAGCAACTGAGTCACAGCTGACATGGGAAGAATTGTCTCCAAGGAAACCAAATTATATTGTACAGCAATTTGGAAGATGTTCAGAAATATGAATTGGGCATTTTAAAAAATGGTACAAAAGGGTAGATTACAAAATGTTCATAATGCTTATCCCAGACTTCTGTTCATATAGCAGACAAACTCAGATCAATTGATGGAAAATAAATGGGATTAATTGAAGTCTGCCCCATTTAAGGATAATTATTTTGTAAAAATTCTGCATTTATTTTAAGGATGCACAAAAACCTGGTTTCACAAAGCAACTTTTAAACGAACAAGGTAAAATCTTCCCAAAATGTGTACAATCAGCCCATAAAAAAAAACCTGGCAAAGCGAAGTGGTTATCAGGTGTGCTTTCTGTGATAGCATTAGCAGTGCCATGAAACAGGAGATATGTTTTGTTCTTGGTGTCAATATGAGAGGGCGGTGTAATTTGACTTATTGTTTTCCAAGGTCATTCTTATACTCCTCAAGAAAGCTCCTTCCAAAAATCAACCAGTACTTGAGTCCGAACAATTCTAACTGGCTTCTTGAGCAGTCCCGATTTTAATCACTCCACCATTGGTGACCATGCCTTCAGCTGCAAATACCCTAAGCTTTGGAATTCCCTCTCCCCTTCTCTACCCCTCTTTCTTCCTTCAAGATGCTCATTAAAACCTACCTCTTTGACCAAACTTTTGGCCATCTGCCCTAATATTGCCTTATGTGGCTCGATGTCTAATGTTGCTTTATAACACTCCTGTGAAGGGCCTTGGAACATTTTATTATGTTAGCGGTGTTATATAAATATAAGTTGTGGTTGTGAAGTCCTCGCATAAGGACATAGTTACGCATAGATCTCTTTCACAAGTTCTCACACATTACCTGAATCTCTCTCTCAAACTTCCTCCTCGAGAAATATTGAATGAGCTACGGAAAGAAGAATCCCACATTTGTGGACAGAGGTTGAGGCAAATTGTTTGTGATTGATTTGAAATAAACCCTGTACACCTCAATTCACACAGTGCAAGGGGAACAGTTTGACGATGGCCTTAAAGACTACATTAAGATTCAGGTGCAGAGAGAGTTACCAATATCTAATTAATTCAGACCCAATTGGGAATGCTCAATATAAAATAGGGCTGGAAATAAGACATTTTAGCAGCGGATGCTGTTGGGGTTTGATAGAGTAAATAGGAAGAAACTGTTTCCACTGGCAGGAGGGTCGGTAGCTAGAGGACGCAGATTTAATGTAATTAGCAAAGAGCAGAAGGGAGCGGAGGAGAAAAAAGTTCTATGCAGTGAGTTATTATGATCTGGAATGCAATGTCTGAAAGGGTGCTGGAAGCAGAATCAATAGTAACTTTCAAAAGTGAATTGGATAAATAATTAAAGGAGAAAAATTACATGCTATGACAAAAGAGCAAAGGAGTGAGACAAATTGGATAGCTCTTTAAAGAGCTGGTACAGGCACAAGGGGCCGAATGGTCTCCTGTGCTGTGTGATTCTCTGATACCTTCATGTTCCTATTGTATTATATTGTCTGCAGCTGGTTATAGCAAAAGTCCCCAAGTGATTTTCTTTTATTACGTTAGAGCTAAGTTTTTCAAATCCATAAGTATGATGAATGGTAGCAACATTTAGATTTTAACAGCGGTTATTATTATACAATGAAACATATTACTTTATCTTAACCAATTTCCTAAAACGAGAGTGTCTTGACAGTGCTTTTATGAATGACATGGAAGCTAGTTTAAGTTTACTTATTCCTTCCGCTTGATTCTGGAAATTCAGCTTCATTCCTTATCTGCAGGCAGAGTCTGGCTGAGTTGAATGAGATTTTGTGTTTACATTTACAAGGAGAAGTTAAACACCTCTTCAAAGTGAGGGCGTTGAGGCTCTTTCCGAATCGGCCAACAGTGACAAAAGTCTCTCAATATTTATGGTTATGACCTTATTTGGTTTCCTGCTGGGTTTCCTCGAGTTCTGAATTTTGTGTCTCTTTTTCCCTGTGAAACATTATCGAGTTGTCTTATATTTTGGACATAAATGCTTTTTTAAAAATATAAGCTGACATTCTCTTCTGGCTATATCTACTTTCTAGAAGGATGTTTTCCCTCCATTCCAGACACTTGAGCACACAATCTATCTGACACCTCAGTGCAGTAATGAGGACGTGTTCCACTGTTGCAAGACGTTAAACTGAATCCCCTTTTGCCCTCTTAGGTGGATATAAAAGATGCCTTGGCACTATGTCCTCAGCGCTGCTCCCTCTCCTTCACCATAAGTTTGTTGGAAGCGGCGAAAACACTGTTTCCATGCCTAAATGAGATTGCGCTACACGCCTGCCAAAGTTATGGCAGCAATCTGGGAGCAACTCTGAGGAAATTGAAGGCCTCCAAACTCTGGCAAAAGTAGTTTTCTTATACAGGGAAACAACCTGTGGGTCTGCTTCTAGATTTCAGATCTTAGAAAGTTGTTACTGCTTAGATTGAAGATGATGAATTTCTGGGTCAAACAGGAATAGTCTGTTCTGAAACCAGACACCAACTCATCGAGGTTGGCTGCTGTCAGCCTTGGTTCAATGGTACCACACTTGCCTTTGTATTAGAAGATCATGGATACAAGCCTCATTCATGGACTTAAGCGAATGATCAATGTTGACACTTTGGTTTGATTCTATGTACTTAATCTCATTTGGCGTGGTTTGAGTTGGGTTTTGCCTGTTATTCAAGATAAGCTGAGACAAGAGAGTAAAGGGACATGGACTAAAACTAATGAAAGTATAACTTAACGCGCATCAGGAGAAGGTATTTCATGGAAAGAGCGATCAACACTTATAATGGTCTTCATGTAGAATAGTGGAGGAAAAAACTAATTGTGGGCAACTTCCACCCTTTCATTTCATATAGAAATCTTGCGGGTGAAGCAGGTCTTCGCCAGCAGCACGAACGAGCTCTTAGCAAAATGGCAACTGATTTTTCACTGCGTATAATCGTTTCACTGAAGTTCACGTAACGATAGTTCAAACTCTTTTTGGAGATTTGTTTCCTAGTCTTGCAGGTGCTTTTCGTTAGTTTGAAGTTAAAGATCTTGGCAATATTTTCCAAGTTAATGGAAAATAAAAACTGGTGCAGTGAAAAATCGGCTGCCGATTATGAGTCTGTTTCACAATGCTGGCAGAGATCAGTTTCATTCTCCCCCCACCTCCCCCCCCTCTTTATCTTGAGATTACAATAATTTTATTGGGCTCTTCTCTTTGCTAGACACTATCCAAATGAATCAAAAATCAGGTGGGTTCTATAACGGGTGGGTAACACTCTCTGCCAGTTTACTGACCAAATGGTAAAGGTGAAAATCATCCACCGGCCACACCCCAACTCAAGCTACAGTTAAATTGCACGATTGGGAGGAGGGAAGAAACTGTGTAAGGGGTTTTCTTGTTCGAATGGACAAGCTGAGTTGGGCTAAATGACCTCCATCATCTGTCAATATCTTGAGATTACAATGATTCTCCCACCCAGACACTTTTGAATGTGGAATACTTCAATGTTCATTCAGCACTGCTTGATGTCGTTGTCAACAGTTTTTTTGCTTGCAAAACTGGTGTCGGGCAAAATTTACAAATGTCAAGTTGATGTTAATGCACAGTTTGTTATTCAAGGAATACATAGTGAAAATGAGCCAAACAGCAAAAAATGGCAGTAGAATGCACTTATCATAACATAATAGAGGCTGAATATAGTTTCCTTTCATTTATTTCCCTGCAAACCTGCAGCAATGATATTGCAAATGTCTTCAACAATCGAGTACCAATGTGTTTTTTCTATTCAGTCAAGACTTAAGCTTGTGGTTCAAACACACGCTCCTCGTGGGTGATATAGCATATTACCCTGCTACAGGTAGTTTTAAGATACTGATGTGCTATTGTTATGATGCTTTATCGACCTAAAGTCGTGGAATCATGACAAACTGTTCAACTGGAACCATTTTCATACTGTGAATCTACTTTAACCTATGCCCATCAAAAAACTTTTCATCTGAGGTTATTTAACCATTGTTATTTCATACACTTGCTGCTTTGAAAAATTGGATTGAGCTCATGTTTTACCAAACCGATCTTTGATATCAGCAGGTAGCCCTAGACTTTCCCCTTTGGATTCTTAACCCATCATCTCTGAGCACACCTCACAATAGAGGTCAATGTGACGAAGGAACCGATTCAAAAGGAAACAAAATTGGCCCCACCAGGAAACATCTGGCAGGCCCAATCTCCAATCACATTCTCCAATCCATCAGTGTCTTAAATGTAAACTATCAACAAAAGAAATGAGGAGGATGATGTGAAATGGAATACTGCTTGCCTGAAGATAGTGGATGATGGGAAGTATTCATGTTGTGCACTTTGTGGAAGAACATCAAAGTTTGAGCAGAAACATATCCCTTAGTAAATAGGAGCAGCTAATGTATGAATGCTACCTCCCTCTGACACTCCCCATAACTTTCAAATGGACACCACTAAGTTTAAGTGGTGCTAGAGAATTACATAAAGGTTTCATTATCTGCCTGAGGCAAAAAAAATCTCAGACTTGTTCACTATTAGAGTGAATAATATGTAACTTTTTTTCAAAGAACAACTTTGTCCAATCAATATATTTATTGCAGTTCATTTTTATTACATTTTTTCTGACCAATTTTAGTGCTTAATGCCAAATTACAGATTAACAGACATCGGATGCTCTCCGGTAGTTTGTTCAAGTGGTCATTCTGCAGATATCAATGTTAGCAGGCTAGGCAAGGACATTATAGCCTGTTCCTGTCACTATATGCATGGTTGTTGCGGTGGTGATCAGTATTGGGAACCCTGACTGTCCTTGCCCCTCCAAAGCACTAATGCCAAGTATAGCATCCTGATTTATTGTACCTTCAAGAGTTATTTTCCAGCTGTGAAGATTGGGCAGATGGTCTGCTCACCACAGCCTGTGGCAAATAGCTGACTATGAGGTGTAGAAGGATGACCTGGGTTAACTTTCTTCCATCCTCTTCCCCACTGTTTTCCTTAAATTTTTGGAAGTCTTTGTTTCCACTCAGCATATTGATGGTCTTAACTGAGTTTGGCATCTCATCACGGGGGGAATTTGATCTTAGGTTTTCCTCTTAGCTTGGTGGATTGTCTTCAGCCTTAAAACAACTGGAAAATCTAAACCCATATTTCTCTTTACTAATCTGCAATTAAAATAAATGTCTAATTTCAAGGTTTAATTGTCCTAGGAATACTGCATAAATTATGCACCACAGTGAAATGGTTATTTTTGGTTCATTTTGCTGAAACCCAAGAGAATCGTGGCAAAACCTGAGTGGATAACATGACATCAATAATTTGATATTTGCTTTAAAACATGGAATAATTCAACTCGCAATCATGATCAACAACTTCATCACTTCAGGTTATGTAAAAACAGCTCTCTGTTGCTGAGTCACTTTGCCATTTGCTTTCTTTTTTGTCATGTTTGTTTGCCAATTAGTACCGGCTACTACTTGTTTTTCTTGCTGCAATAACACTGTAAAATTCAACACTGAAACCCATTGCAGATATGATTAGATGAGCATTTCAGTATTGAAACCCATTGTAGACATGCAGTAGATAGGCATTCAATATTGAAAATTTTGAACAAGTGGATGTTGAAAAAGTAGGAAGTGAGTTATTGCAGTGAACAACAAGTTTCATAGTGATGGTATACAACATTCCTGCAGTGAGTAAATTTAAAGATGCAGCATTCACATAAAAGCTTTCAAGTGAAGTTGGCTATATTAGCAGGCAAATGCTGAAAATATTTGTGTGATATTCTCTACTATTTTAGTACAGACATGAACTCATTTCAGAAAGAGTCCTTAATTTAAAATAGCTGTCAGAGGAATGTCATATGACCATGTTGATCATTCATATCAACAACAGAAATTGTCACATTTTGTGTCTTTTTTAAAAGTAACAATCATCATTCATCCAGTTTTGAAAAATCGGGAAACAAAATAATGCAGGCAGTGGAAATCTGAAAATTAAAATACAGTATGCTAGAAACAGTCAACAAGTCAGGCAGCATCTGTGATAAGAGGACAGTAGGGTTAAAAATAAAGACTTGCATTTATATAGCGTCTTTCATGACCTCAGTGCCGCCCAAAGCTCTTCACAGCCAATGAAGTAAAGTCACTGTTGCATTGTAGGAAACTTCTTTGGCCTCCTTATCTTGAGAGACAATGGGTAAGCGCCTGGAGGTGGTCAGTGGTGTGTGGAGCAGCGCCTGGAGTGGCTATAAAGGCCAATTCTAGAGTGACAGGCTGTTCCACAGGTGCTGCAGAAAAATTTGATTGTCGGGGCTGTTACACAGTTGGCTCTTCCCTTGCGCCTCTGTCTTTTTTCCTGCCAACTGCTAAGTCTCTTCGACTCGCCACACTTTAGCTCCGCCTTTATGGCTGTCCACCAGCTCTGGCGAACGCTGGCAACTGACTCCCACGACTTGTGATCAATGTCACAGGATTTCATGTCGCGTTTGCAGACGTCTTTAAACCGGAGACATGGACGGCCCATGGGTCTGATACCAGTGGCGAGCTCGCTGTACAATGTGTCTTTGGGGATCCTGCCATCTTCCATGCGGCTCACATGGCCAAGCCATCTCAAGCGCCGCTGACTCAGTAGTGTGTATAAGCTGGGGATGTTGGCCGCCTCAAGGACTTCTGTGTTGGAGATACGGTCCTGCCACCTGATGCCATGTATTCTCCGGAGGCAGCGAAGATGGAATGAATTGAGACTTCGCTCTTGGCTGACATACGTTGTCCAGGCCTCACTGCCATAGAGCAAGGTACTGAGGACACAGGCTTGATACACTCGGACTTTTGTGTTCCGTGTCAGTGCGCCATTTTCCCATACTCTCTTGGCCAGTCTGAACATAGCAGTGGAAGCCTTTCCCATGCGCTTGTTGATTTCTGCATCGAGAGACAGGTTACTGGTGATAGTTGAGCCTAGGTAGGTGAACTCTTGAACCATTTTCAGAGCGTGGTCACCGATATTGATGGATGGAGCATTTCTGATGTCCTGCCCCATGATGTTCATTTTCTTGAGGCTGTTGGTTTGGCCAAATTCATTGCAGGCAGCCGCAAACCTGTCGATGAGACTCTGCAGGCACTCTTCAGTGTGAGATGTTAAAGCAGCATCGTCAACAAAGAGGAGTTCCCTGATGAGGACTTTCCGTACTTTGGACTTCGCTCTTAGACGGGCAAGGTTGAACAACCTGCCCCCTGATCTTGTGTGGAGGAAAATCCCTTCTTCCGAGGACTTGAACGCAGTGTAGGAAACACGGCCGCCAATTTGCACTCAGTTTAACGTTTCAGGTTGATGACATTTTGTCAGAAGGCTCGTCATTGATCGGAAATGTTAACTCTACCTTTCTCTCTCCACAGATGCTGCCTGACCTGCTGAGTGTTGCCAGCAATTTCTGTTGTAATTTTTGAAAAATCTTATTACGCTCAAATTTTTTGACTTTATTTTTGATGTTGCATCTAGTCGTACTCAGTTTGAGACTTCAAAGTAATAACTTCATCTTCACTTGTTTCCCATCAGTTTGGACAAAGACTGCCCATGTTCATCAGTGCAACAAACTCATAAATCTTTTATAAAATACGGACTTACAACTTTATTAGGCATGACACATAGAACTATAGAACCATAGAAAAGTTATGACACAGAAGGAGGCCATTCAGCCCATCGTGTCTGCGACAGCTGAAAAAAACTAGCCACCAAATCTAATCCCACCTTCCAGCACCTGGTCCATAGCCTTGCAGGTTACAGCACTTCAAGTGCATGTCCAGGTACCTTTTAAATGAATTGAGGGTTTCTGCCTCCACTACCATTCCTGGCAGTGAATTCCAGACACCCACCACCCTCTGGGTGAAAAGGTTTTTCCTCATGTCCCCTCTAATCCTTCTACCAATCACCTTAAATCTGTGCCCCCTGGTAATTGACCTCTCTGCTAAGGGAAACGGGTCCTTCCTGTCTACAACATCTAGGTCCCTCATAATTTTATACACCTCAATTAAGTCACCCCTCCGTTAAGTCTGTTTGAAGGAAAACAACCCTAGCCAATCCAATCTTTCCTCAACTTTCGAGCCCTGGCAACATTCTTGTAAATCTCCTCTGTACTCTCTCCAGAGCAATTATGTCCTTCCTCTAATGTGGTGACCAGAACTGTACGCAATACAGCAACTGTGACCTAACAAACGTTTTATACAGTTCCAACATGATATCCCTGCTTTTGTATTTGATACTTTGGCCAATAAAGGAAAGCGTTCCATATGCCGCCTTCACCACTTTATCTATCTATCCTGCCCCCTTCAGGGACACGCGGACATGCATTCCAAGGTCTCTCACTTCTTCTACCCCTCTCAATATCCTCCCGTTTATTTTGAAGGAAGTCTTCCCTCTATAGCCAGTGCTAACTACAGATTCAGCATCTCAGCACTCTATTAATTGTTAACCAGATTTCTAGGGCATCTGAGTGGTGGGTACTCAGGATCACATCAAGACACCAGGAAGGAATTGCAGTAATAACTTGTATTTATATAGTGCTTTTAACATACTAAAAATTCCCAAGCCACTGCACAGGATCGTTATCAAACAAAACTTGACTCTGAGCCACATAAGATATTAGTAGAGAAAGAAGTAGAATTTGCAGAATGTCTTAAAGGAGGAGAGAGAGGTAGAGAGCCAGAGAGGTTTAAGGTGAGAGTTTCAGAGCTTAGATTTAGGCAGCTGAAGGCACCAACAACAATGATAAATCAGTGAAAATCTGGCAAGTGGAAGGGGCCGATTTGTGGAGCGCAGTGATCTTAGAGGGTTGTAAAGTTGGAGGAGATTGCGGAGATAAGGAGAGGTGAGGCCATGGAGGAATTTTAAAACCGGGATGAGAATTTTAAAATTGAGGTGCTTCCGGACTGGGAGCCAATGTAGGTCAGTGAGCACAGGAGTGATGGATGAATGGGACTTGGTGTGAGTTAGGATACAAGCATCAGAGTTTAGAATGAGTTCAAGTTTACGGAGGCCATCCAGGAGAACATCAGAAGAGTCAAGACTAGAGGCAACAAAAGTATGGATAAGGGTTTCAGCAGCAGATGTGCTGAGTCAGGGGTGGAAGTAGGTGGTCTTGGTGATGGAGTGGATATGGGTTCAGAAACTCATCTCAGTTAAATAGGATGCCAAACCTAACACCTTTTCTGGAATGAGTGCAACAAGCAGATTTTTTTGGACCAAAAGGGGTTCATTGGACAGTCCTAGAGGCATATGGAGAAGCAAAAACTGGAACTAAATGACAATTTAAATTTATATTGTGCCATTAATATAGAAACCATTCCAAAGGTGCTTAGCAGAGAGTAAGGGAATGGATGCTGAGCCATGAAGGAAGAGGTGAGGAGAAGCTTGTTGAAAAAAGAATTGAGATAGATTTTAAATGTGAAAAGGGAAGTAAAGAGGCAGAGGTTTTTCCAGAGAAAGCAGAGTCAATATCACCAGAGATTCTGACAGCAGGTTGAATGGATGGGTGAAATGGACAAACGTAAGAGGACCATGGAGTGTAGGCAGCTGGCGAAGGTTGCAAAGTTAGGAAGGGGTAAGGTCTTTGTGAGATGAGGATTTTGGCTTGAATGAGTTTGGGACTATAGAGCCATTGCAGATCAGCAAGAATGGGAGAGGTGGGCAAATGGCACCCAAGGTGGCACAAGATATGGCAGCTGAGTTGTAAATAAGTTGGAGTTAGTGCAGGGTTAGAAGATGGGGGCCCAGATAAGAGAACATTGTAGAAATTGAATCTCGAGGTTAAAGCAGACTATCTACATCAAAGGATGAAGGGAATGAAGCTTAGAAGGAAAAACACGGTGAGAGGATTAGAGGAACAGAACTTCTTGGTGGCAGGAAATGACAATGTCCCAATTCCATTGCCTTATAACCTTTCACATTTCTAATATTTGCCAGTTCTGAAGAAGGGTCACTGACCTGAAACGTTAACTTTGCTTCTCTCTCCACAGATGCTGCCAGACCTGCTGAGTATTTCCAGCATTTCTTGTTTTTATTTCAGATTTCCAGCATCCGCAGTATTTTGCTTTTATTTTATGTCATTGTAAGATGGGTGGGGTCAGTTTGAACCTTGGAATTTAATCATTCCAAAAAAATGCAAAAAAGGTGGTGGGTTGTTGGGCAATTACTGGAAGGAAACAAACAGTTTTTGAACTGCCTAAGTAAATATTTGATTAAAACCTCCAGAAGCTGACGTGGAATCAAAGCTGCTGAACATTGAGAATATTTTGTTAATATTCTGGGTGTACCTTATTTGGTCCATATTGTAGCTTGTGCAATTCGACTGTCCAAGCATGTTGTGTAAAAGGAAATAATAAATCCTGCTAAACATTCCTGTCTTCAAAATACTATAAGGTAAGTTTTTGAGCCTGATGCTAATTGCATGAATAAAGTAGATTTCAGACCTTGACAACAAAATCACTCAAACAAATTTCACTTTCTAGTGTCTTTTGTTTTTTTTCCTGGAGTTTAGAAATTCGAATGATAAGTTGAGTTGGTGCAGTCACAATCAATGGAAGTGTAAAAAGGTTTCTCCTCTTGTCACCTTTGATTTGTTTGCCATTCACCTTAACTTGGTGTCCTCTGGTTCTCAAAGCTTCAGCCAATGGGAATAGTTTCTCCCTATATACTCTGTCCAGACAGCTCATGATTTTGAACAGCTGTATAAAATCTCCTCTCAACCTTCTCTTCTCTAAGGAGAACAACCCCAGTTTCTCCAATCAATCCTCGTAAATGAAGTCCCTCATCTTTGGAACCATCCTTGTGAATATTTTCTGCACTCTGTCTTATGCCTTCACATCCTTTTAAAGTCTGGTGCCCAGAATTGGACACAAATTCCAGTTGGGTAGGAGGAGAAGAGAGAACAGAGGAAGAGGGAAGAGAGGAAGGCGGAAGAGAGAGAGTGGAAGTGGGGCAGGAGGAGAGAGAGGGGTGGACGAGGAAAGGAGTGTGTAGCAGAAGGAGAAGATAGGGAGGGAGGGTGGAGGAGGAGAGAAAGGAAGAGGGAGCAGAGGAGGGGAGGGGGAAGGAGGAAGAAAGAGAGATAGGATGGGGGGCAGAGGAGAGAGGGGGAGGAGAAGGAAAAAGATAGAGAGCGAGGAGAGCGAGGCGGGGGGGGAGAGATCGGGAGATGAAAGAAGTGTTTAGTCAAGATGCTGCAGCCATCATGATGTGGGGGCAGGCTTGATTGACCAGCTAGTCTTTTCCTACCCTTCATATGTTCATATATGTTGTTGCTGGGCACTGTAGAAAATGTTGCATCCTTGTCTTTTACCATGACTTGTATTTGAATGAAGTGAATATTGTTTTGGAAGTGGTCGATTGAATGGGAGGCAGGAGTAAAATGTGTGCTCACTGAGCTCGAACGAGATTTCTTATAGTCTTTGTGAGTGCAAGAGATGATAAGTTGAGTGCCTCGCACTCTGAAGACTGGAGGAATCATCCATGCTTTAAAAACGATTTCTCACTACGTAGACTTCATCATATTGATGTTACTGAATGAGATGTGCGGACTGGTTATTAAAAATAGTGGTCATGAAGCAATTTGTCACTGACAAACACAAAAATCAGTTTAAGGTAAACCTAATGCTGAATACTTATTTACTCTGTGCTTGTGTTTACCATTCCTGATTTCCAATATATTGCCTGACTGAGATATGAGCATTGTTGGTGATTACTGAAGTAAACTAGATTACACTGATCTTCCAAGAAAATGACTATTATTTATCTTATTGCACCTCTTGGCAGTACCTTTGGATGTTTTTCTGTGCTAGAAGTGCTATGTCAGCAGAAAAGGAGAGAAAGACTTGCATCTCTATAGCACCTTTCACAACCTCAGGCAATTGCAAAGCACTTTACAATTAACAAAGTTCTTTTGAAGTGTAGTCACTGTTGTAATGTTGGAAACACGGCAGCCAATTTGCACACAGCAAACTCCCACAAACAGCAGTGAGATGAATGATCAGAGCATCTGTTTTACCTGTTGGTCAAGGAATAAACACTGGCGAGGATACCAGGAGAACTCCACTGCTGTTCTTTATGGGATTTTATGTCAAAATTGGTGCTTTTGCTGATCAGGTGATGACCTAGCTGATTTACCATTCGGCTGGGAATTATTTCACATGATAACAGCATTGCATGGGCAAGCACAAGATCATTTATTTTCAACCGTCAGCAAACATGGAATGAGAAGGTCAGGCTAATTACTTTCACAGCCTATAAACACATTGCTTTACCTGTGTCAGCTTGCTCCAGTCAGTAGTGCTCTCATTTCTAAGTCAGAAGGTTGTGGGTCGCCCCATCCATGGTGGGTTTTGGACTCGACCGGCCAAATGCCTTCCTTCTGTGCTGTAACCATTCTATGATTCTATAATATAATCCAGCTTGAAACTTCTGTACAGCATGAAATGAATAGCATGCTACTCAGATTTATGTTTCAGATGAGACCATATTTGCCAATCCAATTTTGCAAATAATATTCATGAAACAGTAGTTGCCAATATTGCATTGCTGTAAGTTAATTTTCTTGTAATTATGGGAAGAAATTAAAATTCAAAGACTCAACTTTTCTGGCAGTCTACAATTCCCTGGCTATTCAAAGTGATATCTGTCCATGGCCTCAATACTGGGAAGTTCTCCCAATGTTGATTTACATCTGGCCAATATTTATCTCTCCCGCAGCATCACTAAAAGCAGATTATCTGGTCATTATCATGTAGCTGTTTGAGGGACCTTAATGTGCGGAAATTGGCTGCCTTGTTTCCTACATTATCACAGTGATCACTTTTCAGTAAGTACTTCATTGTCTATAAAGCACTTTGTGAATATGCTCCGATTGTGAAAGGCACGACAGAAAGTTTCTGACTCAGAAGTTTATGGATTCACGTCATGCTATAGAGACTTCACACTATTGAGGCTAATACTCCACTGCAGTACTGAGAGCTGCAAGGCTGAAAGTGCTGTCTTTCAGATGTGACATTAAACTGAGTCTCTGCCTGCCCTCTCAGATGTAAAAAAAAATCCCATGATATTATTGAGAAGAAGAGCAGAGGAGTTCTACCAGGTTTCCTGGCAAATATTTATCTTTAAATCAATATTACTAAAACACTGGAACATATTTTTCTCTTAGCAGCAAATGAATAGTGCCAGCGATTCATTTCATTTGTCCGCAGACTTTCCATCAGATTTTGCACTGAAACTTACGGTGAATAGAGAGCCATTTCAGTTCAGCAAATTCTACAGAGGATCTGGGACCCGTAGAAACAGGGAAACAATGGTGCAATTTCTTAACCAATCAGATTGAAGAATTGTCAATGGGAAACACGGGGCGGAATCGCATCAGGCTCGCAGAGGCGGGACCGAGAGCAAAATTTGAGAATAGTGTGACGGCTGGTTCCGCAACGCGTTCCCGTCTCCAACTGATCTTGCTGGAGTTGGGGTCAATGCGGCAGTGACTACCCAGCAGCATTAGGTGGCCAATTACGCCAGTTAAGGGACCAATTGAGAGCAAGTTCCTGACGCCGCTGGGACCTTCTCAACGTCGGACAGGCCCACCACTGAGGCCAGAACCTGGCAGATACATGGAGGTTACCTTCCAGTGGCAGGCCAGGTGGACCATCAGCAACACCTCTCATTTCCCCCACATCACGGAGCCACTGGGGTGAGAAGGCTGCAGCCATGGCCACAAACAATCCTGTGGAACCCTTCCACAATGATGGCCTGGCAGCTGTGGCTTCACAGAGTGCCCTACCCTGCCTCAGCAGTGCCCACCTCTCCCAGTGGGGCTGCCGGCCGTCCAGAGCTTTGGTCCCTCTGATTGCGTCACCTACCTCAGGAACCTGTTCACCAACCTTAATTGGATGGCAAACGCAGAGGCGGTCTCATAATTGGCCACCTCCCATAGGATGATGTTGCTGTGTGACCAGCTAACACTAGTGGGGTTTGGACCTGCTTTTGGTCCAGACGGCAGAATAATTTCAAAGCTGCTGATATTCCGCCCACAGAGTCTGAACCAGGAACTGTCAGTTAGAAGAGCTAATTCAATTTCAAATCATGTAGAGAAAGTGAAATAAAGAGAAAGAGAAAAAGATGGGATTGAGAGAGATAAAAAGACAGGAAGAAAAAGATACATTTTATTTATTTATTTAAATGTCCTATAATAATTCAAATCTGAAGGAATGAGATTCCACACTTGTAAAAGTAAATTTTCAGTGCCAGAGAGATTGTTTGGCAGTAATTAAGACTTATCACACCATTAAAAATTTGCTGAAATTGGAATTGGCACGCCCTAATATTTTCTGGTGAGTTTAATGGGTATCGATCACTTAAATACAGCAACTTCACACCGCTGCATGCGTTACAATGCCAAATTTCTTGACGCGATACCTTTATGGCAAAGCTTCTGGAGGAGGTGGATAACTCTGACAGCAGCTTCCCAATTTCCACGTTTAACTTCGCATGTGCAGTCACTAGAAGTTGCTGTCCGATTTATACTTCAATAACAGTGAGTGCTGTTAGTCTCACTAATATTTGGACAGCAAAATCCAGCCCATTGTGCTCCTGCAAGTTCCCCTCCAAGTCACACACTGTCCTGATTATAACACTGATCTTTCACTGTTGCTGAGCTAAAATCCTGGAACTCCCTCTCTAACAGCACTGTGGATATACCTACACCACACAGACTACAGCGGTATAAGAAGGCAGCTGTACCACTAACTTCTGCAGGGCAGTTAGGGATAGGCAATAGGTGCTGGCCTTGCAAGTGAAACTCACATCCCATGAATGAATAAAAAACACATACAGCCTCCCTGGGAAATCATTTTGAGGAGGCAAAGAAGGATGATTCTCAGCTCAAAGGAAGAACTGAATTAAAAAGGAAGATCACAGAACTGGACTTGTTTTTGTAGGAGAAAAGATTGAGCTGAGAATTTGAACCTTTGAGAGGAATGGATATATTCGATCATTTAACCTGGCCTATGGGCATAGAACTAGGGGACATTATTGCAAAATGAACAAGTCTGAAGCTGAAAATTGAGAGTAGGAGGAATTTCTTTACCATCTGAGTAGATCTGAGGAAGAAATTGATGTGTGGATGTGCTGTGTTGATTATCATCCTTAAAAACAGCTGGCTGAATATCTGGTTAGAAATAGAGTTCACGGCTTTATGGATAAGTACAGGCAAAAGTGATTGAAAGTTAAGCCACTGGAACCATTGACATGTCATTCTAAAGAAAGACAATAGTTGAATCTGTATAATGTTGGCTGTATGATTAAATAGGTTTTCTGGAATTTTATTTGACCTACATTTGAGGGAAGGAGGGGGAATCTTTATAGAATCTTTCCTCAAGAGAAGAATTTTTTTTTCCGTTTGTGGGATGTGGGCAGCTCTGGCTAGGTCAGCATGTATTGCCCAATCCAAATTGCCCTTGAACTGAGCGGCTTGCTAGGCCATTTCCGAGGGCAGTTAAGAGTCAGCCACATTGCTGTAAAAGTCACAGGGAGGCCAGACCAGGTAAGGACGGCAGATTTCCTTCCCTAAAGGAGATTAGTGAACCGGATGGGTTTTTACAACAGTCGACAATGATTTCGTGGTCACCATTAGACTAGCTTTTAGTTCCAGATTTATTAATTGAATTCAAATTTCACCATCTGCTGTGGTGGGATTCGAACCCATGTCCCCAAAGCATTAACCTAGGTTCTGGATTACTCGTCTAGTGACATTACCACTATACCACCGCTTCCCAAATGTAAAATCATCTAGTTTTTGGCCCATGAAGCATTGACACCCATTCCCACACTGCCCCCTGACTCCCCTTAGGAACCATTAGAAGGCCATTAAGAAACAAACTGATGTCCTGAGCGAGCGAGGGCAGGGAAGCTGTGAGAATTATTTGGTAGGTGCCAACCAGAAAGTTTGAGAACTTCTGACATTCCAAGGTAGGCAGCAGGGATAGGCACCAACATGTAGCCCTACATTCATTTGACAAAATTATTGACTCAGTCACGGACATGGGGGCGATTAATCTGTATATAAAGTGTATAGTCAACCTAATGCCATCAAAGCACAGTCTGATTTAAAACACGTTTCTCCCTCTTTACTGAGTACCTGGCATTGTTTTTGCTTACAAAAGTAGTCTATGTCTGCCGAAGCACTTGATGTAGAGATACAGAGAATCTGGATAGCTATCCATCTGTCAGGAGTGATCTTGATGCCTTTCTCTCCCCTCTTGCTCTCTCCCTCTGTGTCAATCCCTATTCCCCCCCTCTGTGTCCATTTCTCTCCCATCTCTCTCCCCTCTGTGTCCATCTCTCTCCCATCTTTCTCCCCTCTGTGTCCATCTCTCTACCCTCTCTCTCTCCCCACCGTCTCTTCCCTCTGTGTCCGTCCATCCCCCCTCCCCCTCTCTCTCTCCCCTCTCCCTTCTCTCTCGCCCCTCTCTCTCTCCCCTCTCTCTCTCCCCTCTCTCTCTTCCCTCTCTCTCTCCCCTCTCTCTCTCCCCTCTCTCTTTCTCCCCCTCTGTCTCACGCTCTGCTTCTCCCTCTCTCTCTCCTCTCTTTCCCTCTTCTTTCTTTCCCTCTTTCTTGCTCTCCTCCCCTCTCCTTCCTCTCTCTCTCCTTTCTGTCTCTCCTCTCACTCTCTCTCTCTCTGACAGTTGCAGAGAATGGGAACTCTCCCCAGAGCAACTTTGTGACTGGTCAGTTTTTTTAAAAATTCACAGCCTGCAGTTTCACAGCTGACAGGTGCTGGGAGCGGGAACAGCGGCTTCCGAACTTGAGACAAGTTCAGATTTCTTGGCGGGCTTTTTAAAAAAAAATCGGAACCTGCCAAAAACCCTGAACTTGTCCTGAGTTATACTGAGATATACTTGCACTGGAGGCAGTGCAGCGAGGAATTACAAGATTGGTCCCTGGGATGAGGGGGTTTAGATTAGATTAGATTAGAGATACAGCACTGAAACAGGCCCTTCGGCCCACCGAGTCTGTGCCGAACACCCATTTATACTAATCCTACACTAATCCCATATTCCCAACAAACATCCCCACCTGTCCCTATATTTCCCTACCACCTACCTATACTGGTGACAATTTATAATGGCCAATTTATCTGTCAACCTGCAAGTCTTTTGGCTTGTGGGAGGAAACCGGAGCACCCGGAGAAAACCCACGCAGACACAGGGAGAACTTGCAAACTCCACACAGGCAGTACCCGGAATCGAACCCGGGTCCCTGGAGCTGTGAGGCTGCGGTGCTAACCACTGCGCCACTGTGCCGCCCTATGATGAGAAGCTGAGTAAATTGGGCCTAAATTCTCAGGAGTTTAGAAGAATGAGAGGCGATCTAATTGAAACATACAAGATTTGGAAAAAGCTTGACAGGGTCGAAGTTGAGAGATTGTTCCCACTGGTCAGGGATTCTAGAACAGGGGGACACAGTCTCAGGATAAGGGGCCAATCATTCAGAACTGAGATGAGGAGAAATTACTTTGCTCAAAGGGTTGTGAATCTTTAAAATTCTCTATCCTATAAGGTTGTGGATGCTCCATCATTGAATACATTTAAGACTGTTATAGATAGATTTTTGGTCTCTCAGGGAATCATGGGATATGGGGAGTGGGCAGGAAAGTGGAATTGAAGCCCAAGATCAGCCATGATCATATTAAATGGTGGAGCAGGCTTGATGGGCCATATGGTCTACACCTGCTCCTATTTCTTGTGTCCTTGAGTCCGGAAGCTGCTGTTCCCGCTCCCAGCACCTGTCAGCTGTGAAATTTATGGCTGTGAATTTTTTTTAAAGTCGGACTGATCTAGAAAGAAGAAGCCAATGAGAAATTTCTCATCCCTGAAATTACCAGTCAAGGACCTCAAAATTTTTACCACAGGTACTGGTGCCCACGTACGGATACATTGCCTACCCCTGGTAAGCAGATATGAAGATTCAAGTTTTGAGCCCAGCTCTGTGGCAAAGGAGTTGACCTCAACCAGCCAGGGGTTGGCTTGTATAACTGGCTTCATAATCCACAGCATTGAAGGAGAATCGCTGATTCATCCCTGTTTTCCTTCACCCCTCCATTGGCGGCTGTGCCTTCAGCTGCCTAGGTCCTAAGCTTTGAAATTCCTTCCCTAACCTCTCCTCCTTTTAAGATACTTCTTAAATCCTACCTCTTTGACCAAGCTTTTAGTCACCTGTCCTAATATCTCCTTATGTGGCTCAGTGTCAAATCTTGTTGAATAATTCTCCTGTGAAGTGCTTTCGGATGTTTTACTACATTAACGGCACTATGTAAATAGAAGTTGTTGTTGAGAAAGAATTAGCCAAAAGTTCATGTCTATACATATGTATCGGAATACATTGAATGTAGTGGTGAAGTGGTTTACTGAGGCAACAGACATTGCTGTATATGTTTGAGCTTCATGAGAGTCAGATGAAGTAATAATTTGTGCCCAAATCATATGTGGTATAGACCACCTCAATTCATGAATGCCTGTAGATATACAACAACTTGTGTCTTTAATGTGGTAAAAACGTCCCACGCTGCTTCACAGGAGCATCATCAGACACTGACCAACATAAGGAGATATTAGGACAAGAGACCAAAAGCATGGCCAAATAGGTCAATTTTAATGTGCGTTTTAAAGGAGGAAAGGGAGGCAGAGAGGTTAAGGGAGGAAATACCAGAGCTTTAGGGCTGAGGCAGCTGAAGACATGGCTACCAATGGTGGGGAGAAGGATCTCAAAGATGCACAAGAAGTCAGAATTGGAGGAATGCAAAGTTCTTGGATGGTTGCAGGGCTGGAGGAGGTTACAGAAATAGGGATCTCGCTCAATCATTTTACAAAGGTGGTGATGCCATTTTAAAGTATTTGGCTGCACACAAAACAATGAAATAAATAATGCCAAAATGTATCATCACTTATCTTGATGTCAGACAGTGTCATCTTGTTTCTCTCACTTTTCATCAAATCCTTTTTGCTTACATAGTTTACCATTGAAAAAAAATGCAGACAAGAGACAATGATGGGAGTCAGTCTGTGATAGTATCCACTGTACTGCATGCAAATGTGTTGAACACCAAGCAGCTTGTTATTTAAAGGTTACTGTGGCCGTCGCAAATTCTACCTGGCCTGGTAGAATCAAGGCTCTGCTGTTTATTTAACAAATATTGTATAAGGTCAGAGATATAGCAGACTGCATGATAGACTAAATAATCTTATCTTTCTCTTCCCTCTGTTATTCATGGAATTTTTCAGAAATACCCATGAAGAACATATTGACTTTGGGCAAACTGCATTTCATGGTTGCAAAGAATAGCACGGTCCACAGTAAAGAACTTTAACTGATTTGAACTCCACAATATTGAAGCGCATACAAAACCCAAATCCTTACCAGGAATTGTCCAAGCAGATACTTGGCCTGTGGAGATTGAAACATTTGGGGGGATTTTATGTGGGCGACGGGAGCCTTGGTCACCAGCTGATGTGCTAGTGAGAGCCTCGCATCGCCTCCTCTGGGGAAGGCCCACCGCATTACGTGCCAATTAGGCACTGAAGTGGACAGCGGCGGGTCTTCCGCGTGATTAAGGACCCTGGCGACGGAGGTTCTGCCTTCTGAGAGCTGATGGCCAATCAGCGGAGGCGATGGCTGCTGTCGGTACTGGACTCCCCCCGAGGCACTGGAACCAGGCCACAGGTAAGTCACAACAGGAGGGGCTTTGCGAGGTCGGGTTGTAGAGGAGGGGGTGTTGGAGAGGCTGGCAGTAAAGACAGGGAGGCGGCTCTCAGCAGCCCCCCCTCCCACCTTCCCGATTCCCTCGATCAGGCATTGTGCCTTTTAGTGGGATCCCCTCCCCACCCCAGAGTCAACAAGCACCCCGCATGGGTTTGCTTGGTGTGCTCCCTGTGTGGCAACAGGCCTGGCTGCCACTGGGCTAATACCAGCGGAGGGGGGATGAGGCCCTTAATTGGGCATTAATTGCCCACCTAAGAGCATCAATTGGCTGCAGAGTGGGAAGGCCGTCCACGGACATAATTGGGGTGGAGGCGGGTAGGTGACAGCTTACCCCGCGGCCACCATTCCACCCAATTAAATGCTTTTCCTGCCTCCAAACTCGCCATGGGGGAGAGCATAAAATTCCCCCATTATTACTTATTATTGTCTGCAAGTGCATTCATGGAATCTAATTTAGAGAGTAGATTAATTTGGATCGTTATGTCTGCGGCTTTCAAATATCGACACACCAGTGCACCATTCCATACAGTGACAACAAAATGGTTTCTTTCCCTCCCAGTTTATAGGATAGAAATTGTTTTTTTGTTGCACCAGTTTTTCTGACATAAATTGGTATGCTTTGCACCCGTTCTATGAGTGGAAAGGCCTATGCCCAATCTGTGCAGGCATTGGTTGCACTGCTAAATTTGTGGGCTCATTTTTAGATATCCCTGGCAGGCATTTGGCCCCTTGAATATATTAATTTCACGAGTTGAAAGAACCCTTCACAAAATTTGTTATCAGAGAGCGGGGCAGGCTCAGGAGTCTTCTTACTTTTTGATAGTGGTCACGGATATGAACACTATTTTATTTGACCCCACCCCTGCTGCCACTGAGGCAGATTGCCCTAAATTGGTTTTTCCCACCGAGCAAGCTGATTGTGGAGGCACAACCAACCTGTCCCATATATGTAGATCCTCTGCCGATCATCCAGCCTCTTGGTTTGGGTGCACACTACTTGCACAACACCGAGTCTGGTCCCAGACTGATGCCTACCCCTAAAATTCTACTTTTCTCCAACCAAGATGTAAAGAATGTGATTCTACTAGCAATTCTTGTGCAAAGCAAGTCTTGTGCTTTTACAGACCTTGACCGAAGATAAACCATGGCTTTATTCTCATTATGCATTTGGCTGCCTACACTTGCACAGAAGAATTGAAGGCAGTTGCATTTAACTAAAAGCTAAGCATGAAGGTGGGATTTATCTGTCTGTTTCCTGTAACTCCCTGGCAAAAGTGCTTGAGTCTATTGTTACTTTTTGATTGCAGATTTCTGTAGCTGTTTGTGCTATGATTATATTTGTCTTGTCTTTCACTCTTTCAAAAAGCATTGTTCACATCCAAATGATAGCAAAGACCTTTCTTATCCTGACTATCCAGAACTGATTTTAAATATCTGGAAATGCAGTCAATCAGGAAGCTTTTGTTGAATGTATTTTTTCCGAGCTTGCTGTTAAAGATTTTTACAATAACAAGGATGGAGTGATGTGTTAAAAAAGGGATGGAAAATAGTTGCAAGCTGAAACAAGACTTGGCTTGTCACAATGATACTTCCATCACGAAATAACATTAAGAATTGGTTGAATATTGAAGTGCCAGAAAAGATCTAGCAATTTTGTACATGACTGATGACTCATGTAAGCAACAACTCCAGCTCCGATACGTACACATGCTGTGCATTATTAAACGTATTCCTTAACATTTAAGGTTGCATTAACTCTTCTTGTGTCTGCAAAGACAAAATGCAAATCTTTTGCAGGGGAACGATTTAGTTCCAGAGCTCTGTTTTTACTCATGATGTACACAAGGTAATTATGCATAAGCAAGGCCATTCAGCCCATCTAGGTTCATCCATCTGGAAAGTCTCTAAAATGCCTGCATTGTGGCATCCAATTGTTTCTTAAAGGATTGTGTATTTTTTGCTTCCACTATGCAATCTGTATTGATCACTCAGTGGGGGAGAGGAACTTTCTTTGTGTAATTAGTCCTAAATTTGCCTTTTATTGGCTTGAACATGTGATTGCTTGTCTGATTCTTGCATATGTATTTGAAATAATTTTCTGAATTTACCTTTTCCGTACAGCTTGCCATCTCAGATTCCTCTATCTGGTCATCTCTCACTTGCTGCTTTTCAAGGATTAAAAATTCAAGTTCCTTGGTCATTCCTCATAGTATGGAACTCTTTAACACTAGGGAACAATCTCACGTCCCTTCTCTGTACCGGCTCCAATGCTTGAACATTCCCTTGGGTCTAAGTGACCAGAACTGGTACTCAAGGTATGCTCTAACCAGAGCATTGTGCAGGTTGAATGTAATTTCACATTACCTGTGCTCCTCTGCATTGGCTATGAGTTCAGCATTTTCGTGACTTTGGTGAGCGCTTGGCCTTCGTTGGACAGAATCTTTCAGTTTCATCTGAAGCTATTTCAACAACATTTTCCCTCCTTATTTGTGTATGCTTATTTACATTAAATTTTGTCCATCATTTTCTCACATATTCTGTCCAACTCATGTTGTAATTTCTGAGCCATTTCCTCCAAATCTGCTGCCCCTCCTAATTGCCGATTATCTGCAAATTTGAGCAGTTTGCATTGAGTTTCTGAATCCAAATCGTTAGAAAGAGAAGTGATCCCAACACCAAACTCTGAGGCATCTCCTCAATACTCCCCACAACCCTGATGTAACATTTCTACCAAATATTGTGCCCATTTTTTCTATTCTTGAGCCAAAGTCTTATCCATTCCCAGGATTTAACCTGAATCCCCACAGCTTTGAGTTTAACTAATATACTTTCTTGTGGAATTTGATGCTCAGTATGTCCAGCAAATGCTTTTCATCCTTGGGAAAAAAGGCTTTTTTGTGGAATGTTGGTATTTATTGCAAGGGGAATCGAGTATAAAAGTAGGGATGATCAACTGCAGCTGTACAGGATCTTGGTGAGACCACATCCGGAGTACTGTGTACAGTTTTGGTCTCCTTATTTGAAAAAGGATATAATTGCATTAGAAGTAGTTCGGAGAAGGTTCACTCAACTAATTCAGGCGATGAAGGGCTTATCTTATGAAGAAAGGTTGAACAGGTTGGGCCTATACCCATTGGAGTTTAGAAGAACGAGAGGTGATCTTATTGAAACATACAAGATCCTGAAGGGACTTGATGGAGTGGATAGCAGAAGGATGTTTCCTTTTGTGGGGGAAACTAGAACTAGGGGACACAGGTTAAGAATAAGAGGTCTCCCTTTTAAGATGGAGATGCGGAGAATTTTTTTTTTTCAAAGGGTCGTTAGTCTGTGGAATTCTCTCCCCAGAAAGCAGTGGAGGCTGGGTCATTGAATTTATTCAAAGCTGAGTTAGATAGATTCTTGATAGACACGGGAGTCAAGGGTTATGGGGGGGCAGACAGGAAAGTGGAGTTCAGACCACAACCAGATCAACCATGAGCTTATCGAATGGCGGAGCAGGCTCGAAAGGCCGAATGGCCTAGTTCTGTTCCTATGTTCCTACATTCCAGAGTACACTTGGGATGGAAGTTCCTATGAAAAGTTAAGGAGATTGGCCAAACAAGTTTGTAAGTGTGGTTTATACCATGACTTTTCATGTTTACTCAACATAGACTGGCTTGATGGCAAATGGGCCTTTTCCAGTTTGTCACTTTTGTATTTTTGGAGAACCCTGTTTCTATCTATCTAGGATTTCTGTCTGGGAAGAAATTGTCTTGTGTGAATAAAAATCATCCATCTCTGCCTGCAACTGTAGTCCCTCATCTCACTTAGGAGGTTGCTTTGAATAAAATGTTTGCTTTAAGCAATGTAATCTTCTTCCCATGTAGGGTAGGAATCTAGGAAAAGAGCCAAAGCTCAATCTGTACCAAATTAATCTTCACATTTGAGAAGTTGCGCATAATAGTGAACTACTGAAGCTCCCTAGAATAGAGAAGGCTAAGAGGTATTTAAAATCATGAAGGGTTTAGAAATAGTAAATAAAGTGAAACTGTTTCCAGTGGCTAAAGGGTCGATAACCAAAAGGCACAGATTTAAGGTGATTGGCAAAAGAACCAGAGGTGACATGAGGAACAAGTCATTTATGCAAAAGTAGTTAGGATTTGGAATGCAGTGCCTGATAGGGTGGTGGGAACAGATTCTATAGTAGCCTTTAAAAGGGAATTGGATAAATACTTAAAGAAGAAAAAATTGCAGATATATCGGAAAAGAGTAATGGAACAGGACTTACTGGATTGATCTTCAAAAGAGCTGGTGCAGACTTGATGGGCTGTATGGCCTCCTTCTGTGAAGGGCTCCAGATTCATTCTTCTTGCTTAAAACTTAAAAAACCGACCACTAAGAATACTGTAATATGGACATGCCTCAGGTGCATTGATGAACAGTCTAAATTTTCTGATTGTCCTCTCTTGCACTGCTCTGTTTATGTGCACGAACATACAGCAGGACATTTACCCATGACTTGACAGTACAATTAGCGCATGGGCTTGAATAGGCAAGTATTTGTACTGGTGACTTTAATATTTTTGATATTTGTTGATTTAATAAGATTGTGTTGGAAAGAGAAGAAGCTAATAGTCTTCAGACTGTAAGCGTTATGTGGCGTACTGTGAAAACCTGTGCTTCTGCATAGTTCATGAAGAATTATCACTTCCGTATCTATATGAAGTTTTACACAAAGACTAAAATAATTATTAGATGTTTTGTACTAAAACAGTTTTCTGTTTAGTAAGGACATTTTGATAAATTAACTGGAATTATAGCATGTCCTTTTAAAAGGTCAGTGCCATTCCATGCAAATATCATGAATCATCTAATTTCAGTGCTCACAAAAAACCGAATGGCTCATTTGCGAAATCATGGCAAGAGCTTACTTAAATCGCAGGAGCGCTAGTTTATCTTGGCATTGGAGACTGTTAACCTAAAATTGACCATCAGACAGAAGAAAAGTCAGAAGATGAAAATAATCTATTGAAGCTCATCCTTCTGATACCCTACCCTTTACAAAGACAGATTTAATTATAGGTTGACATCCTTCCATCTACGAAAGATGATGGACACAGAGCAAACAATCCATGTAGGTGGGGTGTCTTCTCTTGGTGCACCTTTGCTGATGGCTGTGAAGGGCAATCCTTGAGAGGCAGGTTCTGCCACAAGTGCTGCACCTCAAGCTGCCAAGTGACGCTGTGAGTTGTTGTTTTTGACATTGGCGCCTGTTGCCAACCTGCTGGAGCAACTGGTCGTCTTGGTAGTGCACACCAGTCCACAGGATGTGTCACCATTTCCCTCTTTCGGCAGCTAGTGACTCCCAGGGCGATAGTCAACATTTAGGGCCTCCATGTCACGCTTGCAAGCAACCTTTGGTCATTTGGCCCCGGCTACCTCACCATACAGAAGGTCCTTGGTAAGCAGCCATCTTCCATCCTGCGGACGTGTCCGATGCACTGACGTAACCTCTGTTTGATTAGTGCCAACACACTTGGGAGCTCTGCCTTTGAAAGGAGTGCCACATTTGTGATTTTGCCCTGCCAGGATATACCCATAATGCGCAGAACAGCAAAGATGGAAATTACTGAGCTTCTTTTCTTGGTAGCTGTAAGTCACCCTTATTTCACAGTCATACAGCAAGGTGTTGAGAACCCAGGCTTTATAAACCAATAGCTAAGGCTCAGCTTGGTGTTATCCCATGCGCGTTTTGCAAGTCGACCAAAGGTGGTAGCTGCTTTCCCTATTCATGTATTGAGCTCTGCATCAAAAGACAAATTGTCTGTCACTGTGGACCCAAGGTAACAGAATTTGCCAACCACTTCCAGTGGTTAGATCCAATTATAAATGTAGGCATAAGGGAGGTGAATTTGATCTTCGCCAGCAGTGTGAAACAAGCTCACAGTGAATGGACAGGCAATTTTTCACTGTGCCTGAACTTCTTTTCATCAAAGTTCACTGAACAATAGTTCAGATTCCGTTTTCTTCTTGTCTCACTGTCACTCGGAGCCTGTTTTGAACTGCTGGTACAGACCAATTTCACCCCCAAAAATCTTACAAAGGCAAAAGGTTGACACAAAAATGTAACAATAGTAAACAAGGTTTTGTACACAAGTGTTCGGAGACTCAAGATATTTTTTTAATAAGGTATAGGTTTATGGCAAAATAGAAGAACTTACTGCAATTTGAAAGCAGAGATGTAGAATTATTGGAGCTTAGGAGTTTCTCGTCAGTACAAGCTCGGCAGCTGCGCACTACAGTGCCACTACTGATGAGACAGTGTAATTACAAGGTGGCAAGCTTGTGCAGGGAGTTACCATTGTAAGAGTGTATGTAGGAAGTAAGGGAAGAATGCTCAAAGGTAAAGAGCAGGATTTTCTAGCGGACCTCAGGACCCCGGCGTCAGGGCCAAATAGGGGTTCCGAGACCCCACTTGCCGGCAGCGAGACCGACACCGCGATATTCCTGGAGGTGGCCATTCCTGCCAGTGGCCCCCTCTTTGGGGGATAGCGCCCCCAGCTCTGATGAACCCCGGACTACCGCAGAGAGGCCGCCTCCATTAAGCTGGACGGGGGTGGGGGGAGGGGCCGCTCCGCTGCTGCAAAATGACAGCAAGCTGGTAAAATCCACCCTAATTGGGGCCTTAATTATATAAATTGGCTGCCCACCTCCGTGGTTCAGTGAGCCGATCTGCTTTCCTGCCCCCCCACACCCCCTTGGAAAATTCCCCAGTGGCAGGACTGCATTGGGAGCCATCCCCCAGCAGCTCTCCGCCATTTTACTGGCCCTCCCCTGCCTCCAAGCATGGAACCGCAGAACCTGGAAAATTCAGCCCAGAATTTCCAATGTATTATAAATTATAATTCAACAATTACAACAATAACAACTTGTATTTATATAGCGCCTTTAACATAGTAAAACATCGCAAGCTGCTTCACAGGAGTGATTATCAAACAAAATTTGACATCAAGCCACATAAGGAGATATTGGGACAGGTGACTAAAAGCTAAAAGAGGTAGATTTTAAGATGTGTCTTAAAAGAGGAAAGGGAGGTAAGGAGGCGGAGAGGTTTAGGGAAGGAATTCCAGAGCTTAGAGGCTAGACAGCTGAAGATATGGCCATGAATGGTGGAGTACTGAAAATTGGGAATGCAGAGATCTCAAAGAGTTTTGGGGCTGGAAGAGATTACAGAGATAGGGAGGGGCAAGGCCATGGAGTGATTCGAATGCAAGGATGAGAATTTTAAAATTGACACGTTGCCAGGCCGGGAGCCAATGTAGGTCAGTCAACACATGGTTAAACCTCCTCCAGCTAGTTTGTTCACACTGTAGAGTGTTGCAGAACAGTGTGAGTGATCCTAGGCTTCAGTTTGGGTGCTAGCTAATACTCGTTGATCACATGATTGGGGTTGTTCAAAGGAAAGGATTTGTTTGAGCTAACATGGATGATATAAATAAAAGATAATAGCCTTCCTTACTCTTGGTGCTACACTCTATTAAGGTCGAGGTGACCTGAACTGAAAGTGTTCCTTCTGGTTGTATTCTGAATGCACTGCTTCTAAAGCTACTTCAGTTAATAAATCACCTAGCCCATGTAAGGCGTGATATATTTCCTCAGTTATATCTAGTCAGAGATTTGTGTCAAATAGCTCGGGGAACCTTTACATGAAAGTCTTGATTTTATGGTCCCTAACAGCACCCAGATCACTACTGGAGTTATTTTGAATTGCTGTGATTTGTAGCGCATTGGGTGCTCTCAAAAGTATGTACTGCAGGCTCAAAGGAATTGGAAATATTCAGCTGCTTGAGGGTGACATGTGTTGTTGTGCCAATGTGTACTGTGTGGTAAGCTGCCTTTTCTGGTGGTGTTTAATCGTGCTGAAAGCCTTTTGTTTCTGCTTTGCTGTACACTTAATGCATCTTTTCATTTCAAGTAAGGCAATATTGCATTTGTTTTGTTTTTACTGATCATTTAAGTTAATTGTTGTTTTTCTGTTTAGTTTGATTTATCTTTACCATGTTTTGTGTGTCTCATTTTGCTTTTCTTTTGTTCCTTTTGTTTTTCCACCCATTTCATCTCATTCCACATTCGTTGCTGCAGCTAGGGTAATCATTACAACAGTCTGAAGGAACCCGCAGGTCTCCAGGTATGGTACAAGCTCAAGTGCAATCAATTAACCTTTTGCCAGCAGCCCATATTGTTTATTGAATGATTTTCATTACAACACTGATTTTTCTCTCGCAGACCTATTTACAAATCTTTTGTCCTTAGCAATGTTTTGGCGTGTTTATATTGTATTCTGTTTCACCATCAGCTGTAATGTCTTACACAGAATTTTACAGGCGCAGAAACAGGTCATAGGTCGATCTTTATGCTCCACATGAAGCTCCTTCCCCCCCTTCCTTTTACCCTATCAACATATCCTTCTATTCCTTTCTACCTCATGTACTTATTTAGGTTCACCTTAAGTGCAATAGACTGCATTTCTCTCTCAATAGAATCCTGCACTTGCATATCTAAGACCATTGTACGTTGGTGCGGGTGGCATTGCCAGGTATATGTTAATTGTAGGCATAATTACTGCCCAAAGGATAATGACTTGGAGTTGCCCCTTGGGCACAACCAATTAACCTCTAGACTTGACTATTCCATTCCTGACTGGCCTTCTACATTCCACTCTCTGTAAACTTGAGGTCATCCAAACCTCTGATGATTGTGTTTTAACTTGCACCAAGTCTCGTTCACCCATGAGGTCACCGTTTGCTGACCTACCTTCGCTCCCGGTTACACAACACCTCGAATTTAAAATCCTCATCCTTGTTTCCAAATCCTTCCAACACCTCGCCCTCCCTATCTCTGTAATCTCCTCCAGCCCTCCAACCCTCTAAGATATCTGCACTCCTCTAATTCTGGTATTTTGAGAATCCATGATTTTAAGCACTCCACCATTGACAGCCGTGCCTTCAGCTGCCCTGGCGCTAAGCTCTGAATTGTCTTCCTAAACCTCTCCACCTCATCAATTCCTGATTGCAATGGAGGTTGCAGTCTGTGGGGACCTCAACCCTTTGGAGGAGTGTAGACTAACTGACAGCGACTTCTGGATTTCCATGTTATTCTGCATGTATCTGAACTCCTGACGTTGCTGTCAGTTTCAGTAGAGTAATGACAGTGAACACTGACAGTTTTGCTGCCGTAGCCACATTAAAATATAGATATCAGGTGGGGTATATCACAGATGACTGCTGCAATACTGCCTGTTATGCGCCCAGCCCATTATTCGAATCTATTGAAAGCAATGAAATTTAATATCGGGTGGGGCGTATAATATGCGCCCAGTTCGATACCACCCAATTCTACTCTTAAATATTGGGTGGCTATTCAGTCATGGGCATTACAGCTAAACCCAAACCTATCTTGCTCAACGTCCACACATGCACAGTTCCAGCAGGAGTGAATAGATCATGAAGAAGAAGAGAAGTGTCTGTTGTCTTCTCTGCCTGGCCCAGGGATACTGGGATGAACTATAGTCCTTTCACTTACACACTGACTGACTTATCAACTGCATCAACACAGACGGGAGACTGAATGCAGAACCTTCCTGATCCATGTTTCTCAGTTACCTTAGCAGAACCACATCAGGAGGCAGAAATACATTGTTAATACAGATTCTTTTAAATACATGAATAAAACATAAAGATGCATCAATTATTTTTGAAAGCAATAATTAGTCTCTAAGCAAATGTGGACACCTCCAGCCAAAAGATGGAGAATGGTATTAATGAGAATGCATTCATATAACAGTAATATCATACTTTATTAAATCATATTACTTATCTTGAATATATGTCAAATTATGCATAATTATGGAAGTAAAGATTATACTTGCAAAAATATTCTACAGATAACTGAATTGTTGGCACAATTTAATTTTAGTGAGAATGTCAAAAGGTTGAGAAATTTTGAAGGAAGGCAAAATATCCTTTGAAATGATGACTAAAATAGCTGCCCCAATGCTGTCTCCATCTCTGAAGATATAAAAAGTTTTCAGTGTTGAATGTTAGAAGCATTACTCATGGCTCACAATAAGGATACCAAAGAAGACTTTGATCGGCTTATCTCAAGACGACAACTGGGTGCTCAGTCATGTGATTTTATTGGCAACTTTTGCTGGATATCAGGTTGCTTATTGGGCCTGACCATAGAGGGGGTATGGCACAGTGGGACATTAATGTGTGTGTCTTATTTAGAAGCATAGTTGCAGTTAGCTTTGTTGAACAGTTTTATATTTCCTGCATCTTTTAAGGGATATTGATTGCCATTGCATTTGCCATCTTTGTTACTATATTGAGTTCTTATGCATATCACAAAAAAATTTTTGATTGAATTAGCATTCCAGAGTTGCATTTATTAATTCTCCAGAGCAACCACAGTTCATGGGACAAATATTTATTCTCACGCATAGCCTTTTTAGCATTTCAAAACATCTTCGAAAATAATTAAAGAGGTCGTTGAAGGCTATTTAGGAATAGTGGTTAGAAAATGGCACCAGGCATTGGATTGAATTTGTGCTGGCATTCTCCCGCCTGTCTGCCGTAACTTTGTCTGATGAGTCACGGACACCCCCTGGGAAAATGGCTTAAGTGGCACCCGCGCCATTTACTCCGTAGGCTTTTCTGCCTAAAATATGGCAGGTGATCGGGCATCCTTTGTGGAAACTCACCCCCATAATTCATAATGGACCATTGCAAGTGTGAGTGTTTTATGTCTAGTTGTGATGATAAACATGAGTCGCACTGTCATCAACCCCACATATTATGAATGAGGGTGAATGCAGATGTTAAGTTTGACTTTCCAGTGTCTGAAATTTCAATTCACCTTTTCAGGTGACTATGATGATAGGGAAAGCAGCTTTATTACTAGAGTCTTGGATGCACACTTTGTGCTGGATTTAATGGGGTCCCCCGGAGACAGGCTAGGAGGCGGGTGTCTCATAGAATTGTGATGGGAGTCAGGGAGCCAACAACGGCCTTCCCGCCCAGTGGCCAATTGAGGCCTTTAAGAGGCCTATTTTCAGCCACTTAAGGGCCTCTTCCCGCCACTCACCCCCCCCCCCCTCCCCCACCACTGCTGACATTAAGCCAGCATTGTTGGGTTGGGGGGTGGGGGCAGGCTTCTGCCACATCGGGGCGTCGTCCAGTAAAATGAGGCGACCTCCTCCGTAAGCAATCATTGGCCTATGGAGGGCCCCCAGCAGAAAACAACTCACCTTCCTGAAACCCCCACCCCCGTGCACTCAACACCCACTCTCCCTCTCCCTATCGCTGGGGCCTGCCGGACTGGCCCTGGTAACCTTGCCTCACTTACTGGGTCTCCAGCACTGGACCTGCTCTCACTGCTTCTGTAGTACCAACTGAGGCCACAGCTCCCGGTGCCGCTGCCAATACGACTGAGCTGGCTGGCTCTGATTGGTTGGCAGCTCTTAGAGGCAGAATCCCGTCCTTAAAGGAATGGGGTCCCCCGTACTGGGCACTTAATTGGCCAGGCATTGTTAAATAGAGCTAAGGGGCTCCGAATGGCCGAGGCACGGTTCCCACTGCTTTTTGGCCTGGCGTTTTATATGTTTCAATGAGATCCTTTCTGATTCTTTTAACGTCCAGAGAATATAGGCCTATTCTACTCAATAGGCTGCCTGAAGGCAGCCCTCTCATCCCAGGAATCTATCTAGTGAAACTTTGTTGCACTCCGTCTAAAGTAAGTACATCTTTCTTTATGTAAGGAGAGCAAAACTGTACATGGGGATCCATGCTCTTCCTGATATATATTAATGACCTAAACCTTAGTGTACAGGGCACAATTTCAACATTTGCAAATGATACGAAACTTGGAATCATTGTGAACTGTGAGGAGGATAGCATAGATTTTCAAAAGGACATGGACAAGTTGGTGGAATGGGCAGACAAATAGCAGATGAAGCTCAATGCGGGGAAATGTGAAGTGATACATTTTGGTAGGAAGAACGTGGAGGGACAATATAAAATAAAGGGCAAGACTCTAAAGGGGGTGCAGGAGCAGACGGCCCTAGGTATATATGTGCCTAAGTCATTGAAGGTAGCCGGACAGGTTAGAACCATAGAAAAGTTATGGCACAGAAAGATGCCATTTAGCCCATTGTGTCTGTGCCAGTTGAGAGAGCAGGTAATAAAGCATACAGTATCTTATGCTTTATTAATAGGGGCATAGAGTACAAAAACAAGGAGGTTATGTTGAATTTGTATAAGACACTAATTCAGCCTCAGCTGGAGGATGGCTTTCAGTTCTGGGCACCGCACTTTAGGAAAGATCTGAAGGTATTGGAGCGAGTGCAGAAAAGGTTCATGATAATGGTTCCAGGGATGAGGAACTGCAGTTATGCAGATAGATTGGAGAAGTTGGGACTGTTTTCCTTAGAGGAGAGAAGGCTGAGAGGAGATTTGATGGAGGTATTCAAAATCATGAGGTGTCTGCACAGAGTAGATAGAGGGAAACTGTTCCCACTCATGAAAGGATCAAGATGAGAGGACACAGATTTAAGTAATTGGTAAAAGAAACAAAGGCAACTTGAGGAAAAGAAAAATTACGCAGTGAGTGATTAAGATCGGGAATGCACCGCCTGAGAGTGTGGTGCAGGCAGGTTCAATCAAGGCATTCAAGAGGGAATTAGACTGTTATCTGAAAAGGAAGAATGTAAAGGGTTATGGGGAGAAGGCGGAGGAATGGGACTAGGTGAATTGCTCATTCGGAGAGCTGGTGCAGACACGATGGGCCGAAGGGCCCTCCTTCTGTGCTTTAACAATTATGTGATTCTGTGACTCCAGTGTACTGAAGGAGTGCTGCACTGTCGGAGGTACCATCTTTCAGATGAAACTTTAAACCGAGATCCCGTCTGCCCTTTCATAAAAGATCCCATAGCATTATTTTTAGCTGGGGAGTTACCAAGGGTGTCCTGGCCAATATTTATCCCGAAACAAACACCATTTAAGAAAAAACAGATTATCTAGTCATTTAATTAATTGTTGTTTGTGCAACTATGGTGTATCCAAATTTGCTATCACATTTCCTAAATTACAACAGTATTTCAAAAAGTGCTTCATTGGCTGTAAAGCGCTATATAAATGCAAGTTTTTCCTTCTTTCAGGCTTGCCTTTTTTTTTTCTTGCTAAGCAGCCATTTTTTCCACATTGCCTGTTTTCAATTATAACATAATCTCTATTAACTTTGAAAAGCATTTAATAGAAATAATATTGCATGTGGTATAATTAAGAGATTAATCATACGGTGGTCTAAGTAATGTTTCTATTGAGCCATTCCTCCACATGCTTAGTTTTTTTTACTGCAGAATGCACACTGACTTTCATCAAAGAGTCTATTTCCAATTTTGCTATTAAATCATCTTAATGATCATTTCCCAGAATATTAAGCAATCGCTTCTTTTGTAGGACTTTATACAAAGATGTAAAGACCCATTACAGGGAGAATTACTGGAATCATGGAGAACTGGAGGGATTTATTTTCAATACCACACACACCATGCTGATGTCTTTATGCCTGCCGCAGTCTAATGATCAGAATAATCTGTAAGGAAAATACAGAATGAGGGATAAATATTGACTGAATAAAGAATCTTGTGGAAATTGATGAAGGTTACAAGGAAACAAAAATGAGCGAGGAGCGAAAGTCTACAAAAATTGGTTCAGGATACCTGAAGCCGACATTAGAAGAGATAAAAGGACAATTTGCAGGCAGATAGGAAGTAAGAAAGAAAGACTTGCATTTATATAGTGCCTTTCATGACCTCAGGACACTTCAAAGCGCTTCACAACCAATGAAGTACTTTTGAAGTGTAGTCCCTGTTGCAATATAGGAAATGCAATTTAGTAGCAGCAGGAATCCAAATGGATGTTTCATCATTACAGATGGAGTGTTAAAGGAAAGCAATTGCTCAAAGGGTTGAGTAGGAAGAGAGGATCATAGATTTGCAGATGTATGAAATAGACTTTTCACATCAATCTTCGAGAATAAAGTATCAAGAATTGGCAGATGCATTAAATGGATTCTTCACGAATGAATAGTCTGTGGTTAAAGTCAAAATCCAGCCATTTTGGCTCAGGAAATTATAACATACATAAAGATTGATAAAGCAAGGAGAAAGCACTTGTCTTTATCGAGCACCCTATCATGTTCCAAGCACCTCAAAGGCTTCACAGATATTTAATTACCCTGAAGTGCAGTCGCTGTTATATGGACAGAATAGGAGTCAGGAGGTGAGTTTCTCTTCACTGAATTCCCACCCTCTGATCTGCTCTTGTGGTCACAGTATTTATGTGGCTGATCCAGTTAATTTTCTGATTCATGCTGACCCCCAGGATGTTTGTGAAATATTCAACAATGTTCATGGCTGTTGACCTCCTGACAGTCTAGGTTTCAAGATCGGATTAACAGCACATATGAAATTTATATACCCGAGAGTTTCAGTCAGGGAAACTGATATTTGAGATCGTAACGATTTCATAGAAGCAAACTGTGATGGAGTAAAATATTAGAAATAGAAATAAGTATGAATAATTGGTTGGTTGCACGTATTGGTAAGAGATGAACCTTACACACACTGAACAGAGTTATGGACACTATTGAAACCCCTGGAATGAAGCATTGGTCACACGATGATTGTATTAAGACCTGTCCATTACCTTTTATTTTTGTCTCTGTTGTTAGACTTTTAAATTGGAAATAGGAATGGGCACACTTCAAGTTTTTATGTCACTGGGCAGTCTCCAGCTATGAGGTTTTCCCCCTCTGTATTGTACTATGACTGACTCAATCATAGAACCCCAATTGGATATGACTTAATGCTTTTTTGAACAAATTTTGTTTGGCAGGCAAAGGCACGTGCATGATAGGCACTAAGGAAATGTACAAGGGTGATTAGTTCAGTTTTGTTTGTATTATTGGAAGCATTGTTGGATAAAGTAGTTATGGAGTGGTTTTTTGTTGGCGGCTTTTATTTCAGGATTTTGGCCAAGAAGATGCTGTGATGGTTCGGAGCAGATGGATTGAAAGATGAGGAGTTGTTGAGCAAAGGTGATGTGGGGATAAGACCTCAGGGGAACTAGAGTCTGAGTATCTGCTCACGGACAACTTGTCCCGAGAGAAGCGGTCCCAGATGCCTCCTGCCTTCCTCCTCCTCCAAAGATGGTCTCTGAAGGTCTGGTGGCAAGGGCTGCACCCTCATAATGGCAAGGTTATGGAGGATGCAGAAGACCCCACAAACTTGGAAACACGCTCTTGTGAGTACTGGAGAGCTCCCCCATAGCGGTCCAGACACAGAACCGTTGTTTTACGATGCCGATTGGTTTGCCCATGACATTCCTGGTGGCTACATGGCTCTCATTGTAGTCATGCTATCCATGCATGGCTGGGTGGTGGAGGGGAGTCATGAACCAGGTGTGGAGGAGATATCCCTTGTCACCCAGCTGCCAGTCTCTGGTTCCTCATGGAGGGTAAAAGATAATTGGTACACCTGACTGATGTGGGATGAATGTGTCATGGCTGCTATCAGGATAGCGGGCATTCACCAAGAGGATCTTCTAGGCATGGTCACAAGTCAACTTGACATTAATGGAGAGGTAGCACTTGCAGTCTCCCTGTTAATATGTGGAGCCCACAGAGCAACAGTCGTTTACACCCTCTACCACTGGAAATCCCACTGGCCTGGCACAACCATGTGCCCATTCCGCTGCCTTCTCTCTGGTAACTGAGAAGGTCATGAATTTCCCTCTCCTTCTGTACTGGCCTCTGTTGCCACCTGATGCTGGGAAGGATGGTGAACTGTGCAATGTTGTTAATGTCACCTGCTCTCTCGGCGTAGAAATTTAGGGCCATGGTTATCCTAACAGCCACTGGTAGTGCCAACCTTCCCCTGCTGTGTGGCTGCAAGCTGGGTTGTAGAAGGTGACACAGTTCATTTCCCACCTCCTTGGGAAAGTTGGGAGCCTCATAGACTATTCCTGGCTGAGGTGGAGGTAGGAGTGCTCCCTAAAGACCCTTGGTAGATATTGAGAGCCCTTCCCCTTCTCTTTCCTCTGTGCACAGCTTCCTGCTTTGCTACCTGTGCTCCATATCCCTGTCATGTCGCAGCATGTGAAGGACTGCAACTTTAGCCCCCATTACTGAAGCAGACTTTCTCCTGACAGGCCTTCCAGCTCCCCTGACCTCCTTGTCAAAATCCAGCTGTACTCCATTGTAAATCCAAAAAGTTTGCAAAACTCCTCCAATTACACTCAACAAAGTCCTTCCACGAACTCTGCACCAGCAAAATAAGCAGAAGTACCTCAGCTGAAGGTTACATGGTTAGCCCTTTAAATGGCGCTAGTGACGGGAGCTCTCGTGGGAGTGATTAGGAAAAGGCATCGACAAGACCTGTGCATTCCAAGATGGCAGATCTCCTGCCAAATCAGCATTAGCGGCTGTTAACCATCGCGGTCCACCCACTCTACATGCTTCCCGTGCACACATGGCACACTAGCCCTCTGTACAGGCTGCGCTAGAGGTGACTGAAAGTGTTCTGGCCAACACACTTTTTGAGTTTCAGCCTTCCATAGCTGTGGCAACAGTAGTACTACAAAGCCAAATTTCGTGTCCATGGCATCAAAGGGCTGTCAGCCTGATGAGATGATAATCTATTCTCTCTAAAATGGCGAAGTATGGCATTGTGACAATTGTTCTGTGCCTCTCCACCTTGTGAATGAATCACAAGTTTCAAATGGTATCGAAAGCCTTGTGAAATCTAAATACGTTAAATTCACAGAATTTGCATTGACTAAAGGTCTTTGAACAACCTCAGTAAACTTGTTAGACATTTCTTCCTTCCAGAAAATCCATGCTGACCCTCTTAATATACCACACCAACCTCAGTGTTTATTAATCCACTCTTTCAGGAAAGCTTCTAGCTCTTTATCCACATCAGTTATTAGGCCAATCATTGCTTCGATTATCTCCATACCCCTTTTTTATAAGATTGCTTTTCTATTGGTTACTTTGCAATCCACGGGCACTAGTCCTGTATCTATTTACCTCTAATTTCCTTAGACTATTGATGAGTATCTCATTGAAAATCTATTTCTTTTAGTATCTCCAACGACTCAAATTCAGCTTCTGCGCTGAAGAGGTACCCACTTACTCCTCTGTAAAGAGTTACTTTAGGATATTTGCTTTTCCTTGGCCACTTGATACCTCCTCCCTTTAGCATCTTTGAATGGCCCCTACCTATTTCCCGAATGCTGCTGAAAAATATTTGGTATTTCTTTTTTCTATTCTTTGCTGTTCTAACCTCATCTTCTACTTTTACTTCAAACAAGTCCTTAAACTGATTTACACAATAAACGGGAGGATATTGAGAGGGGTAGAAGAAGTGAGAGACCTTGGAGTGCATGTCCACAGGTCCCTGAAGGCGGCAGGTAGACAAGAGTGGTGAAGAAGGCATATGGAATGCTTTCCTTTATTGGCCGAGGTATAGAATTCAAAAGCAGGGATGTAATGCTGGGATTGTATAAAACGCTAGTTAGGCCACAGTTGGAGTATTGCATACAATTCTAGTCACCACATTACAGAAAGGATCTAGTTGCTTTGGAGAGAGTGCAGAGGAGATTTACAAGATGTTGCCAGGGCTTTAAAGTTGCAGCTGTGAGGAAAGATTGAATTGGCTAGTGTTTTCCTTAGAACAGAGGAGGCTGAGGGGTGACTTAATTGAGGTGTGTAAAATTATGAGGGGCTTAGACAGAGTGGACAGGAAGGACCTGTTTCCCCTAGCCGACAGGTCAATTACTAGGGGCCACAGATTTAAGGTGATTGGTAAAAGGATTAGAGGGGATATGAGGAAAAACTGATTCACCCAGAGGGTGGTGGGTGTCTGGAATTCACTGCCAGGAACGGGGGTGGAGGCAAAAACCCTCAATTCTTTTAAAAGGTACCTGGACATGTACCTGAAGTGCTGTAATCGGCAAGGCTATGAACCAGGTGCTGGAAGGTGGGATTAGATTGGGTGGATAGTTTCTATTTTTTTTATCTTCTCAGCCGGCACGGACACGATGGGCTGTGCCGTAGATTTTCTATGGTTTCAGTGTATGTCTCAGTCCACCAATGGTGCATGAGGCTTTCGACTTCAAGAACAATCTGCTTGTGTCTTTATTCCTTACATTGCCTCCATTGTTGCTCAGGATGGTAGTTTTTCTCGGTTGTCCACTTCCCCAGCAGTATATATCTGTTCTCTTCTTTGTGTGTCATGTTACAACAACAATTTGCATTGATATGACACCTTTTATGCATTAAAAACATCCCATGGTGCAACATAGGGGCATTACCAGACACAATTTGACACCCAGCCACATAAAGAGATATTAGGAAAGGTAGCTAAAAACTTGGTCAAAGTTTTAAGAAATGACTTGAAGGAGGAGACTATTAGAGGTGGAGAGATTCAGGGAGTTAATTAATAATTCACTGTTCCCCATGCTTTTCATCTCAAACAATACTGGCCAGTGAAATTTCCTTAGCTTGCCACTCAACCTCTCAGTATCTACATTTCTAAAGTTGAATGTTTCTATTATAGGGCTGAATATTATAATCCTGCCGCCGAGTTCGGCGGCAGCCAAAAACAATGGGGGCCGCACGTCGCGGAGCCGCCAGGATCCTACGCGCAGCAGCTCATTTAAATATTCGGGGTGGGGCACCCCCGATCACATGGAGAGGACAGGCTGTCCATCCCTGTCAATGGTATCAGCTGCCTGTGCGCAGGCGCTGATGCCATTTTTAAAGGGCTACAAGCCCTACCGTTCAATTTAAATATTTAAAGATACAGTGAATGCAAAAATTAAATACATTTATTTTGCCCCTCTCCCACCCCCTCAATAACCATAACATTAATAACTTGCGCTCTCCCCCTCCCAAAACACTTGCCTTGTCCACCTGACCATTCTTACCCCTCAAAGTGCATAAACTTTAACTTCAAACCCTTCGCACCATCCCCTTCACTAATGATGTTACTTTGACCCCATTTCCCCCCCCCCCACTACTTCCACACTGAGAAACATACCTCCTCTCCCTTCCCCGCCAGTGTTCCGCCTCATTTCCTCGGATGGGGATCCGAAGTTGCCGGAGGGCAGCCTCTGGCAGGAAGATTGCAGCGGGACAGAAAGCGGCTGAGTAAGTATGATTAATGCATTCATTTTAATTTATTTAAATATGCAAATGAGGGACCCATCGCCGAGCAGCAGGGGGGCCACCACCAGCAATATCAGGCTGGGCCTTCTTGGTGTCCGTGGCAGTCCTCTCCGGGAGGCATTTTCCAGCACCCGCCCCGCCGCAAACCCTGATGTCGGGGTGTCTGTAAAATCCAGTCCATACTCTTTTCCACCATAAGCCTGACTTTTAGCTCCACTAAAATGTGGTCACTGCTCCCATTCGGACCTGCTCTACTAGCTCCTTGTTGTTAATTAGTATCATATGTAATAGCATTCCTGTTCACTTTTGTTACGACCAGCTGAGAAAGGGGTCTGGGCTTCCCTCTCAGCCTTTTCCTGGTTTGGCCGTAACAGGATTTAACTTTTAGAACACCGTTTTTCGTTTCCCCTCAGTGAGTCCTTGCTCACTGCTCTCTAATTGTAATTGTAAAGGAATCAACCGGACAGGTTTTCTCAGATTTAAACAAGAAAAGTGTAAGTTTATTAACCTTAAAACTCTAACTCAGTTAAAACTACTAAAAATACACGATGCAACCATGCTAGCATGCAAACGCAATAAACACATGTACAAATGGAGACCGAGGAGGAGAAAGAATTAAAGGGGACAGGTTTGAAGTAATAGATGGAGTTCAGTTACTGGTTTTGGGTTGAATGTAAAGTCTTTGATTAAAGCTAAGTCTTGCAGTTCTCATTGGGGCCCAGTGTACACTTTCAAACTTGTTTTGCTGATCTTCTGTCTTGAGGCTTAAGTTACTTCCGTGAGTCCCTGGAACGTTGCATGTGAGAGAGAGAGACCGAGAGAAGGAGACCTTCCTCCTTGAGGTTCCATTGCAGTCTCTTCCAAAAACTGTTCTGTGAGCACAATTCAATTAATTGCGGAGCAGCAGGAGAAGGTAGCGACTCTTCGTTGGGTGAGTGAAGGCATCAGGAGCTGTGTTTTAAAAGTAAGTACTTACTGTTTTACTTACTGTTTTCCTTGTCTTTGAGTTTCTTTTGGCGCCGGAGGAACCGGAAGCTGGTCGGCAGCGAGGACTCCTGGGTAGGTGTTTTCCTTAAAGGTGCGGAGCTGAGTAAACCCGAGCCACTACACATGTAGTGTCTCCCACCCATCATCCTCCTCTAACCTAATAATAAGACCCTTTTTACCCTCCTCCTCTAACCAAAAAGGACTGAGCAGGTAAGCTATTTACTGTTTTTGTTAATATCTATAGTTGTACTTAACTAAGGGGTAATTGAATAAAAGAAATGGCAGCCAGTGTAGTGTATTGCTCCTCCTGCAGAATGTTCGAGGTGAGGGAAACCTCCGGTGGCCCTGCCGACTTCACCTGCTGGAAGTGCATCCGTCTCCAGCTCCTATCAGACCGTGTTAGGGAATTGGAGCTGGAGCTGGATGAACTGAGGATCATTCGGGAAGCTGAGGGGTTGATAGATAGAAGCTACACGGAGGTCGTTACTCCACAAATCAAAGGCAGCTGGGTAACAGTTAGAGGTGGGAAGAGGTCAGTGCAGGGATCTCCTGTGGTCGTTCCCCTCAACAACAAGTATACAGTTTTAGATACTGTTGGGGGGGACGGCCTATCGGGGGCAGGCTGCAGTGACCGGGCCTCTGGCACGGGGTCCTGCACTGTGGCTCAGAAGGGAAGGAGGGAGAATGGGAGAGCACTAGTCATCGGGGACTCGATGGTGAGGAGTACGGACAGGCGGTTCTGTGGGCGCAGGCGAGACGCACGGATGGTTTGCTGCCTCCCTGGTGCCAGGGTCCGTGATGTTTGTGATCGCGCCTTCAGGATCCTTAAAGGGGAGGGGGAGCAGCCAGAGGTCGTGGTGCACATTGGCACCAACGACGTAGGAAGGAAGGGTGGCACAGATGTTAGAAGTGAGTTTAGGGAGTTAGGCTGGAAGCTGAAAGCTCGGACGGACAGAGTTGTTATCTCTGGTTTGTTGCCGGCGCCACGTGATAGTGAGGCTAGGAATAGGGAGAGAGCACAGCTGAACACGTGGCTGCAGGAATGGTGTAGGAGGGAGGGCTTCCAGTTCTTGGATAATTGGACTGCATTCTGGGGAAGATGGGACCTGTTCAAACAGGACGGGCTGCATCTGAACCAGAGGGGCACCAATATCCTGGGAGGGAGGTTTGCTAGTACTGTTCGGGAGGGTTTAAACTAGTTTGGGAGGGGGATGGGAACCGGACTTGTAATCCAGGGACCAGTGGGTCCACTCAGAAAGACAAAGAGTGTAGTGAGGTATTGGGGAAGGTAGCACTGTCACAGAGGACAGATGGGCACGGAGAAGGGTTAAAGTGCGTATACTTCAACGCAAGAAGCATCAGGAATAAGGTGAGTGAATTGAAGGCGTGGATGGGCACTTGGGACTACGATGTTGTGGCCATCACTGAAACGTGGATAGGTGAGGGGGAGGAATGGTTTTTGGAGGTACCTGGTTATAGATGTTTTCATAAGATTAGGAATGGTGGTAAAAGAGGTGGGGGGGTGGCATTGTTAGTTAGAAATAGTGTAACAACTGCTGAAAGAATTTTCGAGGAGGATCTGCCGACTGAGGCACTGTGGGTTGAGGTCAGGAACAGGAAAGGAGCAGTCACCTTGATGGGAGTTTTCTATAGGCCCCCCAATAGCAGCAGGGAGGTGGAAGAGCAGATTGGGAAACAGATTTTGGAAAGGAGCAGAAGTCACAGGGTAGTAATTATGGGGGATTTCAACTTCCCAAATATTGATTGGCAACTCTTTAGATCGAATAGTTTGGATGGGGTAGTGTTTGTGCAGTATGTCCAGGAAGCTTTTCTGACTCAGTATGTAGACTGCCCGACCAGAGGGGAGGCAATATTGGATTTGGTACTAGGTAATGAACCAGGGCAAGTGATAGAGCTGTTGGTGGGCGAGCACTTTGGAGATAGTGATCACAATTCTGTAGCATTCACTGTGGTAATGGAGAGGGATAGGTATGTGCAACAGGGCAAGGTTTACAATTGGGGGAAGGGTAGATATGATGCTGTCAGGCAGGAACTGAGGAGCATAAGTTGGGAGCATATGCTGGCAGGGAAGGGCACGGTCGAAATGTGGAACTTTTTCAAGGAGCAGATAGTAGGGGCCATTGATAAGCATGTCCCTGTCAGACAGGGAAGGGATGGTCATGTGAGGGAACCGTGGTTGACAAGAGAGGTTGAGAGTCTTGTTAGGAAGAAGAAGGATGCGTATATAAAGTTGAGGAAAAAGGGCACAGGCATAGCTCTGGAGGGATACAAGATGGCCAGGAAGGATCTGAAGAAAGGGATTAGGAGAGCTAAGAGAGGGCATGAAAAATGCTTGGCGGGTAGGATAAAAGAAAACCCCAAGGCCTTTTACGCGTATGTCAGAAATATGAGGATGACCAGGGGGACCATAGGTCCGGTCAAGGACAATAGCGGGAGACTGTGTGTTGAGCCGGAAGAGATAAGTGAGGTTTTGAATGAGTACTTCTCTTCGGTATTTACGAATGAGAAGGGGTGTATTACTGAAGAGGACGGTGTGAAACAGACTGGTAAGCTCGAGGAAGTGCTCGTTAGGAGGGAAGATGTGTTGGGGTTTTTGAATAACTTGAAGATAGACAAGTCTCCCGGGCCTGACGGGGTATATCCAAGGATGTTATGGGAAGCAAGGGATGAAATTGCAGAGCCGTTGGCAATGATCTTTTCATCTTCTCTGCTGACGGGGGTGGTACCAGGTGATTGGAGGGTGGCAAATGTTGTGCCCCTGTTCAAGAAAGGGAATAGGAACAACCCTGGGAATTACAGGCCAGTTAGTCTTACTTCGGTGGTAGGCAAGTTGATGGAAAAGGTGCTGAGGGATAGGATTTCTGAGCATCTGGAAAGACACTGCTTGATTCGGGACAGTCAGCACGGTTTTGTGAGGGGTAGGTCTTGCCTCACAAGCCTGATTGAATTCTTTGAGCAGGTGACCAAGCAAGTGGATGAGGGTAAACCAGTGGATGTGGTGTACATGGATTTTAGTAAGGCATTTGATAAGGTCCCCCATGGTAGACTTATGGAGAAAGTCAGGAGGCATGGGATAGTGGGGAATGTGGCCAGTTGGATTAAGAATTGGCTAACTGATAGAAGGCAGAGAGTGGTCTTAGATGGTAAATACTCAGCCTGGAGCCCAGTTACCAGTGGCGTGCCGCAGGGATCAGTTCTGGGTCCTCTCCTGTTTGTGATTTTTATTAACGACTTGGATGAGGAAGTCGAAGGGTGGGTCAGTAAATTTGCAGATGATACAAAGGTTGGTGGAGTTGTGGATACCGAGGAGGGCTATTGTCGTCTGCAAAGGGACTTGGATAGGTTGCAGTGCTGGGCTGAAAAGTGGCAGATGGAGTTTAACCCTGAAAAGTGTGAGGTCGTCCATTTTGGAAGGACAAACATGAATGCAAAATACTGGGTTAACGGTAGGGTTCTTGGGCATGTGGAGGAGCAGAGAGACCTTGGGGTCTATGTGCATAGATCATTGAAAGTTGCAACTCAAGTGGATAGGGCTGTGAAGAAGGCATATGGGGTGTTAGCGTTCATTAGCAGAGGGATTGAATTTAAGAGCCGTGAGGTGATGATGCAGCTGTACAGGACCTTGGTAAGGCCTCATTTGGAGTACTGTGTGCAGTTCTGGTCGCCTCATTTTAGGAAGGATGTGGAAGCCTTGGAGAGGGTGCAGAGGAGATTTACCAGGATGTTGCCTGGAATGGAGAATAAGTCTTACGAGGAAAGGCTGAACATTCTAGGCCTCTTCTCATTAGAAAGGAGAAGGATGAGGGGTGACATGATAGAGGTTTATAAGATGATCAGGGGAATAGATAGGGTAGACAGTCAGAAACTTTTTCCCCGGGTGGAGCAAAGCGTTACAAGGGGTCATAAATTTAAGGTGAAGGGTGGGAGATATAAGGGGGATGTCAGGGGAAGGTTCTTTACCCAGAGAGTGGTCGAGGCATGGAATGCCTTGCCCGGGGAAGTTGTTGAGTCAGAAACTTTAGGGACTTTCAAAAGGCTTTTGGATAGGTATATGGATAAAGGAGAATGATGGGGTATAGATTAAATTGTCCTTGACAGAGGACAAAGGATCGGCACAACATTGTGGGCCGAAGGGCCTGTTCTGTGCTGTATGTTCTATGTTCTATATGTTCTATGTTCTAACTCCAGGTTGGCCACCAGGTTAGTCATGTGACTAGCTTTTTGCTTGAGACAGCCTTGCCTGCGAGGTTTGTGCATTCCTCACAGCTTACCAGACACTCTCAGTGGGGCGGGCGGTTGGGGGGGGTGGTGGTGGAGGTGGGAGGGATGTGGAATGCTAGCTCTTACACATTCAATGACTCTCAATGTCTCTTGATCATCACTATTGACAAAACCCATCTGGCTAATTGCATCCGGGAGTACTGTTATTGTCTCTCCATGCAAATGTGCAGCCATGTTTTCAGCCACTGTTCTGTGGTCTTTTTAAAACAAGTTTGTTCAATGTCCAGGAACAGTTCAAAAATAATGTTCCATATGATAAAATTAATATATTTCTATCTGGCAGGTGTGGTTTTCATCACAACTTTCGATTCCTTGACCAATTGTTGCCTGCGTCAATCTAATATTGCATCCCAGATCAGGTTTTAACTCATTTTGCACCTTGTACAGATTTCACAATCTATCTGTAGTAAATTCAAGTCACCAATAACAACTGCATCTGTTCTGATACACTATTCCTCTATTTAGTTGCAACGTTCTATATCCAGTCCCTCCACCTGACCTCGTGCTCTGCAGCAGTTGCTGAATGTCATTTCTGCTTCTCCTCACATCTTTCATCCCTATCACATGAACTCCACCGGCTTCTCGCTTTCTCTTCTGGTTCAGGCTCTCCCTCACATAAAAGGCTGCCCTCCCAGTCGGTCTCATTTACTCCTACCAACGTATCTCTAACTCTACTTAGCCAACATTTCAAACAAAGAATGCTCAGATGAATCGATGAATTTCAATATCGTCCAGTGAATCCATGAGGCAAACCATGAAGATGTTGCATGGGTGGTTAATTTAGTTTATGTTTAGAGATACAGCACTGAAACAGGCCCTTCGGCCCACTGAGTCTGTGCCGACCATCAACCACCCATTTATACTAATCCTACACTTATCCCATATTCCTACCACATCCCCACCTGTCCCTATATTTCCCTACCACCTACCTATACTAGGGGCAATTTATAATGGCCAATTTACCTACCAACCTGCAAGTCTTTTGGCTTGTGGGAGGAAACCGGAGCACCCGGAGAAAACCCACACAGACACAGGGAGAACTTGCAAACTCCACACAGGCAGTACCCAGAATTGAACCCGGGTCGCTGGAGCTGTGAGGCTGCAGTGCTAACCACTACAGTGTAATACTGTAATTAAAAGCAGTAGATTCCCTCAAATTTTACATGCTTCCAAACATCTATTCAACCTTGATTTAAGGGTACAGTTCCTTGACATGATGGAAGAGGACAACGGCTGCTGATGATACATAGAAATCAAAGTTGTCATCTCCTTCAATGTTTTGAAGGTGTGCTGGCATAGCAATTGTATACTGACCTGTGCACTGTAACATGGAATTGAAGCCAGATCAGTAAATGGAAGGATATGTCTACAGGCCTCAGATAACCCACCCTCAATTGGTCCACATTGTACATGGATGGGTGTTTTATCTCTCATAGACAGCAGCAGGGGGACATGATTTTTAAGATATTATTTTTTAATTGATTTCAGATTTCTTTTCCAGCAGTACATTTTTCCTTATCGCACTGTTCCATTTAGAAGTTGCCTTTAGCCTTTGATATGCATCAGATTGGCCCAATTTGAGTACAAATTCTGGCCAAGTAAAGGTACAATCCCTGAAGTGCAGTCTCACTGCAGCGATACTGTTCTGGTCCAATTTTCTGACAACTCCTCTGACACCTCTTTGAACGGTATATTCAATGCAATGCTATATAAATTGTTGCATTCAATTAACACTAATAGCTCTTTCTATGGTATAGCCCTACCTCATAACAAGCTGCATTGCCAAGCTGTCATTCTTACACAAAATATTATTTACTCTATTGATGTGAGCGCTGTTATGAATTATTCACACTTTTCTGCTCACTCTCCTGCACACGTAGTGAACAGTCTGGATGAATTTCATATCAATAAATCCTAAATTGCTTAGCAGTACCAATTTCATGCTTGGCCTTTTGTAAGCTACACACAAGTGAAAAGGCATTCTTCACACAACCAAATAGTCTTATTTCTCTATATTGACTCTCAGAAACAATGACAAATCAGCATTGTTTAATCTCTTGCTATTGAAAAAGAAAAAAAAAATACTGACTCATGCTCTGTGTGTGAGATATATTGGCACTTTTCCAAGAGCTGAAACTGCTCTTTATTAATGTGACTTGAGCATGGAACAAAGGATCAAGTGTGGAAGAGGGCTTTCGGATGGATTCAGGTTTACGTTTAAAGACAATCCTCGTGGTTTGATTAATAGTCATGTCATGCAGATCCCCACCGGCCAAGAATGAGGCATATTAATTTTATCATATGAACATTGATTTTAAACTGTTGCTGGAGTGAGGAAGTAGTTAAACAGATCAGCCATGGCTGGAAAAAAAACATTTACATTCTAACAGACAGTGATTGGACCATTCCCTGACACATTCAACCGACAATGGACTTTGATCGCCAGACATTGAAGGTGAGGAAGCTCACATTCCAGGATGACTGTTAAGATGGCTGAATCCGCAAACAAAGGTGGCCAAACCAGCTAGATACATGACTAATCTGCCAGGCAACCTGAGCTTTTTTGAATTGTACAAACAGCTTGACAGAGAGATACTGTTTGCTCCTGGACTGAGAAGACCTCTCCTGTCTGCTCCCATCTCTTTCTCACGGAACTCCAAACCCACTGAAGACACGTGAACATCAAGAGAGAAAGGTCTCCTACACTGAACAGGGTTTAAGAAGAATACTAGGTCCCAACGAAAAGAAAGAACTAACTACAATCAAGGATTCTACAGTGAGCTCGAAGGACAGTAACCAAAACCATCTTCAAATATTGCCTCAATCTTTTCCACTTTATTTCTCCTACTCATTTCTGTCTCTATCTGCATGTGTGTATCGCGTATGCATGATAGCATGGGTGTGTCACTTATCTGTAGGCGTTAACCGAATTAGAGTTAAGTTTAATAAAGTTCAACCTTTCTTCTTTAAACCTAAGGAAACTTGTTTGGCTGGTTTCTTTGCCTTACATTTGGAAAGCAGTGAACAAGGATTCACTAAGGGAGAAGCTGAAAAAAAATGGTGTGTTTAAAATTAAACTCTGTTATGGTAAGACCAGGTGAAGACTGAGAGGGAACCCTAGACCTCTTTCTCACCTGGTCGTAACAGTCTGCAGGACTGACGTGTAGCAAGCTGTACTACCTCCAGCTTGATGCTGGCTGTTGTTCTTACTTTGTGCCTGACAACAACAAGCTATTTTTGCATTAGAGTAGCTTTTGAGATCTCAGTTGGTAGCACTCTTGTCTTTGAATCAGAAGACTGTGGGTTCAAGACCCACCCTGAAAATTTGAGGAAAACTATCTAGACTGATACTTCAGTACAGTCCTGAGAGAGTGCTGCACTGTTGGAGATGTGATCTTTTGAATAAAACCTTAAACTGAGACCTTGTCTGCCCTCTCAGGTTGATGTAAAAGAGCCCCTAGCACCATTTTGAAGAGAAGGGGAGTTATCCCAGGCATGCTGGCCAATATTTATCTCTAAATCAACATCACTGAAAATGGGTGTTGTGGACAATATCTTGTTGCTATTTGTGGGAGCTTGCTGTGTGCAGTTTGACTGCAATGTTTCCTACAACTGCAACTACAGTTCAAAAAAAGTACTTCATTGTAAAGCGCTTTGGGATTACTTGAGGCTGTGAAAGGTGCTATATAAACGTACGTCTTTCTTTCTCAATTTAGACAAGGTGTATTATGTGGACAGAGAAACCAAGTAAAAGAATACCATTTCCAAATGAAGCCGTTGTTAAGTTAGGAATCGATAGAATTATACATAAATGACAACAGCAAAATAGGCCGCTTGACTTAACTGGTCCTTTTTGGTGTTTTTCTTCCACACGAGCAATAGTCCTAGTCCAATGAACCTGTTCTGTTCCCATATCCCTTCATTTCCCTTTCCTTCAACCACCTAGCTAATCTATTCTTGAAGGTTGGTATGGTTAGTAACAGAACATGAAATTCGTGTACATTTATTCCTAATTACAGAGGCTACCAAAGCAGTGGCTTTCTGCACTCCAGGTACATTTGTGAACATGACAGATGACATTAAATGTAGTTAGTGAGCAGTAGTGGCAGAACCCTGGGTAGGAACTTCCATAGAAGCTCTTTAAGCAAGGGAAGATACATGACACAAACAGACCTAAGAATTCTCGCAAATGCTGGAAAAATAGTGCGAGTTCACGGTGCCCACCATTATTAGTGCTTTAAAAAACCCAACAATTTGTGGTGAGGAAAAGCTGCGCCACGAGTTGCAAATTGCACAATTTGCATCATTAGTCTCGCAAACACGGGAGCTCACCATTACCCTCCCCCATGGGTTTTAAAAAATTGCTGGATTTGCCCCATAATGAGTCTTGCCGCAGTCATTTAGGGCTGGTGTTTCGTGTTGTAAGGACCCTGTTAATGATACAATTTATGCTCTGACATGAAGCTACACCTTGCAGACTCAAAGAGAACACTTGAAACTGTGGAGTCTCACTCCTGCACTTAGTTCAAAAAAAATTGTAATTTTTAACTTATTTTTCCTTTTTATCTTTATTCCTCTTTTATTCCAATCTTTCTGTATCTAATTTGACTTCAGTTTTCCCTAATTCCTTCTCTGTTGTTTGCCTTGTTTCTTTATCGTTAAATATCATTATCAGCTCACATGTCCAGCAACTTGCAGCAACAAAAATAATACGATCTGAAAGGTGAGGGAAAAAAATCCAATTCACGGCTCTCATCGCGAGATGTCCCACTCCAGCAACTTCTAGGCCAATGATTTTAACACGAGGGACAGCAATGGTTAACTTCAACGGTTTCACTATCCTGTCAATCGATTTCTCTGCTCTTGTGATTTTATGATTTATTTGTTGCAATAGTTGTGAAGCCTGCCAGACAGAATCCTTTTTGTCTTTTATCAAAAACCCCTCCTCGTTCAAGCTCGCTGAGTTTGCAGATCTTGCCAGACTTTCGCTTGGTGAGATCAACCTGAAACTCTGCAGTATTTCCACTTAATTAGCCTGCAAGCCCGTTGAAATTTACCTGCTGTCTGTGTGCACTCTACTCTGAATGTCTATAGCTTAATGCCTTAAACATGACAACAGTTCTTTAAGAGAGATGATCTAGAGTGATTTCCATTAAGGACTGAACAGCAAGCATGGAACAGCAAAATCCTGATAAATGCGTTATTGCCTCACTGTAAAATGTTGCATTGAGAATCAGGAATTCTAATGGATGTGATGAGGATTAATGTTATACATTTATGTACCCAGAATGGGATAGTGGTTGAAAGAAAGCATGGTTTATTCACAATTTATTTGAGTTCCAGGCCAGTAGAATTTTTATTTAAGAAAAATGTTGTGGGGGAAAATTTCATTTGTGTAGCACCACTTGTAACAGCGAGATGCAGACTTGCATCCATTCCATTCATTCTTCAATTGAAGAAGACCACATGGGCTGTGTTGGTAACAGCCTGTGGTATTGCCTGTCTCCGGGAATCGATGTAGTCTGTGCAGTGCCAGAAGTGGGACTATGTGAATACATTTTTCCCCTGTATATCCAATTTATGGCCATCAACAATCAAGCCTTTCCCTCTGTGAAATAAAAGATCAGAATTGGTAGATGTAAGTGTGTAACTGTGATTTATGGTGTTATGAAAGTGCTTCCATTTTTTAATATTTTTTGAGGACTCGTGTTTTATAGTTGTGGAAATGGATTCATTTGGGACTGAAGAGATTCCTTAGATGTTGGATATTGCTTTTTTTAAAGGTCACTAGAAGGAATTTGGGACTGAGTTTAAAAACACACTTACCGGAAGTCACATGTCTTCAGCTAAGTAAACATCAAGACACTTGGAGACTAGGGGAGTTGTTTACAGAGAAATGACATGTCAAGATTTATGGTGGTCAAGAGTTGGTTTCATTTTGAATACTGTTTTGAGTCAGTTGGGTTTGCAGCCTGCTGAGAGAAGCACCCAGCTCATCCTTTCGCCACCTCTTTGAGAAATCCTGAGAATCCAGTGTGTGATAGCTGAAACCCCTGATGCCGCATTTCTCCTGGAAAGCCTACCAGACTAATCCTCGACGTAGCCTGAAGACAGCTGCTCCATAAAGATCCCAGTGACAGCCGTCTACGCGTATTTGGGATGCCAGAAAAGGGACAACTGATATAATTCCATATCTTATCCTTTTCCTTCAAGAATTAACAAAAATTTGGCCAAAGTATTTTTTTTTGTAAAGCGATCTCTGCAGAGAAAACCTCTTTATTTTTTCTTTAACCGGGGTGTGTGTGTATGTGTGTTGGGCTAAGTTAGAAGGAAACTTTTTATATTTCAATCTGTGTGTTAATGCTTTGCATCTTTACTGGATACATCTTGTTTTATAATAAGTTGATAATTTTGTTTATTAAAGAAACCTGGTTGGTGGATTTTATTCTGAAATAAAAATAGAGTATATAATTGGCCGTATCGGAAACTGGGTAAACATTTAAATATATGTTGTGACCCGTGGAGAAGTGGTACTGGAGAAAGACAGTGCACTCCTCCCACCTTGGTCGTAACAATGGATTGATGCAAAAAGATACCTCAGATAATTAAAGCTGATACTGTCACCCCTGTTGAATTGGTCCCATTTTCCTTTAGCAGTGTAACTGTCATATTGAGGTAGAGACCTCAATGGTATAGTAAATATGAAGTAAATTTTAAGGCATTGTGACAATTAGCAGTTTTGTTATTTTGTGCCAGGTATTACATCTATAAGGAGTCTCATTGAAAAGAATCCTCACACTTCTTTTATTATTGCTGAAAATAGGGACAAGTTGCTGTACCCAACCAGACCGTGCTTGCAAAACTCAAAACACAGTGTCCAACATTCAATGTGATTCTGCAGTTGGACAACATTTGCTAAATAATCCTCAGTGTGCTGAGAATTACACTGACATCCAATTTAAGATTGTCAGTAGGGCTCACAGTGTAGTGCATTTGCGCGTACTGGAAGCTACATATATTAATACACAGGGCCCTGTTCTTTGCAGACGGAAAGAATATGTACAAACATTGCGCCTGTTTCAACTGAACAAAATAAGTGACAGCCATTCGCTGGTTCATTCCTCAGGGCAATGCCTTGACCAATCAGAGTCAAGCTGCCTGGTTTAAATTTTAAACAAAGCTTGGCAGTTAATTGTCAGTCACCGTAAACCGGTGCATTCGCCATGGCAACGCCTCTACCAATCAGAGTTCACTTGCCAACCAGTCAGCACTTTCTTCTCATGCAGTATAATTTGTGGTTTTCCCTTGCATTGGTTATTCTTGTGATTCCAATCCTGATGAGTGCAAGATGAAAAGTTTTGACAACGTGTCTATATTTTCATCAATGCTTAAGTTCTGTACTATTAAACGACTACTTTTATTGGCTTGGGCCAACTCAGCATTTCCTCCTATAGGGAAGGAAGCCTGCTGTCCATAACTGGTCTGACCTATATGTGACTCCAGATCCACACCAACATGGTTAACACTTAACTACCCTCTGAAGTGGCCTAGCAAGCCATTCAGTTATATCACCATCTGCTTCAGGCAACTAGGATTGGGAAATAAATGATGGATTTGCCAGCGATGCCGTTATCCCAAGAATGAGAATTTAAAAAATCTCTTCTTGATTTATATCGTCATCAATGATGCTTTCAGAAGGATTTGGGTGTCCTTTTACATGAATCACTGAAAGTTAACATGGAGGTACAGGAAGCAATTAGGAAAGCAAATGGTACATTAATCTTTATTGCAAAGGGGTTGGAGTATACGAATAAAGAGGTCTTGCTGCAATTATATAGGGCTTTGGTAAAACCACACCTGGAATAACATTTGCAATCTTGGTCTCCTCAGCAAAGGAAGGATACTTGCCTTTGAGGGGGTGCATCAAAGGTTCACTAGTATCACAGAATCGTACAGCAAAGGAGATAATTTGGTCTGTCGAGTCTGCATCAGCTCTTTCATAGTGTAATCCAGTTCGCCCCACTCCCCCACTCTTTCCCCACATCCTCCAATAAGTATTCATCCAATCTCTTGAAACTGTATCCATCGCCCTATCAGGCAGTGCATTTCAAATCCTAACCACTCATTGCATAAAAGAATTTTTCTTCATGTCACTTTTGCCCATCACCTTAAATCAGTGGCCTCCGGTTATCAGATCTTTAGCCGTTGGACAAAATTTCTCTGTATTTACTCTATTAAACCCTTTGTGATTTTCAACACCTCTATCAAACCTCCTCTTAGCCTAAGTAGAACAACTCCAACTTCTTCAGTCATTTGAAGTAACTGTAATCCCTCATCCCTGGAACTATTCTAGAAAATCTCTGTACCCACTCCAAAGCCTTCGTATTCATCTTAAAGTACAGGGCCCAGAATTGGGCACAACACAAAAAAAAGGGGAAAAGGTCTAAAGGGACAGCTATTTTGTATTTCCGGCTGCATTTATGGAGAGAAAAACAGAGTTAACATTTCAAGTCAATGTCCTTTCATCAGAACTGGGAAAAACTAAAAATGTAAAAGATTTCAAGATTTTAAATGTGGACGGGTAGAAAAACAACAGAAGTAAAAGGTCTGTGATAGGGTGGAAGACAGGAGAGATTAAATGATAAAAGAGTTGGTGCTTTAGGGCCAAAGGGAGTGGGAATGGAACAAGGAAAGAAACGAAAGTCTAGAGGAGGTGTGAATGGCAGAATGATGAACAGCTGCTGTCTGAAAGCAAAACAAGAGAAAAACAACAAAGGCCAAAACATGCAAAGAAAAGGAAACACAATGGGGGCAGAGATTACAGTCTGAAATTGTTGAACTCAGCATTGAGTCTGGAAGGCTGTAACATGTCTAATCGGAAGATAGGTGTTGTTACTCGAGCTTATCTTGAACTTAATTGTCCTCGATCTACCGCCCTGTTCCAGAGAGGTCAGCGTGAGAGCAAGGTGGAGAATGAAAATGACAGGCGATTGGAAGCTCGGGGTCATGTTGTGCACTGAATGGAGGTGTTCTGCAAAGTGATCACCCAATCGGCGTTTGGTCTCCCTCGGATGAATCTGGTTTGACAGCAGTTTGTCTGTAAACTCGTCTGCTCCTCTGTCCCGAATCAGTTCCCCTCGCAGACCCACATAGTCAGAATCCTCAGCTACTTTATACATTGATAATTTCAATAACATTTAGGGTGTGTTTGTTGAACTTGACCCTTTGCATGATTACATTCTTTCTGATCTGAAAATATTCCTTCAATAGTGTAATCACTTCACCATGCAGAGTTTCTTTTTCATTGATCCTCAGGGTAGTTAGAATGCCATCCGTATTGTCTCCCGTGGCACAAAGCAAAACATAGACCTGTTCTCTGTCCACTTGTGTTCTTAAACCCGACGCAGAATGGTACTTGCTGAACCATCGAATCCATTTCGGCCACGCTTTCGCCTGGTTGGACCCCGCCGCTCGCTCAAAACTCTCGAGTAATGGCATCGACTTTTCCATGTCTCCGCAATCCTTTCGATCTCTTCTGTTTTCTTATGCTGCAAAAGTCATTTTTACCGCTGCCACCATGTACTATATTGTCAGTGTGCTATTAATAGAGAATGGGGAGAGTAGACATTGGGTCAAAGTAACAGGAGTTTACTTACAGGGGTCTTTTCACTAAGGTATCTACATGAACACTGAGCAACACGAGGTACAGACTCATGACATCACATCCTGTGATGATGCTTAAGATCTATATACATAATCTACCCAGCAACAGCTTATGAACATTATACTGCACCACTTCCCCATCCACCACCCAAAAATAGAAGCAGTGATGAAATGGAGCATCCCTGTCACAAACTGTGCAGCAGCTGACATGCACATTCAAGAGGTCAGCGACATCTTATGATTGACCACTCATCTGCAAATATGATGGGCTGAATTTTGAAGGCTTGCCGCTAATCTCGATATTTCGCATGGTGGCTCATTTATAAGGAGGGGCCGAATGCCCACCCATGATGATGTAGAGGAGGCGGGCGCACCTTCCCCAGCACCGGCATCCAGCGCCACTGCACAATCCCCTCTCCACGCCCTATTCCCCCCCAATGAATAAACAGTTAATTATTTTCCTCTCCCTCCAAAAAAAATAAATTCCCGATCCCAACCATCTCCCGGAAATTTCTGCACTTTGACATTCAACCCCTTCCCACCATCCCCTCAACCAGTAGCATTCATTTTGCCGATCTCCTGCCCCCATCTCACCACCCCCCACCCTGAAAGCTTCACTCCTCCCCCCTCCCCATGAGTCTTCTGTCTCGAATCTCCGAATGGAAAAGTACTTTCCGCCCCCACCCCACAACCCCCGATGCCGGGAGGCTTGTAGAATTCAGCCCAGTGAGATAATCGAAGGTCTGATAGACACGAGACACTAAAAAGCCTTCCTGCCAAACCGTTACACATTAATTCCTCTCACTCTGCTTTCATCTATTGGAAATCAAATTTAGGCAGTGTTTTGAGAGACTCATCTCAATCTTCCTCTCCCTCTTCCCTCCTCCCCAACCCGACCTTCTCGAAAATTGCCTTGTCGTTTTAAAAATTGACTTAAATATTTTGTGGATAGAAAGTAACTGTGGCCTGACACTGTTTATTCTTTGGCCTCCTTATCTCGAGAGACAATGGGTAAGCGCCTGGAGGTGGTCAGTGGTGTGTGGAGCAGCGCCTGGAGTGGCTATAAAGGCCAATTCTAGAGTGACAGGCTCTTCCACAGCTGCTGCAGAAAAATTTGTTTGTCGAGGCTGTTACACAGTTGGCTCTCCCCTTGCGCTTTTGTCTTTTTTCCTGCCAACTGCTAAGTCTCTTCGACTCGCCACACTTTAGCCCCACCTTTATGGCTGCCCGCCAGCTCTGGCGAACACTGGCAACTGACTCCCACGACTTGTGATTAATGTCACAGGACTTCATGTCGCATTTGCAGACGTCTTTAAAGCGGAGACATGGACGGCCGGTGGGTCTGATACCAGTGGCGAGCTCGCTGTACAATGTGTCTTTGGGGATCCTGCCATCTTCCATGCGGCTCACATGGCCAAGCCATCTCAAGCGCCGCTGACTCATATGTATAAGCTGGGGATGTTGGCCGCCTCGAGGACGTCTGTGTTGGAGATACGGTCCTGCCACCTGATGCCAAGTATTCTCCGGAGGCAGCGAAGATGGAATGAATTGAGACGTCGCTCTTGGCTGACATACTTTGTCCAGGCCTCGCTGCCATAGAGCAAGACACTGAGGACACAGGCTTGATACACTGGGACTTTTGTGTTCCGTGTCAGTGCGCCATTTTCCCACACTCTCTTGGCCAGTCTGGACATAGCAGTGGAAGCCTTTCCCATGCGCTTGTTGATTTCTGCATCTAGAGACAGGTCACTGGTGATAGTTGAGCCTAGGTAGGTGAACTCTTAAACCACTTCCAGAGCGTGGTCGTCAATATTGATGGATGGAGCATTTCTGACGTCTTGCCCCATGATGTTCGCTTTCTTGAGGCTGATGGTTTGGCCAAATTCATAGCAGGCAGCCGCAAACCTGTCGGTGAGACTCTGCAGGCACTCTTCAGTGTGAGATGTTAAAGCAGCATCGTCAGCAAAGAGGAGTTCCCTGATGATGACTTTCTGTACTTTGGACTTCGCTCTTAGACGGGCAAGGTTGAACAACCTGCCCCCTGATCTTGTGTGGAGGAAAATTCCTTCTTCAGAAGACTTGAACGCATGTGAAAGCAGCACATGGTGCTCTATATGAAGTGATTTTAAAACAGTTTAAAATTATCAAAACAATATATAAAGGCAAAAATGAGAGATGAGAGATTTTCTGTTTATATTTCTCCTGATGTTTTCAATTTATTTTGGGCTAGCTTTCAGTAAAGTGAACTTGTTACCGGTTTGGTCAGACTATATGTCATGCAAACAGCATTTAAACCCGATTTATAGCATTCAAACTGAGATTGTTCAGAATCAGGGCTGTCATTTCCAATCCATTTTGCTTAAAAATGTGCTTCTGGTGGCGTGATGGTGCAGTGTTGCGCTGCAGTTGTGTGCTGTTAGATTGCAGCTAGTTAAGTTCCTGATCAGAGAGGAAACACTGAGTCAGCATCTGGAACAGAAAGACGAGCTGGCATTTCAGACCTGACTCTTCCTCACGTTTTGAGATTTTATTCACTGCTTTATTTTCGCCTCTGAAATCCCAATCTCAGTCATAACGAGATGAAGGTGATGCTCTGCAAACCAATGGCGATGGTTTCCTTTAGTTGCTACAATGAGATGGGGAAGGGAAGAGGTAAACATTATATAATGTATCAAAGTTGTACATGAAATTTTTCAACACCTGTGTGATTGCACTGGAATGACTAACAGAAAGAAATCTTCCCTCATTTGTTTCTGATACTGCCTATATATGATGACAACAGAGCATCACCTACACTTTGTTCTGCAGTTAGGCAAGGAATGGAAATGAGAGTGCTAATCACTCCGGGCTCTTTTCAATGTACTTCCTACTCACTACCAGACAGAGAACAGCATTGTTATGTTTCTTCATTGTCAAATTGCCTGATTTATGGTGCATGGCGTAGGTGGGAGTGAGTGGGAAGAAAGGAAAGGCTTGCGTTTCAGCACACCTTTCATAACCTCAGAACGTCCCTAAGCACTTTACAGCCAATGAAGTGCTTTTGAAGTGTAGTCACGGTTGTAATGTAGGAAATAACAGCAGCCAATTTGCACACAGCAAGCTCCCCATAAACAGCAATGCGATAATGACCGGACCATCTGTTTCTTTGTGATGTTGATTGAGGGATAAATATTGGCCAAGACACCAGGGAGAGCTCTTCTGCTCTGCTCCTATGAGGGGATCTTTTATGTTCTTCTGAGAGGGCAGACAGGCCCTCGGTTTAACGTCTCATTTGAAAGGTTGCACCTGCAACAGTGCAGTACTCCTGCAGTGCAGCACTGAAATGTCAGCCTAGATTTTGTGCTTAAGTCTCTGGAGTGAAACTTGAACCCACGAGCTTCTGATTCAGAGGCGGGAATGCAGCCCACCGAGCCACAGCTGATAAGAGATGCAACGAAAAGCCGGAAATAACAAAGATTGTAAAATGTCTTTCAAAACTGATGAGAATTAGAGAAAAAAAAAGCCACTCTTAGAATGCGGGCATCGCTGGCAAAGCTGTCCTTTATTGCCCATCCCTAATTGCCCTTGATAAGGTGGTGGTGAGCCACCTTCTTGAACTGCTTCTTGAACTCTGTGTGTACCTGCACCACACATAGGGCTGAAATTTCAGGGCCGTCCCGGGGGCAGCGAAAATACCGGCTCCTGGCAGCGTGTCAATTTCGAGGCGATCCCAATGCCCGCAGTAATCACCAGGGTAGAGCAGGAAAGCCTCTGTGCTCCCAATTGAGGCCAATTAAAGCTGTTGAAAAGCTTGTTAAGAGCTCGACAGGGTTTGAACTTGGAATTTTTACATGGGCACATGGGTAGCACACGCCTTCTGAAGCAGATCAGCTGAGGGGAGGAGGGTACAGAGCGGGGAGCTGCCCCAGGGCATCACTCCAGCACCACAATAGAGTTGGTAAGGCAAAGGGGGATCCAGCACTTGGTAAGGATATTGAACAGGGTTGGCACTCCCCTGGCATCACAGCTGCAGAAGAGCAGGGGGCAAGGCTGCCAAGGACAGCTGGGCAGTCACTTGCACAGAAGGAAGGCTGCAACTGATAATGGGGGCCGGCTCTCAGATATTGGGCCCAGTGGCAATGAGGGGAAATGCGCTCCACAGGAAAGGAGGAACCCTGAGCAGCAAGAGGGCATGGGAGAGGAAAGAGGGGCAGGAAGGACAAGGAGGCCAAACCCTCAACAAAGGATTGACCGCCAAAGACTGAGCTGCATGGTGATGACTGAGATCCAGTGCCACTGGAGATGCGACTCTCCAGGCTGATGGTCACAGATATTTGTGACATAGTTGCCAAAGACCTCGTGCATTGCAGAACTGGTCTCCATGCCCTGCCAGTCACCATCAAAGTCACTGCGGCCTTGAACTTCATTGCTTCTGGCTCCTTCCAAGGATCAGCTGCGGACCTTCGTGGCATCTTGCAAGCGGCAGCTGCATCTCATAAGTCACTGATGCCCGTTTTGCCAGAACTGGACAAACACGGCCTCGCAGAGACAGAGGGAATTTTACTGTCATCCTGGATTCCCCCCAGTGTAGGTCATCATCGATTGCACCCACGTGGCCATCATGGCACTGACTGACGCCCAGTGAGATTCATCAATGTCCAACAGATCTGTGACCATGCCAAGAACTTTCTGCATGTGTGAACTTGCTTTCCTGGCAGCTGCCATGACTCCTTCATCCTGCACCAGTCCAGGCTGCCTCACATCTTCACCCCAATCCACAGAGTGCGTGGATGGATCCCTTATAAAGCTGGCTACTGACCCCTCTACAGGAGACCCAGACAGAGGCACAGAGGCAATACAACCAATTCCACCTGCTCACTAGGACAGTAGGCCATCGGACTTCTGAAGATGCGATTCCGGTGCCCTCCAATACTCTCCTGCAAGGGTCTCGGTCGTTGTTTGCTGCATTCATCATAACATGACCCTCCAGAGAGGTGTGGACCTCGATAATGGGCGGAAAGGAGAAAGGTCATGGAAGAGCAGGAGGTGAGAGAGGAGGAGGAAGATGGCGCAGAACAGAGGCGTGTCCCTGCTGCATAAAGGGCTTGTAAGGATGCATTGAATGTCAGGGATCTCCTGATTCAGGGAAGTTCCAGCTGAGCCACTCTGACCTAGGTTGAGGGACATGGTATGGAGGGGAGTCTGAGAGACCTGTGCTAAAACATGGATGGAAGATACAGCCTGGAACATCTAATCTACCATTAATGATGGAAGCACATCTGCCTGGAGGCTTTGCCCTCCTTGTGGAGGATCCCGTTGCATCTTTCACCAACTAAAAATTATTTCCTGTCGCAGCAGCAATAAAAGGACTCCCAAATGTGTGCCTAACATATCATTACTTATATAGAGAGGAAATCAGTCCACAAAGACAGCAGAAAGACACCACAGTGCTCCGTGTGACACAGTATCCACCACGCTTGCCCACTACTACGCGGTGCTCCAGTTGTGGACGCAGAGGAAGTAGAGGCAGCCTGCTCATTTGCCTCAGCCTGAGGCTGAGATACATCTGGCAGTCATCCTCATCATGGAGGTACGAGTGGGGGCATCTCCAGAGGCTGCTGCACCTGCAGCATTGCAGGAACAGCCTCCGTCACTTGACCCTGCTGCACAGATGGTCCCTCCGTCTGAAGAGTGAAGGGGGCTGAGGATGGGGAGGTGCCCCCTGAGGGTGGCATGCTCCCCCACCTCACTGATATTCTCAGCTGTTACCGTGTGCGCCAGATGCCTGGCGGAGGACACCAGCTGGGGCATAACTGGCATCCCCTCTAAGGATCTCAGCAGCATCAGAGCCACTGACCGGTCCACACTATCCAGCATTTAATGGATTCCTTGAACATCTACTCAGAGTGCCGCAGCATGTGGGTCTCCAAGAGGTTGGCTACTCTCTCTATGGAGGAGCTCATAGCCCTAAGACATGGTGGTGCACATGAGCTAGATATACTTTTCCATCCTCTGCCCAATACCCCACACTGCCTCGGGGAACTCCGACATGCGGGAGCACATCTCCTGCTGTTGTTCAAGATAGAGCCTTCTTTCCTGTGACTCCTGAAGCCCTGCACTTGTGCCCAGTGGAGCAGGGCTGTGTTTGCCCTCCATCTTCCGAGGGGTCTGCCCATGGCTCTCTCTGCCTCTGGCAGGGAGAGGGTGCTCTGGATTAGAAGTTTGCACCTGTGGGAGACGCAAGAAGAGATGATGAGAGCTAGCCTAGGAGAGTGGAAATCTCTGCAGTGCTGAGGCTACCTAATGTTACTCAGTGGGCACCACGCTATCGGACTGGGTGTAGTGCTCTGCGCCCCTTAATGACCACTTTACCCTGTGAAATCACCAGGTGCACCAGATGCTGTGGTTTTACCAGGCTTGACGGCCTTCTCTCCCAGTATCCTGGCTATCTCCAATGCCTTCTCGTCCATGGGGGTTATTCAGTAGAGGAATGGCGCCGCTCCTCCCAATTCGGCCCTCTCCCTCGTGTTGTGCGTCCGTTTCTCCTGCAAGGAAAAAAGAGAGTGAGATAAGGCACTGTGTCCAGTGTCATCTGCCCCTATCCATTAGGAGTTGCATGTCTCCATGGTGACAGGTCCTCAGCAGCACGTTGACTGTGACCGATTCTGAGGAGTCAGTAATTGCCCTGGACACACACCCCTCCTCAGGTGATCTGGCTGCTGGAGAGTGCAAGCTCTGAGACCTGTGTGTGCAGGGGTGGTGTTGCACTCACCTTGCCAGACGTATGAGGTCATTGAACCTTTTTCGGCACGGGATCCAGGATCTTTTGCTCCATGACATATTTGTTAATTAATCTCTCCTGACCTCTCGCCTATCACAAGCCTTCCCTTTTGTTCTTCCTCCCCCTTCCCCCTTTCTACGGCATAAAACCCATCACTTTTCTATCTTTCTTCAGTTCTGAAGAAGAATCATATCCGACTCAAAGTATTAACTCTGTTTCTCTCTCCACCGATGCTGCCAGACCTGCTGAGTATTTCCAGCACTTTCAGTTTTTATTTCAGATTTCCAGCATCCGCAGTATTTTGCTTTTTTCTTTGTGTCTCACTTCTGTTGCTCACAGTGGCATCAATCTGGAGCCAGGCCTGCTTGGTCTCAGATGGTGGCCTCCTCTAGCCACTCTCCAGGAAACTGACCTGCCTCCTCTCCCTCATAGCCTCCAACATGACATTCTGGTCCATGTCGGTGAGGCGAGGGGCAGCCCTGCTCCGGGTGCTAGTCCCTCACTCTCTTGAGTCATATCGCCGCCCCTTGTTTCATTGAAAGGCTTTGGCACGATGCACAGTTTTCTTCAGGACAACCAGTAGCCTCAGTGATGGCTGCCTTGGAGCATCTAAATCCACACTTCATCTGACCCGCCTCTATTCCTGTCCCCGCTGCCTCTAATTGGACAGGAAAACCATCTCCATACCAATTAAGGGCTTCCCCATGTGAAAATCGGGACTTTAATCAGTTCCCCCCACCCCACTGCCCCCGGAGGCGGATTTCTGACCTAAAAACAAGCCCAGCTCCTGTTTCCCGCCTCTATAGCGGAAATTTAGCCTACAGTGCTATTTGGGAGGGGGTTCCTGAATTTTGACCGAGTGATGATGAAGGAATGGTGATATATTTCCAAGTCAGGATAATGTGTCATGGGGAACTTGCAGACAGTGGTGTTCCATGTGCCTGCTGCTCTTGTTTTCTAGGTGGTAGAAGTTATGGATTGGAGATGCGATATTAATACATGAGCAGGCAAAAACACTCAAAGTTTGTAATTGTCTTTGTAACTACGGTCAGATGAACACAATCTAACATTTATGTGAATGCTACTTTCTTCCTTATATCAGCCGTTTGTTGCACCATATGCTGCTTTGTCTGACATCTCGGCCAATCTGACCAACCTCTCTGCCCTTCTGTTTGGTAGCATGAATACTATCCCTATTCCCTGTACCTACTCATTTACTTAAGCAAAAGAAGCTGATATTTACGATGTTCTTCTATTCTATGTCTCAAAGCTCCATTGATGTTGTAAAGGAACCTGTTGGGTGACAGGGCAGTTCTAGAATTATTTTAGATATTCATTCTTGGGATGTACCAAGACCAGCATTTATTGCCCATCTCTAATTGGCCTTGAGAAGGTGATGGTGAGCTGCCTTTTTGAACCTCTGCAGTCCATTTGGGGTAGGTACACCCACAGTGCTGTTAGGGAGAGAGTTCCATGATTTTGACCCAGCGACAGTGAAGGAACGGCGATATAGTTCAAAGTCAGGATGGTGTGTGACTTGGAGGGGAACTTGCAGTTGGTGGCATTCCCATGCATTTGCTGCTCTTGTTCTTCTGGGCGGTAGAGGTCATGAGTTTGGAAGGTGCTGTCTAAGGAGCCTTGGTGAGTTGCTGCAGTGCATCCTGTAGATGGTACACACCACCGTGTGCCTGTGGTGGAGGGAGTGAACGGTTAAGGTGGTGGATGGGGTGCCAATCAAGGAGGTTGCTTTGTCTTGGATGGTGTCGAGCTTCATGAGTGTTGTTGGAGCTGCACTCATCTGACCAGTGGAGAGTATTCCATCACACTCCTGACTTGTGTCTTGTTGGTGGTGGACAGGCTTTGAGGAGTCAGGAGGTGAGTTACTTGCTGCAGAATTCCCAGCCGCTGACCTGCTCCTATAATCACAGTATTTAATGTTGAGAGATTTGAAAATGAGATCAAGTACTTTACATGGCACAGAGATCGAGTGGCGATTGACCAGGATGGTTGGACCTATCTGATATTTCCGAGCGAGGTTGTGTATGACACTGAAGTCATCCTTTGATTTAATTTCTGCCTTTCTAGATGCAGGAAGTTTCATTATGGCTCTCGGATGTATAGCTACACTTGAGGTGTGATGCTTCGCTATAACTGCAGCAAGTTTCTGGTGGTGCAGGCACATTTTTCAAGCTCACAGAGTGGAGAGCCTTACCTTCTGGTAGCCTGTGTCAGTGAAATTGCGTGTGTTCTGCCCAGGATTTTCTGTCCTTTAACTTTAATGGCTGGATATTCGAAGGCAGGATACCTGCAGTCTCCCAGTGTAAAAAGCAGATGGACGAGGTGTGAAAATGCATCTATAGGTTCTGAATTCTATGACCAGGCATGCTGTTTGTATTGCACATTAGGCTGAGGGGTTACTATGAAATGCATTCTGGGATGATGCATGAGCACAAAATTTCAATTAGTAACTGTTTGAAATGCAAAGAGGAGGTTATTTATTATTAAAATGCTAAGTTCCCATGTACAACTAAATTTCATACTCATCTTTCTCATTGTATTACTGAACATGACATTCCTCGGTCTGAACTCAAACTGAGCTGAAGTTTATTTTATGGCTGGATGTTGCATCAACTGAACATCAACCAGAATGTTGTACTGGCTTCGCTTTAATCAGTTCAAAAGCAAAGACTAGTCAGGACACTAAATGTGTTTGGAATTTCATTTCAGACCCTTCAACATAAACAGGTCTCTTGTAAAAGAAAATACTTTAAAAGGTGGATGTTGAATAGGGGAACCGAGGAAGAGGCACAGTTGAAAGGATCGTCCTTGAGGCATTTTACAAAAAGAAGGCAGTAGTGGCCTAAATGGTTTGAGGAGACAAGTCCAGAGAGCAGGAGCATATTGCTTCAAGAATTGACTTCAACTGGCGGAGCAGAGGGAGTGGAAAGTGAGCTGTAATTTGTTAATCAGTGCAGAGAGTGAATGATATATGGCCTTGGATTTATTAGACATGGTGGAAGAAGGCCATGGAGAGATTTGATGATGAGGTCAAATTCTTGAAAAGAGCTCTCTGAGGCCCAGGGAACAAGGGGGGAGGTTGGTGAGGACAGATGTGCCTGCCTGGTAAAGGCCAGGACGTGTAGCATAACTACTTCCTGTCGCATCGTGCAATGTAATTGTGCCATTAGAGCCTTATGTCAACAATTTACATTGTCATGTTCTTACCATAGTGAATTTAATATACCTCCATTCTGAAGCACACTCAACACTACAGGTCCCAGCCTCCCTAAGTTGGTGAAAAGTCATCCTATGAGTTGTAGATCTCATAAGAAGCAACCAAACCCTAAATCAGCCTTTGGTCTCTGTCAAGTTTTGTGTCTTTATAAAACTATTTATCTTAGATTACTTTGGCTCTTACTTGTTAGACCTCTCATATGAGTGAGTTCTAGCTCCCCAATCCTTGGAGTATCTATCCTTGCCTGTTCTGTGATATACTTGATCAAGTCTCTTATTTTCACAATCTACTATTCCATTTCTGACCAGCTCTTTCTAAAGGTGTTGCATGACTCCAATACTTACTGCTCTGCAGAGGAAGAAACTTTATTGTAATTGCAAAACTTGCTTGAGGCTGCGGTTTGTTTGCCACCCCTGGCTGCGCGCTCTCAGTCTACATTAAATAACCTGCTTGAATCTATATTTATCCACTCTGCATTTAAAAAGATCAGGATTATGTCCCTGCTTAACATTCAGTCCTTCAAATAAAGACAGCTTCAGCTATGTGATGTACTGCGCATAACTTCGTAGAGCCCCAATTCTGGCCCTCATCCTGCTCTTCACCTCTGAATCAACAGTGCACTGTGCAACAGGAAGTGGTCATCACAATTCTTGTCCTTTACAAGGTAGGCGCATCTATCCTTGCCAATGTTCCCTCGTTCTCTGTGCCATAGTGAATTCACCTCAAAAATTTGTCCTCTTCTTCAAAATCCTTCCATGGCCTGCTTCTACCATATCTAAGAAACCCATAGCGATGATCGTTTTTTTTTCAGAATGCTGTTAGAATAACACTGAAATTTCTGTTCCTAAAACATCAGAGTATTATAACTGAATATGTCGCATTCATGACAGTCAGTGAATACCAAGCTTGGAATCAAAATCACAAAGTTCAAAGAACTACAATTCACACATGGGCTATCAGTGATAGCTAACAATAAAAGAAAGAGGTAGAACCAATAACTTTGACCAAAGACTATTTCAATCAGGATAATTTAGCAACAACAACTTGAATTGATGCAGTGCTGTTTAGTGTCGAGAAAGGTCCCAAGGCACTCATGTTAAATACCTACTACTGGGAAAGTATCTTACAGAATTTATAACAGAAAATAGATCAATTTAGCTGTTCTATATGATTTTTTTTCTGTTTGAAATTCTTATAACATTTTCTTCCCCTTGGAGGCCTGTTGAAAATTGAGCTCATGAAGAAACTCAAGCTGCCAGAAATCAGCTTGCTGTATGCACTGTGTGTACAGCTTCTGTCCTTTCTTTTGTGATTGACAGCAAGACTGGGCATTCACAGAGCATGCCAGAATTTGCTGCTTATTAACCTCACTCTCTAGCATGAAAAATTACTGAGTACGAAAACCCTGAGAGAGAGATTGACCCTAAATATCTGTGACCGGGTAGGCCATTTGGAGGAATATCTCCTGTCACCTGGCAAATTGGGGTTCTTCTACTGGAAGTAATGTGGAGCACATAATATGTTTTGCCAAATATGCGTGGGCATATTATAACAGGATGCATATGTCTTCATTATTTATCAGCGTCTTTGGTGTCCAGCATTGCTGGGGACAATGAGATTGGGATAAGGAAGGACGCAGTGCAGGTGGGGTAATAAAAATTAAGTACCTGCTCTGTTCAAAATGCAATCCTCCTTCAATATGTTCATGAACAAATATTAACAACAACTTTTATTTATTTAGTGGCTTTAACATAGTAAAACGTCCCCATGTGCATTACAGGAGCATGGTAAATCAAAATATGTCACCAAGCCACATGAGGAGATATTAGGGCAGGTGACCAAAAGCTTGGTCAAACAGGTAGATTTTCAAGAGCATCTTAATGGGGGAAAGAGAGGTGGAGAGGCATAGGGAGGGAATTTCAGAACTTGAGGACTAGGCTGGTGAAGGCACAGCCGTCAATGTTGGAGTGACTAGAATTGGGGATGCTTGAGACCAGAATTACAGGAGGTTTGGGGGCTGGAGGAGGTTATCGAGATAGGGAGGGGTGAGGCCATGGAGGTATTTGAAAACAAGCATGAGAATTGTAAAATAGAGATGTGGCTTGACCAGGAGGCATTGTAGGTCAGCAAGCACAGGGGTGAGGGCTGAACGTAACTTGATGCGAGTAAGAACACGGGCCGCAGAGTTTTGGATGACCTCAAGTTTATGAAGGGTAGAATGTGGGATGCCAGCCAGCAATGCATTGAAATAGTCAAGTATAGAGATAATTAAGTGTTATGCTCACATGAAGTGCAGTGATTGAAAATACAAAACTCAAACTGAAGAGTTATAAAAATGGACTTTTCTTTGAAAAATGGATAATGTGCTGTCAACAAAATGAAGGACAAAACTGTCATGCTAGGCCCCCACATGCCAAGAGTGAGGCACATCAATTTTGTCATGAACATTGATTTTTAATTATTGTTGGAGTGAGGAAATGACTTGTTAAACAGATCAGCCATGCCAGATATCAAAGGTGAGGAAGTGCATTCCAGGGCCTGCTAAGAAGGATACAATCCACAAGGGCCAGGTCTGGTTCGACCAGTTGGTCACATGACTAACTGGCTGTTCCAGGGTTTTCTTTTGAACTGGCCACACAGCGTTTGAACTCAGAAAGATTGTTTTCTCCTGGACTGAGAAGATCTCTCCTGTCTGCTCCCATCTCTTTCTCACAAGCCTCTGAATCCACTGAAGACACATGAACCCCAAGAGAGAAAAGTCTCCTACAAGGTTTAAAAAGTATACTGGGCCCCAACGAAAAGCAAGATCAACCTACAATCAAAGCTCTAAGGTGAGCTCAAAGATCGGTAACAAAAAGCCCTCTTCAGAGATTGCCTCAAACTTTTCCACTTTACTTTTTCTTTTGCTCTTTTCTGTCTCTATTTGCAGGTGTGTAGTCCATATGCATGCTCGCATGGGCGTGTCGTGTAGCCGTAGGCAGCAACCGAATTAGGGTTTATGTTTAATAAATTTCAACTTTTCTTCTTTAAACCTAAGAAAACCTGTTTGTGCTGGTTTTTTTGCCTTATAATTGGAAAGCGGTGAACAAGGATTCACCAAGGGGGAGCTAAAAACCCTGTTACGATAAGACCAGGTGAAGGCTGAGAGGGACCCCTGGACACCTTTCTCACCTGGTCGTAACAAAACACATGACCCTCAGCATCTCTTGCCCTCAAATCCATGTCTTTGTCTGATAAGACTGAAAACCAATTAAGCCCCTTCTGCATGGAAATGCAACTGATGATCACACCTGGATGTGAGTTATACTCAAACACAATAAGACAAGATCTTTCACACACTTCTCACCTTTGAAAAACCTCTACTACGATGATGTGTGAACCACCCTCATCTCCTCAGAATGGGGCCATCATCAAGGCCATTACACAGTCCAGCTAGGACTGAAACCTGAAGTCACATGGGCAAAGCCAACCCTTGTAAAAATATTCAGCTTAAAAGATAATAATTTTGAGGAACAAAGGGGGAGTCTTTTCAAGACAGAACTAGAGACAACATTGGTCTGGTTTCTCCTCAGCCACACAATGCAACAAAAATCCATCTTGAATTCCAGCAAAGCTGAGAGAGCGAGAGATCATTTCCAGCCCATACAGCTGAACCCTGCTGAGACAAGTTAGAAGCTAGCTACAAGAGAGACAAGAGACTGCCTTTGCAAAAATGACTTTTCTACCGGTGAGAATTGACCCAAGACATCAGCACTGTCTTGAACCCAAAGTGAACCGCCAGGAGACTGGAACAGCCCAACGAATACCAGACCACCAGCAAACAGGCCTGCAACTTTAAAAATTCATCTTCCAAGGAGGATCCCATAGGTTATTCCTGAAACAGAAGACTTATACAATCTGAACTGTGTACACCTCTTAACCTGTACTTTTCTATCTATCTTCTCTTAAGAGTGTGTGCATGAGTGAATGCGTGAGTGGGTGCTATTGCGACAATTTCAGAATAAGGCATATTGTTCAATAAATAATTAATCTTCTGTTTTTAAACCTACAAGAAAATCTGTCGCTGTCTGTTGACAAATAAAACGAAAGGGGTTTAACCCTAATCACAAAAATAACACTCACTGCGGTCAGGTGGGGGGTTGAAGAATGGGAACCACCCACACCCCTCATCTCATGGCCATAACAAAAGTCTCTGATAGGCTGAGGCAAGGGCAGAGTCAAGCAATGTTATGGAGGTGAAAATAGGTGGTCTCACAGAGATGGCGCGGATATGTGGTGGAAAGTCATCTCCAGGTCATTATATGACACCAAGATTGTGAACAGTATGGTTCAGCCTCAGATAGTTGCCAGGGAGAAGGATGGAATCAGTGGCCAGGGAACGGAGTTTGGAGCGGGGATATTGCCTCCCTGGTGCCAGGGTCAAGGATGCCATGGAGCGGCTACAAAACGTTTTGAGGGACGAGGGTGAACAGCTAGAGGTCTTATATCAATACCAACAGACAGAGGCTGAAAGAGGGATGAGGAGCTGCAGGCAGAGTTTAGGGAGCCAGGAGAGAGAGATTGAAAGACAGGACTTGAAGGTAGTAATCTCCAGATTACTTCCAGTGCCACATGCTAGTGACGACAGAAATAGGATAAAAGAGCTGATGAATGCATGACTGGAGAGATGGTGTGGGAGAATGCAAGAAATAGGAGCAGGAGTAGACCATATGGCCCGTCGAGCCTGCTCCGCCATTCAGTATGATCATGGCTGATCTTCGGCTTCAACTCCACTTTCCCGCCTGCTTGCCATATCCCTTGATCCCTGAGAAACCAAAAATCTGTCTATCCCAACCTTAAATGTATTCAACAATGGAGCATCCATCGGGAGGGAGGGCTTTAGATTCCTGAAGCATTAGAACTGTTTCTGGGGGAGGTGGGACCTGTACAAGCTGGAAGGGTTGCACCTCAATGGAGCCAGGACCAATATCCTCACAGTGGGTTTTGCTAGTGTTGTTGGGGAGGGTTTAAACAAGCTCGGCAGAGGGATAGCAACCTGAGAGTTGATTCAGAAGGGAGAGAAGAAAAGTTGGAAATGGAAGGCAGAAAATTCGTCAGCATGTTTGGAAGGCAGAGGAAACAAAGGCTGGAAAAAAGGCAACAAGGGAGTTTGGCAGTACTAAATAGTATATATTTCAATGCAAGAAGTCTAGGGAATAAGGCAGATGAGCTGAGAGCACAGATTGACAAGTGGGAGTCTGATATTATAGTTATTACTGAGGCATGGCTGAAAGAAGAGCAGGAATGGCAGCTCAGTATTTCTGGTTGCAGGGTTTTCAGATGAGATAAGAGAGGGGATATAAAAGAGGGGGTCACAGTATTGATTAAAGAAACAATATAGCTGTGAAGAGGGAAGATATGGTAGAGGGATCATCAAATGAGGCTGAAGTAAAAGCAGAAAATGCTGGAAATACTCAGCAGGTCTGGCAGCATCTGTGGAGAGAGAAGCGGAGTTAATGTTCTGCTCTGTCTCCACAGATGCTGCCAAACCTGCTGAGTATTTCCAGCATTTTCTGTTTTTAACCAGCATCCGCAGTATTTTGCTTTTATCAAATGAGGCTGTATGGGTTGAACTGAAGAACAAAAAAGGGTCAGTCACACTAGAGGGAGTGTATTATAGACCCCAAACAGTCAGAGGGAGACAGAAGAGCAAATATGCAGGCAAATCTCTCAGAAGTACAAAAACATTAGGGCAGTAATAGTGGGGGATTTCAACGACCCTAAATTAACTGGGATAGAATTAGTGTGAAAGGCACAGAGGGAGCAGAATTCTTAAAATGTATTTGGAAGAACTTTTCTAGCTAGTGCATAGCAAACCCAACAAGAGATGGGGTGGTTCTGGACTTGGTTTTAGGGAATGAAGCTGGATAGGTGGAATGAATATTAATTGGGGAGCACTTTGGTGGACGTGATCATATCTCAGTTAGATTTAGGGTTGTTATGGAAAAGGACAAAGATAGACCAGAAATAAAAGTTCTCAATTGGGGAAAAGCTAATTTTACTAAGCTGCATGTGATTTAGCTGAAATGGACTGGAAACAGCTACTTGATTGTACATCAGTGCCAGATCAGTGGGAGGTATTCAAGGAAGAGAAAATGAGGGTTCAGAGCAAGTGAACCCTTATGCTCCCTTAAACAAAAAGGGTGGGACTAACAAAACCAGAGTCCCCTGGATGTCGAGGAGCTTAAAGGAGAGGATAAAGAGAAAAGGGGAAGCTTATGATAGGTGCCGAGGGCTCAACATTACAGAAAACCGAAAGGAGTATAAAAAGTGTAGGGGTGAAATTAAAAAGGAAATTAGGAAAGCAGAGGGCATGAAAAAATATTGGCAAGTAAAAATCAAGCAAAAACCCGAAGATTGGTTATAAATACATAAAGAGCAAGAGAATAACTAAAGAAAGAATAGGCATTTAGGATCCATAAGGATAACGTGTGTGGAGGTGGAGGACATGGGTATGGTTCTTAATGAATATTTTGTGAGAGGGACAATACAGACGTTGCATTCGGGGAGGAGTGTGAAATATTAGATGAAATTAACAAAGTGAGAGGATGTATGAAGGGGTTTAACATATTTGTAAGTGAATATTAGTTGTGGATGAAATGTATCCTAGGCTGTTAAGGGAAGCAAGAGAAGAAATAACAGAGGCTCTGACCATCATTCTCCAATCCTCTCTGGGTACAGGCACAACGCCACAGGACTGGAGGACACCTAATGTTCTCGAGTTGCTTAGAAAGGGAGAAAGGGATAGACTGAGTGATTACAGGTCAGTCAGCCTAACCTCGGTGGTGGGAAAATTATTGGAAAAAATTCTGAGGGACAGGATAAACCTTCATTTAGAAAGACATAGATTAATCAAAGACATTCAGCATAGATTTGTTAAGGGATGGTCGTGCCTGACTAACATGATTGAATACTTTTAGGAGGTAACAAGGAGGGTTGATGAGAGTAGTGCATTTGATGTAGTCCATATGGATTGTAGCAAGGCTTTTGATAAAGTCTCACATGGCAGACTGGTCATAAAAGTACAAGCTCGTTGGATCCAAGGCAAAATAGCAAATTGAATCCAGAATTAGCTCAGAAGCAGGAAGCAAAGGGTAATGGTTGATGGGGTGTTTTTGTGACTGGAAAGCTGTTTCCAGTGGGGTTCTGCAGGGCTCATTACTAGGTCCCTCGCTTTTTGTGGTATACAACAACAGCAACTTATATTCATATAGTGCCTTTAATATAATAAAATATCCCAAGGAGCTTCACAGGAGCATTATCAAACAAAATATGACACCGAGCTTCAAAAGGAGATATTTGGTCAGATGACCAATCAAAGAGGTAGGTTTTAAGGAGTGTCTTAAAGGAGGAAAGTGAGGTGGATAGGTGTAAGGAGGGAATTCCAGAGTTTGAGGCCTAGGCACAGGAGGGGCCATCAATGGTGGAGCTAGGGCGGCACAGTGGCGCAGTGGTTAGCACCGCAGCCTCACAGCTCCAGGGACCCGGGTTCGATTCCGGGTACTGCCTGTGTGGAGTTTGCAAGTTCTCCCTGTGTCTGTGTGGGTTTTCTCCGGGTGCTCCGGTTTCCTCCCACAAGCCAAAAGACTTGCAGGTTGATAGGTAAATTGGCCATTATAAATTGTCACTAGTATAGGTAGGTGGTAGGGAAATATAGGGACAGGTGGGGATGTTTGGTAGGAATATGGGATTAATGTAGGATTAGTATAAATGGGTGGTTGATGGTCGGCACAGACTCGGTGGGCCGAAGGGCCTGTTTCAGTGCTGTATATCTAATCTAATCTAATCTAATAAAATCAGGGGTGCACAAGAGGCCAGAATTAGAGGACTGCAGATATCTTGCAGGGTTATGGGAGTGGAGGAGATTAAAGAGATAGGGAGGGGCAAGGCCATGGAAGAATTTGAAAACAAGAATGAGAATTTTAAAATCAAGACTGGACGACAATGTAGGTCAATGAGCACAGGGGGTGATAGGTGAACAGGACTTGATGCGAGTTAATTCACAGGTAGATGGGGGAGAAACTAAAGAATGATAAGAGTTCAGAGCTTGGGCAGCAGGAAACCTTAGAGGAAGTTTGGCCCGGTGGGCTAGGGAACAGGAAGGAAGTTGTTGAGGCAGCTGATTGGAAGAGTCTCAATCTTAGAACCATAGAAATATTACGGCACAGAAGGAGGCCATTCAGCCCATTGTGTTCATGCTGGCTGAAAAAACTAGCTGCCCAATATAATCCCACCTTCCAGCATTTGGTCCATAGCCTTGCAGGTTATAGCACTTCAGGTGCATGTTCAGGTACCTTTTAAAAGAGTTGAGGGTTTCTGCCTCCACCACCATTCCTGGCAGTGAATTCCAGACACCCACCACCCTCTGGGTGAAAAAGTTTTCCTCATGTCCCCTCTAATCCTTCTACCAATCACCTTAAATCTGTGCCCCCGGTAATTGACCTCTCCGCTAGGGGAAACATGTCCTTCCTGTCTACTCTATCTAGTCCCCTCATAACTACGTACACCTCAATTAAGTCACCCCTCAGTCTCCTCTGTTCTAAGGAAAACAACCCTAGCTGATCCAATCTTTCCTCATAGCTGCAACTTTCAAGCCCTGGCAACATTCTTGTAAATCTCTTCTGTATTCTCTCCAGAGAAAGTATGTCCTTCCTTTTATGCGGTGACCAGAACTGCACGCAATACTCCAGCTGTGACCTAACCAGCATTTTATACGGTTCCAGCATTACATCCCTGGTTTTGTATTCTATACCTCGGCCAATAAAGGAAAGCATTCCATATGCCTTCTTCATCCCTTAGTGTTGGATAAACCAAAACTTCCTCTAACTAAGCATTGACAAGACCAAATCCATCATCTTTGAGACCCCCTTAAAACTGACCACTTGAATTGAGCTTTTGGTTCTTTGACCTAATCTCTCCTCCTTTGACTCTGTCTGTTTTCCTCATATATCTGAAGCACCACGGGCTATTTTTCTCTGTGAAATGATCTGTATAAATGCAAGTTGTAGTTGGTGCTGTCCTGTCTGTGTCAGATCCCAATCCTACCTTGTGACACCCTAAAATGAGTGGCTTGCTCTATGCCTACTTGTGAATTTCAGATCATGTTCATAATTTCTCAGCTCAAATCATCTTCCCTTGGGAAGAAACTTTTCAAGGAGTCTATTAGTAAGTCGATTATTTTTCATGATTATTTAATTTCTTAATCATATGAAAGCAATTCCATGAATGTATATGTAAGTTGGCATACTTTGAAGTGTCTGCAGGGGTTTCAAGTTTTTTCACAAGCACAGTCTCTCTAGTTATAAGGCTCTGTGTGTGCATCGTGTATATTTTGCGTTTGTGCGAACCAGGTCACAGAACTGAACTGAAGTAAACTCAGTTATGAAGAATCCAGTTTTCAGGACAGCCAACTGCTAAGTCCAGCGACATGCAGTATTGTATTGCAGGAGCCAATTAGGGTCAATTTTGATTCGTCCTTGAATGACGAACTTCAATGCAGCCTCAGTCCACTACTCCTCGTTTTGTTCCATCCTTAATCATTTTTTTAAAACAGAATTTTTTTCTGATTGTCATCTTTCCCCACCTTTAACTTTTTTCTACCGTTGCAAATGGTATCCAGCCCAGTCAAGTTAGGATAAACCTCCCGCTGCTTTTGCTTAATGCCTGCTGCTTATTCCTAAACATCAAAAGAGCATTCCCTGCTGCAGTAGAAAGTTCTCCATTCCATGTATTGGTCATTCTTGTGAAATGGCCAGTTAGTGGGGGAGCATTTTGTGCTATGAATTCATAGTCACTCGGAGATTGGTTGAAGCTTTTGTTTTACTTTGGGACTCATATAGAGAGAAAACATTCATCTCGATAGTCTGAGCTAATTAGCTAATTGCTAATGTTCCAATGCTAGCATAGCCCTGGCACCAGTTCCAGTAATCCCATTGGATGCTGAGTCAGACTGGGCCCTGCCGCATGCAGCTTTGGTGTTCTGCTCAATCTGAACTGTTTTACCCCATGTCCAAAGTGTAGTTGAGACTACCACCTTTACCTCTGGCATATTTCTCGCCGATGTGCCACCTACCTACTAACTTGTTGAAGCTTCAGTGCCTTCAGGATCAAGTTCTTAAATTTCACAAGTTTTATCTGCTGCTGAATTCCTCAGCTCAAGTATTCCCCTGCACAACAGTGCATACACTCTCCCTTCCTTTCCTTGGCGCCCTGTGTCCTTAATATCAAATTCCTCACAACATCCTTTCTGTTTGGCTAATCATTTTAAGTTACATATCCAAGCCAACACTTTTTATTCTGGATTGCTTCTTTAGGGGATTCTCCCAATTCTCACCATTAACTTTGGAAGGAATCCTGGAGAAAAGGCTATTGTTAACCACTTAGGCTATTTCTGTTTGGATTCTACCAATCTCCATGGATAGTCCAGGTGCTTTTTTCCAGTCCCTCCATTTCATGTAGCCATTATGCTCCTGCCCTTTAGAAATGTCTTCCAAAGTGACTTGTCTTTCTACTCCTCCCCACCTGGATGGATTATAATCCTAGCCCCTTTTTGGAGCTATCCCGGATCAGGCATACTTCTCAGATGATCACTCTCACTCAAGGTGCAGTGGGCGGTACAGTGGCGCAGTGGTTAGCACCACAGCCTCACAGCTCCAGCGACCCGAGTTCGATTCTGGGTACTGCCTGTGTGGAGTTTGCAAGTTCTCCCTGTGACCGTGTGGGTTTATGCCAGATGCTCCGGTTTCCTCCCACAGCCAAAGACTTGCAGGTTGATAGGTAAATTAGCCATTGTAAATTGCCCCTAATATAGGTAGGTGATAGGGGAATTGAGGGAAGGTGGGGATGTGGTAGGAATATGGGATTAATGTAGGATTAGTATAAACAGGAGTGTGTTGGGCAGGCCTCCCGGAGTCTCCCACTCCATTTTACGCCACCTCCCCCCACCCCCCTCCCCGCCACCATCTGGCTTGCTGGGGTGGCATAAAATTCCAGCCAATGGGTCTGAAGGACTGATCTAACTCTCCGTAAAGGAAAGCAACCAGCTGAGAATATTACCATCCTCTAGATAGCCTTTTCAACAGATTACAGCCAGATCTTATAACCCAGATATTATGAGGGTCTGGGAATCTCTCCTCAGTAACATACGTCCCCACCAAAGAGTATACAGAGACAGGTTCATGAGTTAGCGACACAGAGTCTATGTGAGACAATATAAATTCTAAATTATATAAAAGTTTATTGAAGAACCGAATATGCTATTCACAGTTGGTGAGACAGTCAATCACAATGTTAATAGTTCCAGGAAAAGCTAGAAGCACAATCATGTTTCTAGTAGAGAAACCAACTTTAAAATCCAAATATTGTTACAGTAAAATATGTAAGTCGGATATCCATCAATTATTAAAGTAACATTTACCTTAAATCCCCAAGTAAATGACGACAGAGTTAGCGAGTTACCTCTGTCCCATTAGGGGAGAATTATCATTGCTTCACTCCAAGAGTTAGAGATGCTGGATGCTGGATTGAGTCCAACAAATCTAAAAATCCAATGTTTGCTTCAAATATTTATGCTGTTTTTCAAGTTGCATAACTAATTTCTTATGTATGGGGGTGTTACCGCAACTGTAATTAAGTTTGTCCCTCTTTATTTCCAATAAGGTTGTATGACTGTTTATTTCTCGGTATGGTCCATCCTCTTTGATTCCAAAGAAAGGTTGTGTAACTGTTAATTTCTAGGTAACGTCAGGGCCTCTTTGATTTCTAAGAAAGCCCAGCTGTGAGTCTTGTGATAGTCAAATTTTCAATATTCATCCAACTGTGTTTCAAGATTATCCTCCAGATTTTGGGTTTGGATAGCTTTGTCAAAAGTTCTTTGACTGTGGTTTAGGGCTATCAATATAAAACCATTTAAGCAAATATTACACTGTGGTAGCTTTTGTGACAGTTTGCAAAACTATGTCATCAATGTTTTGCCATGTGGTGAGGTTCGTGACTTTGGGAGCGAACCCCTCTGATGAGAAGTTGCCTTTAAGATGAGGCAAGCATTTTAACATAGAGACTCATGTCCACTTAGTATTATAGATATGAACTTTTTAACCTTTTAAAATGTTTGTAATCCCCTGATTCATGGGAAAATAGCTCTTTTTACCTTATGACCCCTCATTATGGACGGATTCCTTCACATATCTACTTCTAAAAAGCCTCCAAAAATGTATCTCTTCAAGCCTATCTTTGGACTTCTTCCCTCCCCCAAATTGCTTACTCCCTGTTTGCTTTCCCGCACACTCCCCACCCCTATACTCCTCTCCCCTGACTTGTAAAATGTCTTTCACATGAGGAGCTCTGTATAAATTTAAGTCACCCATTTCATTGTTAACCAGTGTTGTAATGCCCTGTGTCACTCAGTTTCCCTTCATTCCTGGCACAAAATTATAAATACTGCTGGGGAAAACATGTTACATCTGAACAACTATAACATGCATCTCAAACACCTGTCACTGGGTAATTCTGAATTCATGTCTCATTTTGCAGCCTTAAGCAAAATAAATCAAGTACTTGAGATAATTCTAGACAAGGGATATAACTCACTTGGCACTCTAGTCATACCTGAGACATAACATTGATTAAACTATATCAGGCCACAGTAATATATAAATTAATATAAAAATTAATGTAGTAAACATGATTTAGGTTTGAAAGAATGCTCATGAAAAATTAACTAAACAGTGCTTACTAGTGATTGTAGTAAATCATGAGAATGTGAGGAACAAGCCACCTATTGAATGCTCATTTATCTTTCACGACAATTTCCATTATGGCAGCAATAGTACTTAATAATTTTTGTCTCTAACATTCCCAGGAGATTGTACCTAAAATATAAGAATGTAGGAAATAGGAGCAGGAGCAGGCCATTTGGCCTCTCAAGCCTCCTCTGCATTCAATAAGATCATGGCTGAGCTTCTACCTCAGCTACACCTTCCCACACGATTCCGATATCCCTTAGTTCCCTTAGTATCCAAAAATTTGTCAATCTCTGACTTGAATTTTCTCAATGACTGAGCATCAACGGCTCCCTGCAGTAGAGCATTTCAAAGGTTCACAATCTATACCATTTAAAATTTTATATACTTTGATGAGCTTCTGACTTAAATACATCAATTCTCTTTGGAAATAACATTAATACCTGCTCTGTTCAGACTGATAATTTTTTTTTTAGAGATGCAGCACTGAAACAGGCCCTTCGGCCCACTGAGTCTGTGCCGACCAACAACCACCCATTTATACTAATCCTACATTGATCCCATATTCCTGGGGCAGCACAGTGGCGCAGTGGTTAGCACCGCAGCCTCACAGCTCCAGCGACCCGGGTTCGATTCCGGGTACTGCCTGTGTGGAGTTTGCAGGTTCTCCCTGTGTTTGCGTGGGTTTCCTCCGGGTGCTCCGGTTTCCTCCCACATGCCAAAGACTTGCAGGTTGATAGGTAAATTGGCCATTAGCAATTGCCCCTAGTGTAGGTAGGTGGTAGGGAAATATAGGGACAGGTGGGGATGTGGTAGGAATATGGGATTAGTGTAGGATTAGTATAAATGGGTGGTTGATGGCACAGACTTGGTGGGCCGAAGGGCCTGTTTCAGTGCTGTATCTCTAAACTAAACTAAACTAAACTACCACATCCCCACCATTCTCCTACCACCTACCTACACTAGGGGCAATTTACAATGGCCAATTTACCTATCAACCTGCAAGTCTTTGGCTGTGGGAGGAAACCGGAGCACCCGGTGGAAACCCACGCGGTCACAAGGAGAACTTGCAAACTCCACACAGGCAGTACCCAGAACTGAACCCAGGTCTCTGGAGCTGTGAGGCTGCGGTGCTAACCACTGCGCCACTGTGCCGCCCCAAATTGCCACAAATGTTTATTTTGTGAGGATATTCATATTTTCTTACACTCGCGATGTGCATGACTTCAATACAATTTTTCTTTGGTGCAGACAATGAAAAATAAAATGGGGTGTTGGGCGCCTTTTCTAGTGGTTGTTTTGAAATGAGTTTGAGTGTCTATGGGAGGAAGAATTAGTATTTGTGAGGAATAGAGTTGAGACTGTCAACTGACAAATGGAAGGCGGCAGTTGAAATAAAAAAACAGAAATGCTGGAAACACTCAGCATGTCTGGCAGCATCCATGGTGGGAGAAATAGAGTTAATAATTAAGGTCCATTACCTTTCATCAGAGCTGGAACATATTGGAGATTAACAGATTTTGCGCAAGTATAGAGCCAGAGGAAAAGGATTAGGGAGACGTTGAGGAGTGTTGGGAGGGAAAGAACAAAAGAGAGAGATCTGTGATAGGACAAGAGTGAAGCATAAATTGAATGCCTTCGAGCCAATGGCAGTTGCAATTAATTTGCATGTTATTTGATATATTTACTGTTCTTTGGATAGGTGAACTAGTACCTGTCTGATAACTGGAGTGTGACAAAAATGTTTTAGTGCATAGAAACCTTTCAGATACCCTGTGAACAAATTCTGTATGCCATTTAAGTCCTGATTCTCAAAAACTTTGTATACAATTCTTCTCATCTTTCAGACAGCACTACAATTTAACTGGGAAATTGGTCATGTAGTGGGTTCCAACATCGTTCAGACATCTCTAAAACCTGGGTTCAAATCCAGCCTAGACACACGAGTCTCTTCTGACAGACCATAATTAGGGTTCTGGATGATATGACTTTGTCCCGAGCTGGAGTAATGTGTCCAGTTCTGGGCACCATACATTTGGAAGGATGCTGAGGCTTTAGAGGGGATATAGAAGAGATTTACTAGAATGGTTCCAGGAATTACAATTACATGGGTAGACTGGAGATGCTGGGTTTATCTTGGAGCAGAGAAGTTTAAGAGACGATTTGATAGAGATGTTCAAAATTATGAAGGATTTAGATAGAGTAAATAATGAGAAACTGTTTCCAATGGCTGAAGGGCCAATAACCTGAGGGCACAGATTTAAGGTAATTGGCAAAGAACCAGAAGCAACATCCTTTTTTTTTGTCTGATAGAGTCGTTAGTAAAGATTCAATATCAGCCATCAAAAGGGAATTGGATAAATACTTGAAGGAGTAAAAATTGCAGAGATGTGGGGAAAGAGCAGGGGGAATCAGACAAACTGGATTGCCCTTCGAAAAAGCTGGTGCACAGTTGATGGGCCGAATGGCCTCCTCCTGTGCTGTACTGTATTCTGTGATTCTGTGACTTTGGGCAATCTCAGTTCACTTTGTGCCCACAGCTTTACTCAGTTAGAGAAAGCAAAGATGGCTGCGGTGAGAATGGGCAATATGACGCTGGTACACCACTTGGTGCCCTTCTCCCAGTTGAGGGCGAGTGCAATACTTTATTCTAACTCATTCTGCACTTGACACAGGACTATTTAATGCTACAGTGGGTACCCAAAATTAGAAGTTGAATTTCTCAATATTTACACCCCAACAACTTTATGAGCAGAAATGCCACAAAACAAAAGGTTTATTGAATTTAATCTATTGAAATATATGTTTTAGATTCTTCCTGCATTATAAGATTTACAATGCAGAATTAATACAAGGTATACAACATACAAGAAAAATTATATGTTAATTTGTCATTCACTGGCGTGTATGTTATACTGAATTACATCAATAAAATAACCTTTTGATTCAAAAAAACTCAAGTGATATAGCATCATCTGATTAGTAGAATGGTGCTACATTGTTACTTTTACAGTATGTTATTGGGCTATCCCACAACTTGTGTATATGTATTATCACAATGTAACATATTAAAAAAGTTCCTATCTTTGGCTGGGATTTTGTTGAGCTCCCAGTGTTGGGCTCCGTGGCGGGGTGGGACCGGAAGATTACACCGGCAGTGGCCTGCCACAGAGCCAGATGCCGGGGATTGCCAGGCACATCCTCCAAGTGGTGGTGAGGCTCTGTGACGGCCCCCCCTCCCCCCCCCCGCCCTCCAACCCTGCTGCTCGGAGATGGGACCATGCTTTAAATATTTAAATAAAGGAAATGAATAAATCTTGCTGACTGTCTGCAATCTTCCGAGCTGTGGCCGGCACTCACGCTCCTTCACTTTCCCATCCAGGGAAAGCTGGTCTCACCGAGGCGGGAAAGGGGGGAACTTGGGATTTTTAGAGCAGTGGGGAAGGGGTCAAATCTGCATGTGTAGTGTTGGGGGGAGCGGAGAAGGGGTGATCTCTGCATTTTGTGCAGTTGGGGGCAGAAGCCACATCTTAAATGTAAGTGTTTTGAGGGCGGGAGAACAGGGCAGTCATTTATTTTCTTTGTATTTGGTGGTGTGTGGGGGGGGGGGAGGCGTGGAATGGGACAAAAATCGATTTACAGTATTTTTTCGGGGGACACTTTATGGGCTTCAACCATGCAGGTTCTGGCAGCCTTTTAAAAATGGTCGCGTCGCAGAGCCTGCTCCCCGCCACGTGATTTAGGGGCGGCGGGCCACCCAGCTTATGCAGATGGGCCACTGCATGCTAGATTATGGCAGCGCCATTTCTTTCGCCCGCTGCTGCTCCCGGCGGTGGGAGAATGAAATTGAGCCCTATATGTTTGGAGTTTGCATCTCCTCCTCATCAAGATGAGGGATATTGAGGTTGAGTGCAGTGTTTGTCAGTAAGTTCAATTGGTAACAAACTAGAAAAGATTCTGAGCTTCAAAACTTTATTATACACATATGTCCATCATATCAGCATTTCTAGATCAGAGGCAGTTACATAGAATTACATCAAAATTGCAGCACAGAAAGCGGCCATTGGTTTGAACCAGTGTTTATGCATAGTACAGGCTCCTTCCCACTTTACTCTATCTAACTATCAGCATACCTACCCTTCTCTTCCTTTCTCCTTCATGGATTTCTCCCATTTTCCCTTAAAGGCATTTATGCTATTCACCTCAACTACTCGATGTGGTGATGTGCTCCATATTCTAATCATTCTCTGAGTAGAGAAGTTTCTCCTGAATTTCTACTGGATTTGTTAATGACTACTTTATATTTCTCACCCATGGTTTTGGATGCCCCCACCAGAGGAAACATTTTCTCTCTGTCTACCCTATTAAACCCTTTCATCTTTAAAATATCTCTATTAGGCCACCTCTCTGCCTTCTCTTTACTAGACAATACAGCCCATCCCTAAGTTAATGACCCTATGATATTCTCAATATCGGATTACTTTGAAATGTTATTTTCTTCACCCCTCAGTAAATATCCAGGTTAAAGTTAACTGTGTGCCAGAACTTTCTGTTTGACATCTCACAGTTTGACTGAATTGATTGTTGAGGAACTTTCCTTTATTAGCCGAGGTGTAGAATACAAGAGCAGGGAGGTTATGCTGGAACTGTAGAAATCATTGGTTAGGCCACAACTTGAATACTTTGTGCAGTTTGAAGTGATTTATGACTTTAACTCCTTATAGGGACTAAACCAAATCAGGAGTACATCCCAATAAATCTCCTTTAATCAAGTTCAAACCAGGCAAATTCTCAAACATTTATTTGGGTCGAAAGAATTGTACTAGCTTTCCCTCAAAGAAAGAAAACCAAAAGAGAATATTACCATCTTTCGGATAGCCTATTTTAATATTTATGGCTGAGTCATAAATATCCCAGCTATTATAAGGGTCTGGGAAATTCTCTTCAATACGCATCTCTCCACTTAAAGAGACACGAGAGGGGGTTCTTGTAGTTGTACAAAGAATACGACATGAGACGATTTATTAACTTTTATAGATTTATCAAAGAATTTAACTTCATAAGTGGATAAGTATATCACAATATCAAATACTACTGAAAGATGTAACACACATTCTTATTTCTAACATAGAATCCAAAAGTTTAACCTTGCTAATGTTTACAGCACAATTATCTTAGAATATCCATCAAAATTTAAAGTAAACTTTTACCTTAAATCCCCCAAGCAAGACATGGAATGAGAAGTGTTGTTTGAGGATATAACACCCCTAAACTTTGATTTCAAAACCTCTCACTGTTATACTATTTCTAAGGTGTCATCTGACTTCCAGAATTTATGTGACCTTCCTGTGTTCCTTTTAAAATCCTTATTTGATAGTATCATGAACTAAATCTTCACTTAATGTTTTACTGTAAACCCCCTGTTTTCTGAAGTTGTAAGCCTTCATATGGTCAAAATGTTTATAATTGTGTTTACTTGACCTCTTATTCCCGTAAATCCATTTTCTATAATTGCCTTTTTTATGGTACCTTAAAGCAACCTCCGGAGCCGATTTGCCAGCCTCAACATCCCAATAAACTAATTAAGTTTATTGCTACCTCTTACTGAGGTCACACAGGATATTTCAAAGTTTGTGTTTATCTTCCAATTCCCTGGCAACAGAAATTCTATTCTAACAGGGACCTTGAAATATTTAACTCTACCTTCTTAAAGGGGAATTTCAGTGAGGTCTGAAAACTGATCATCCATTCAATCCCTAACTCTAAAAGGCATAATACACTAACTATTTCCAAATTCTACTTAATTAAGCCTATTATACCTATATTTCATCACAAGTTCTGATCACCTCATTACAGAAAGGATGTAATTGCACTAGAGAGGGCACAGAGGAGATTTACGAGAATGTTGCCGAGACTGAAAAAAGGCAGCTATGAGGAAAGATTGGATAGGCTGGGACAGTTTTGCTTGGAACAGAGAAGGCTGAGGGGAGATTTGATTGTAATGTACTAAATTGTGAGGGCCCTGGATGTGAAGGGGCTATTTACCTTTGTAGAGAGGTCAGTGACTAGAAGTCATAGGTTTAAGGTCATTGGCAGAAAGATTGGAGGGGAGATGAGGAAAAATATTTTCACCCGGAGGGTGGTGGGGGTCTGGAACTCAGTGCCTGAAAGGATAGTAAAGGCATAAACCCTCAACTCATTTAAAAGGTGGCTGGATGTGCACCTCAAGTTTTTTTATTCGTCTATGGGATGTGGTCATCACTGGATCACTGGCTAGACCAGCATTTATAGCTCATCCCTAATTGCCCTTGAACTGAGTGGCTTGCTGGGCCATTTTGGCCATTGCTGTGGGTCTGGAGTCACATGTAGGCTAGACCAGGTAAGGATGGAAGATTTCCTTCTCTAAAGGTCTGGCAGCCCTTTAAAAATGGTAAAGTTTCCTTTTGAAAGTTATCTTTGAATCTGCTCTACCACTGTTTCAGACAGTGCAATCCAGATCATACCAACATACCAAAATATCATTGCAGTATTATTCCCTGAACTTTGATCAGTTGTGAAAGACACCCACTCAGACGAACCATCTACATTGTCAGGCAAACCTCCACCTGCCAAGACTGAGGCACACATTATTTCGCCACATGAACATTAAAACTTTAAAAATTGCAATCTCTGACTGGAAAGACATTTCCATGGTAACAGACCATGTTAAAACAATGGAGACTCCGCAGTGGCTCTCCAAAACACAGAAGTGGTCAGACTAGTTTTAGTCACATGGCTAGCTGGTTCGGGAGAGATATTTGAACCTCCAACAAGGGATGTGAAGAGACTGTTCCATATAAGGAACTAGTCCAATGACTACCCTGCTGAGCACCCTGGGAGCTTTTTGAATTTGAACTCCCAAACAAAGGAAGTGCCAGGCAGAACGTCGTGTGCTCTCCTGGAACTAAGAACACTTCCTGCCTGCCTGCCTGCCGCCTGTCTATCTCTCAGGGAACTGAAACCATTGAAGACAAGTGAAGCACAAAGAGAGAAAAGTTTGCCACGTGAACAAAGTTTTAAGAAGATTATTGGGCCCCAATGAAACGCAAGAATATAACTTCAGTCAAGGACTACAACGAGCTCGAGCAACAGTAACAAGAAATTGCCTCAAACTGTTCTGCTTATCTCTTCTACTCTTTTCTGTCCCTATCTTGCATGTTTATATCACGTGTGCATGCGAGCGTGAGCGTGGCGTATATCTGCAGGTGTGAACCATATTAGAGTTAAGTTTAAGGTGTAATGATTTTCATCTTTCTGCTTCAAACGAAAGAAAGCCTGTCTGTGCTCAGTTATTTCCCTGATAATTGGAAACTGTGAACAAGAATTCACACAAAGGGGAGCTCAAAACACATTGTGTTTTAAAATTAAACCCTGTTACAATAAGACCAGGTGAAGACAGCAAGCGACCCCTAGACACATTGCTCTCCTGGTTGTACCAACATGTTTAAGAGAGTGCTGCTACTGTTCTTGTGAGAACACTCAATTCAACATTTTGATAATTGTTACATTAATACTGCCTATTGTTGTCAAATGGGTTCCTTAGAGATGGCAGTAAGATTTCAGTCCTCTTATCAAACCTGGCCCGCAGAAAATGCTGTACAAGACTTTTTTTTAATTGTGTAAACTTGTAGATAAAATTACATTGATATTTAATTTTAGATCTTGGAGTTTATGGATTATGTCACAACTAGCCCGATGTTAGGGAACTGTGTAGTGTAACACACATAATGCAATAAACACACTATTATTCCTGCTGGAACCCGAGCTCATTGAATCCTATTAATTTATCTGTTACATCGGAATTAATTCACCAATTTCCCAGATGACAGGAATCAGGTTTCTCCGATGTCCTTGAAGTAATCTGTTTTGCAACGCACACTGTTGGTTAAGAAAAATGCAATGACATTATCAAAACTATCAGTAAATTTGTCTTTATTTCGCTTTTACTACAAATGACTATTTTTTAAAAATAATATACAAGTTGACAGTGGAGCAGTTATTTTACCTGGTGTTGAATCAAAGCACCATGACCAATAGATGTGGTGGGATGGTGTGGAGTCCACAGTTTTACTCGCTGAACCTGTCAAAGCTTTCCAAATGAGAGCCACACAATTTGGGCATAGTATATCTTTCTGGCACTAAAACTCAAATGTGGTAATATTCAATAAGATAATGTTTAGTGATAGGTGCAGGTGTATCACTCTGTTTGCTGTTTTTGTGTTAGGGACCAGATGTTTTGACATAAGTTTGTAAGTTATTCCAAAAGATAATAGGGCTCAAAGGCATTTGTTGGCTTTCATAGGAATTAAGCATGCAATATGAACTTCTTATTACCAATAACCACACATATACAATGATAACTATTATTCATAATAATTACATATAAAATTAAGATCACACTTATAGTACACGATCCTGGAGAATTCGCCATGCCACAAGTTTTGAGCTTGAAGGGATAGGTTGCTCAAGCCTTGTCAAATTCTTGAGTATCTGTTCTAATGTCTCTTTCTACACATTTCTTTCATGCTGACTCTGTGAGAATTCACAGTTTTCAATATATTAACTCATCTTATTAGTTGCAATAACTTCAGTTTTAACAAGAATCACTCCCCACACCTTCACTTTGCCTGACCTGCCAATCAAGTTATTCGACTGAGCAGTTACAGGGAGCAAAGGTCGTCTTCAGGGATGATATGCGGCTATCTTCAGAGGAGTCAGTAAAGAGTTCGTGACCTCTCCTTATTAACTATTCTATCTGACTGGAATTCCTTTTGATTTAAACTGTGCTAACAGAAACTTACTTAACAGGCAAAAGCTAAAAGTTATTATTTAAGAATGAACTGTTTCCTTACGTTACTGCGGTCTTGCCCATTAGGCCATGTCCATAGATTTTTAACAGTGTGCACTTTGTTAAGACAGTGTAAAAAACTCGAGTATGCTGACAATGTCTTGCCTGGATTTACAATTGTGCCAGCTAACACTTCAGAGATCATTGAAATAAGGCTTAAGCCTTAATAATTATAAGAGGCCCTAGAACATCTTTAGTAGAAAATCAATCCCATTGTCTATTAGATGATTGATTGAAAATTGGCAAATTATAGCCAATGTGAATGAAAAATAAGAGGATATAAAAGTTGCAAATAGGACTAGGCTTATATTTGAACTTAGTTAGGCCCAAATACTACTGAATTAGATCTTTAAAATGTTGAGGCTGAATGATATATAGACATAAGCAGGCTATTTGACCTAGACTGAGACGATCAGGATCTAAAATGCAGGTTTAAGATTAACAAGCCTCAAGTGAGGCCAGAGATTAAAAGAAATTTATCTCGCTGAGTTGTGAAGATGTTGAATTGTCACACTGAGAGCAGCTGAGATGATGCCATTTAAATTCTGCAAAAACAAATTGGATAAATAGCTGTTTGGGAATAAACTTAGTAGAGAGTGAGATGATTAAACACTCCATGGGACATGATGACAATTTTCTATGGGAGGAAAGAGGAGAGTAGTTATCTGTGGAGGCCATGAATGGATTAATACAGGGTGTTTATAAAGTCTTTGTTAAACTTAAAACTTTAATAACTTTGGATGTGAACATGATGGAAACTTTTTCGCCCAATTATTACAATGACAGATTTCTAAATACCAATATGGGGATACAGTGGGAAAAAGGCATTGAAGTGGATGATGAGCCATGATCGTATTGAATGGTGGAACAGGCTCGATGGGCTGAATGGCCTACTCCTGCTCCTATGTTCCTATTAATTAAATTCCTATGTGGTACATTTTTCTTAGAATGAACTCTTCTCCCAATTTTTATGGAATTCAGTTATGCCTGCCAAAACACCCAGTTCACCTCTTCTTCCACTGTCGCTATTTTCAATCAGTAAAATGTTAACTCAACATACACGTGGCAAAAAACCTTTATGAATTCTGCTTTCATATGCCATTTGCTGTTTATCAAGTGCACATCCAAAGTTATTAAAGTTGCACATGAAGTTTATAAGCACCCTGCATTTTGGGTTCATTTGGGGATTGTAGAAGTATTTATTCAAAACTCTCAGTCAATGAAATGAGTGAGATAAGATCATGATATGATAGGTTGGAAGTGGTCTACTGGAAAAATGGGCTGAATGAATATCTCTCGTTTCATGCTTGTGTTGTAGAACTGAGCTTGGAAAGCTCCCATTTTCTCAATGACAAAATAATTAGTACTGACTTTATTTTGTGTTTTCTAGCCCATGTGTGCAAATATTTTCTTTTTATTTAATGTTTCTGCTGATTGACCAGATCTTCATGCAGTTAGGAGAAGAAACAATGAGTAAAACATTTTAAGGACAGGAATACTCTCGAGTGTCTGACCAATAGACTAATTATCCGTTATATTTGACTTTATCTAATCAACAGATAATATTCAGATTAACTGAGATTTCCCATCTGCTGTTTCTGTCTTTCTTGAAACAACCTTGTTAGTTGTTTGGTTTAAAAGCTGTGAGTTTTGCTTTCAATGAAGTATTGATGAATGAGATACCCTTCACACTCCAAACACTGGCATCAATGCTGAAAACACTTACATATATGTGGGGCGGCACAGTGGCGCAGTGGTTAGCACCGCAGCCTCACAGCTCCAGGGACCCGGGTTCGATTCTGGGTACTGCCTGTGCGGAGTTTGCAAGTTCTCCCTGTGTCTGCGTGGGTTTCCTCCGGGTGCTCCGGTTTCCTCCCACATGCCAAAGACTTGCAGGTTGATAGGTAAATTGGCCATTATAAATTGCCCCTAGTATAGGTAGGTGGTAGGGAAATATATAGGGACAGGTGGGGATGTGATAGGAATATGGGATTAGTGTAGGATTAGTATAAATGGGTGGTTGACGGTCGGCACAGACTCGGTGGGCCGAAGGGCCTGTTTCAGTGCTGTATCTCTAAACTAAACTAAACTATAATAATATAATAAAAGTAAAATACTGCAGATGCTGGAAATCTGAAATAAAAACAAGAAATGCTGGAAACACTCAGCAGGTCTGGCAGCATCTGTGGAGAGAGAAGCAGGGTTAACGTTTCAGGTCAGTGACCTTTCATCAGTGACCTGAAACGTTAACTCTGCTTCTCTCTCCACAGATGCTGCCAGACCTGCTGAGTAGTTCCAGCATTTCTTGTTTTTATTTCTGAAAACACTTACGTTCTGGTTGAGGAAAGTAGAGTGCTACAGTCTGATATCCTTTCTCTCCTGGCTTATACCTCTGCAATGGCTCTCTGCAGTTTCTTTCGGGGCCAGAAACGCATTTACTCCTGTTTAAAGGCTTGCTGTGTGTAAATCACTGTGAGGCTTTCTTAAGGAGAAAAAAAGAGTACCTGTCAGGATGTTTTTATTCATCGCAAAATAGTCATCATTTATTCAGCTGTACACTCTTATTACTGCATAGCATTAAATGCAAAGATTGAATAATTTATTGGTTAAAAGATTTATAGTGAATTAAAGAGCATAGCAGTTGCCTTCATAACGTATAAGATGTAGAATGCAACGAGTAAATCATTTGCTATCTGTATATGCAATGATAAGAGCAAAATAATGTCACAAAGACATAATTCAATTTCTTGCAACATTTTCCAAACAGTATGTTAATGATGTGCTTTTTCCAATGCCTACTATTTAATCAGTACGTTTATCATTTAACAGTTAGTACTGCGGCCAAACATTATTCTAAATCAATTCTGAATGGTTCTGAAAAAGAAAGAAAAGCAAGAATTGCATTTATATAGCAATTTTCACGCCACCAGGTGTCTCAAAGTGCTTTACAGCCAATCAAGTACTTTTTGAAGTGTAGTCACTGTTGTAATTCAGGAAACGTGGCAGCCAATTTTGCACACAGCAAGCTCCCGCAAATAGAAATGTGATAATGACCAGATAATCTGTTTTTGTGATATTGATTGAGGGATAAATATTGGCCAGGATACTGGGGATAACTCTCCTTCTCTACTTTGATATAGTGCCACATGATTTTTTACATCCACCAGAGCAGGCAAATGGGAGCCTTGGTTTAACAACTCAAATGAAAGCCAGCACCTCCAACTGTGCAGCATACCATCAGTATTGCACTGGAGTGTCAGCCTTGATTTTCGTGCTCAAGTCTTGGAATGGGACTTTAATCCAGCACCTTGTGATGCAGAGGCGAAAGTGCTACCAACTGAGCCACAGCTGATACACAAAACAGTATTGCTGGAATTTAATGGTGGCCGGAGGGGAGCTGTCCACCAACCCAAAAGTCGGTGGTGATCCCACCTCTGTCGGGCTTGGGGATACAGACCGGATTATAAGGTCCCCAGGCCCTTAATTGGTCTTAGGCGGGACTTCCACCTCATTGAGGCGGCAAGTTCCGCCTAATGGTGCTGCCAGCCAAACAGTGGGCCGGCAGCTTGTAGTTCCAGCAGCACCACTGGGAGTGGTGGCCACTGTTGGGACTGCAACCCAGCCGAAGACTGAAGATATCGGTGAGTCCCAAGAATGGGTAAGATTTTGGGGCCGTGCCAGGGTGTCTGATCAGGAGGGGACCCCTCTCCGGGTCATCAAAAGGCCAGTAATTGGCCACTTAAGGGCTTTGTTTGACCTGGGGCAGGTGGGCCGTTTCTCGCTGCCGCTGCCCCGCATAAAATGGCGGCAGAGGTATGTGGGGGTCAGGAAGGGTCTCCTGAGCCTCCCACTCCATTTTATGACACCCCTGCCCACCTCCAGCCCGCTCTTTGTGGGGGCGTAAAATTCCAGTCTAATTTTTTGGTAAGGAGCATTAACTTTGAAGCTTTGAATTAGATGTCCATCAGAACCTAAGCAGTCAAATTGTCCTGCTAAAAGGACAGATTCAGAATGGACGACAGGGAGACCTTATCCAAATTTCTCAATGAACTGAGCTAATAATTTTCCAAGCCTCAAGTGTTAAGCATATCCAGCCCTCGCATCTTAATTCTACCTGTTTGATTCACCTTCATTTATGAATCCTTGGTACTTCAGATTTTAGGGTCTTGAATTTAGTCCCCACGTCTAGCTAATTAAATTATTTACAGTCAGTCCCAGACCAATTCACAGTAAGACCCAATCATATCTTCAGTCTTCGTGTAATTTGTGTACCCTGAGCTGTCCCCAAGTCCAGATCTACGGTGCAAAGTGGGGATTGGTTAAGTGAGTAAATTTTGTTCCAAATTCACTTTTTGACCTGCACCAGAGTGTAAATCTCATCTGTAACCACCGCCGGTTTATCCCATAATACAAACAGAAAATGCTGGAACTGCTCGGCAGGTCTGGCAACATCTGTGGAGAGAGAAACAGAGTTAATGGGCTGAATTTTTTTGGTGCTGCGGTGGTCCCGGAAAGCCAGGGTAACCCCACCTCGGCTGTTTCCGGGAGCCCCGATGCAATTCTGTACCCATTAGGCAATTAACTGCCTGCTGTCGGGGCTCCCATCCCTTTAAGGGGGGAAATCCCGCCTCCAGGAACTGCTGTCCAATCAGATGGCTAGCAGGTCCTCAGTCCCAGCAGCCCTACCTGGAGCAGTGGCCACTGCTGGGATTGCACCCAGCCTGCAGCAGCATCATGGATGCCACCCTGGAGCCCAGGAGAGAGGAGTGGGAATCAAGGGGCCAGTCAAACAGGCCCTGACACAGGGCAGCGGGGTGGGTGTTTATGTCATTGGTGAGGGCAAGAGGGGCTGTTGCCAGGGTGGGGGCGGGGGTTTTCTGTGGGCCACAAGGTGCCTGATCAGGAAGGCCTCCCAATTCCTCCCACCTCAAGCCCGCAAGGAGGCTTTTATTGGGCAGGTTCCCCATGTGGCTGAGACCAACCCCGCCCCCCAATATTGGGAAAATACCAGTGGTGGCTGAAAAGAGGCCCTTACATGGCCCTACCTGCTCCCGAAGGCCCCGTTAAATTCCACCCAATGTTTCAGGCCTGTGACCTTTCATCAGAAAGCTGAGTATTTCCAGCATTTTCTGTTTTTATTTCAGATTTCCAGCATCCGCAATAAAAGATTAAAGAAATATGTGCATTTATATGGTGCCTTTGATGATCTCAAGAAGTCACAAAGTGCTTTACAGCCAATAAAACAATTTTTCCACATACCGTTATCTAAAGCCTATATGTAAAACATGGATCCATATTCTCTCTCTCTCACACACACACGTTGCCAAACTTCAGTGCCCCTGTTCCCTCTGATGAACATCTTATTCAAGGCTTCCAAGAACATTTTCCTGATCAAAAATGTTTCAAATGACTTGCAACATACCAAAAAAATACGCTTTTCAAAAACATTCACAAGTGATTTAGAAGGTCTGCACTCCAAAATGTTTTATTTTTGCTTCCAAAAAAAAATCATAGAATCATAGAAAGATGCAGCATGGAAGTAAGCCATTCAGCCCATTGTGCCTGTGCTATCTCTTTGAAGGAGCTAACCAGTTAGTCCCATTCCCCTGCTCTTTCCCCATAGCCCAGCAATTTGCTTCTGCCTTCAAGTGTATAGTCAATTCCCTTTTCAAAGTTATTATTGGATCTGCTTTCACCACCCTTTCAAACAGTGCATTCCAGATCACAACAACTCGCTGCATAAAAAAATTCTCCTCATCTCGACCAATTACCTTAAAATTTGGTTTAAATGCTAGTTCATTTGGCACATTATATCCAGTATGTATGTTGCCCATCGGTACGTAAATTGCCAAGAGTGTTGTCAAAAAATCAGAGCAAATGGCACTGTGTTTACTACATTACAACAATTACTGCACAAAACGTGCTTTATTGGCTGCAAAGCACTTTGTGGCGTCTTGAGATCATGAAATGCACATATTTCTTCAATCTTTTTTATGTTGTTTCAGGGATAAATAATGGTCCTGGTATCGGGAGAACTGGAAGAAAAACAGAAAATGCTGGAAATGCTGAGCAGACCTGGCAGCATCTGTGGAGGGAGAAATAGAGTTAATGTTTCAGATCGGAGACCCTTTATCAGGACTCGACGTCAGCTCCTTCACTCTCCACAGATGCTGCCAGACCTACTGAGTACTTTCAGCATTTTCTGTTTTTATTTCAGATTTACAGCATGCACAGCATTTCGCTCGTGTACTGGGTGAACTCTCCTGCTCTTTAACAAAAAGAAAGACTTGCATTTCTATCGCACCTTTCACAATCACTGGAGATCCCAATGCGCTTTACAGCCAATCAAGTACTTTTGAATTGTGGCCACTGTTGTAATGTAGGAAACGTGGCAGCCAATCCGCACACAGCAAGCTCCCACAAACAACAATGTGATAATGAGCACATCATCTGTTTCTGTGATGATTGAGGGATAAATATTGGCCAGGGCTCTGGGGATAACTCCCCTGGTCTTCTTTGGAATAGTGCCATAGGATCTTTTAAATCCACATAAGAGGGCAGACAGAGCCTCGGTTTAAGATCTCATCCAAAATATCACACCTCCAACAGTGCAGCACTCCCTTGGTATTGCACTGGAGTGTCAGTCTTGATATTTGTGCTCAAGTCCTGGAGTGGGACTTGAACCTCTAACTCAGTGCCACAGCTGAAGCTATTTTTAAACAGTTTTTGTGCACTCCATTAGTCTGGAGCATCTTGCTCAGCAAACATATTGCTGTAATAAGATTTGACTGCATTATCTGGATAAAAGAAAATTTCAGTCACAGAATTACGCCATTTATTTATAATAGATTCCAATATAACTTAAAAGCCCTTTTGTACTGACTGTACCTTGCAATGAAAACAATAACAGTCATTTCACATAATGCCAAATACATTTTCATTACATTTTAACTGCAGAGATTTTTTTTTACTGAATGTTTGTGCATAAGGTTCAATTTTCTGAGGGCTTGCTCCTGACAGAGAGCTTTGTCTGGTATATCCAGAAAATTTGGGTGTACTGGATTTTCCTACAACCCTCCGAGAACTCTGCATTCCTCCAATTCTGCCCTCTTGTAAATTCCTGTTTTCTTTTGCCCCCACCATTGGTGGCTGTGCCTTCAGCTGTCCAAGACCTAAGACTTGTAACATGAGGCGTACTCCCTGTGGGCTTTCGGGGGGGGGGGGGATTGGGGGGAGGATTGGGGGGATGGTCCCGGTGACCCTGCCTTTCTTATCTGAGGTCCAGGGTTCCAGTGCTGGGCCTGGACCCAGTACTGGCAGTGGCCAACACTCCCAGTGGCAGTGCCGATACTGCTGAGCGTCCAGCCTGTGATTGGCCGGCAGCTCTTGGAGGCAGGATCCCCTTCTTTAAAGCAACAGGGATCCCGGTGTGGGACACAGAATTGTTACAGTGCAGAAGGAGGCCATTTGGCCCATCGTGTCTGCACCGGCTCTCTGGAAGAGCAATTCACTCAGTTCCACTCCCCTGCCTTCTCCCCATAACAGTCTAATTCCCTCCTAATGCTTCAATTGAACCTGCCTCCACCACACTCCCAGGTAGTGCATTCCAGACCTTAACCACTCGCTGTGTGAAAAAGTTTTTCCTCATGTCACTTTTGCTGCTCATTCCAAAACTTTAAATCTATGCCCGCTTGTTCTCAAGCCTTTCACGAGTGGGAACTGCTTCTCTCTGTCCAGTCCATTCATGATTTTGAATACCTCTATCAAATTACCTCTCAGCCTTCTCTTCTCCAAGGAAAACAGTCCTAACTTCTCCACTCTATCTTCATAACTGAAGTTCCTCATCCCTGGAACCATTATCATGAATCTTTTCTGTACTCTCTCCAATGCCCTCATGTCTCTCCTAAAGTGCAGTGCCCAGAATTGGCGCAATACTCCAGCTGAGGCCGAACTAGTTTCTTATACAAGCTCAACATAACATCCTTGCTTTTGTACTCTATGCCCCAATTAATAAAGCCCAGGATTCTGTATGCTTTATTAACTGTGCTTTCAACCTGTTCTGCAACCTTCAATGACTTATGCACATATACAGCCAGGTCTCTCTGCTCCTGCACCCCCTTTAGAATAATACACTTTATATTATCTCTCCATGTTCTTCCTACCAAAATGAATCACTTCACATTTCTGTGCGTTGAACTTCATCTGCCACCTGTCTGCCCATTCCACCAACTTGTCAATGTCCTTTTGGAGTTTTACACTATCCTTCTCACAGTTCACAATGCTTCCAAGTTTCATATCATCTGTAAACTTTGAAATTGTGCCCTGTAAACCAAGGTATAGGTCATTAATATATATCAGGAAAAGCAAGGGTCCCAACACTGGTAAACTCCACTACAAACCTTCCTCCAGACTGAAGAACATCTATTATGCACTACTGTTTGTTTCCTGTCACTCCGTATCCATGTTGCTACCATCCATTTTATTCCATGAGCTATAACCTTGCTCACAAGTCTGTTATGTGACACTGTATCAAAAGCCTTTTGAAAGTCCATGTACACCACATCAACAGCATTGCCCTCATCAACCTTCTCTGTTACCTCCTCAAAAAAACTCCAGCGTTAGTTAAACATGATCTTCCCTTAAGAAATCCATGCTGGCTTTCTTTAATTAACCCACATTTATCCATGTGTATTAATTTTGTCCTGAATTATTCTAGAAGTTTCCCCACCACTAAATTTAAACTGACTGGCCTGTAGTTGCTGGGTTTATCTTTACACCCATTTTTGAACAAAGGTGTACCGTCTGCAATTCTCCAGTCCTCTGGCACCACCCCTGAGTCTAAGGAAGACTGGAAAATTATGGCCAGTGCCTCTGTGATTTTCACCCTCACTTTCCTCAGTATTCTTGGATGCATCAAATCCAGTCCTGGTTCTTTATTCACTTTAAGTACAGACAGCCTATCTAATACATCCTCTTTATCAATTTTAAACCCTTCTAGTGTCTGAATTATCTCCTCTTTCACCATTGCCTGGGTTGGTACTTCTTCCTTAGTAAAGACAGTTGCAAAGTATTCATTTAATACCTCAGCTATGCCCTCTGCCTCCATGTGTAAATCCCCTTTCTGGTCCCTAATCGGCCTCACTCCTCCTTTTACCACACTTTTGCCATTTGTATGTCTATCGAAAAGTTTGGGATTTCCTTTAATGTTAGCTGACAGTCTCTTTTCATGCTCTTTCTTTGCTTCTCTTATTTGCTTTTTCACTTCGCCTCTGGACCTTCTGGACACTTGGAAAAAAAAAAGAGGATCACTCCGGGGGTCACGAAATGGCACAGGCGGGCTTTCCCCGCCTTCTCAACCCAGTGCAGAAGTCCCACCTCCAGCACAAAATCCAGCTTGTCTGGGAGTGTCTGTTTTAAGTTTGTTTTGTGTGTAGTTCATATCCAAATGTGATTAGTTGTCTCATTTCCATGTACACAGGGTTAATTGGTTTTAGCTCTAGTAGACGTGGATGTGTATTTTAGTGCAGGAGGTGCTATGAGTCATGTGACTTGTCTTCCATTTTGTTGACAGCAAATGTACCAGTCTTTTTTAAATTGTCCTAATTTTTCATGACTCTTCAATATGTTTCTGTATTTTCTTCACTGCGATTCTCATGAGCATGACAAGAGTGAGTTTAAATCTCATCATGGCCAAATCTGAAATTAAAATAAATAAACCTGCTAATTTGTGGCTTAGCACCAGAACATGGCAAAGATGCCATGAGATCATTGTAAATACCCAACTGGTTCACTGATGTTCTTCGGAGAAGAGAACTGGTACCTGTACCTGTCTGGCTTTTGCACGATGAGGTTGACTCTTAATACCATCAAAGCAGCTAAGGATGGGCAATAAATTCTGCCATGCCAGTGTTGAGAGAGTCCAAGAACAGCAACAAGAAATTAGGCCACTTCTTTTATAGTCAAAGCACAGAAGCCCTGGATTTCCATCCAGCAAATTCAGTGCTGATGTTTGATGTCATAAGGTTGTGCAGCATTGAGTTTGGTTATATTTGTGTTCATTGGTGGGATCTTGTCTCCACTGTGATCTGCTTTTGTGCAGTTTTTAAATCTCCATAAGGGAGTGCTGGGGATAGACTAGGAGCACTGGGGGATAGTCTTGCACTTGGTTTGCTGGTTTCACAAGTCTAGGAAGGAGTGTCAGAATTGGAAAATTGGGTAAGCAGGCCATAGGCGGCTTTAGCTTTCAAATTCTTCTGCCATGGTCCTCCCTTTTGGGCTGGCATAGTACTTTTTAACTACAAAGCCCATGGATCCAAGCGAAGTTCAGTGGGATTAACTTGACTTTGACTGAAGCAGATGATATTGGATCAGCCGCCCCTTATACATCTCTCACCATTTTTATTTCTATTGAAGGCATGGCCAATGACATTCAAAACCACCCTGCTTCACAACTTTTCATTCTAGGCCCGAACTACTATGCCAGCTGATGTGTTGGTTACAGGTGTTTGAGGCAAAATCAGCATGACTGCCTCTTCTATCTCTTTTCCAATCGAAGAGCAACATGACATGACTGGTCAATTTCACAATACTGCTGCATTCAGAAAAGTACAGGACTACAATAATCCTTTAGCCATGTGGCCAGTTGAGTGATTTCCTGTTCCTCCATGCATCACATGCTTTTCCTTCCTTGCACAATGTGACTCACATGCTGATACTTCCTCGAGCCTGTCACCTGCACCATCCAAGATGTCGGATTTGGTTCGGTGGCAGCACTCGTACCTCTGAGTAAGAAAGTCATGAGTTAAATCCCCATCCCCGAGTCTTGAACCCATAATCAAGGAGCGGATGTTGCACTGACTCTGAGAGTAGAGTGTTACCACAGAGCCATGGCTGCCACCTGCATGAAGCAGGTTTAACTTCTCGCACTTCTCACAGTACAGTGCCTCCAACAATGCAGCACTCCCTCAGTGCTGCACAAGAGGGTAGTGGAAATCTGGGACTCTCTCCCAAGAAGCTATTGAGGCTGGGGAGTCAATTTTTGTTTTTGTTAATCAAAGCTATTAAGGGTTACGGTACTAAGGTGGATACAGATCAACTGTGATCTAATTGAATGGCAGATCTGAGGGACTGAATGTCCTCCTTCAGTATCTGTGTTCGTAGGTGTTGACCTAGACTATGGGTTCAAACCCTAGTACAGAGCTCTAATACACAACTTTCTGATGCAGAGATGAGTGCTATCAGCCAGTAATTTCCTATATAGACCATCTGTAAAATGTACTTGCCGCATATCTTTAATGTCGTGTATAATAAAATTGGAACATATAAACCAGGCCGACGGCAGGTTATTCATGGTGAGCTACTCTCCACCCAACATTGGAATGAAGTTATATTTCTGACTCAGTTACCGAAATGTCTTGCAAAAGGTTAATAACAGCTGAACAGTTCAGTTAATGATCCAGACTCCATATCATTAGATTATTTTTAGATGCATAAGACCTTGTTTATCACCCGTGTCTCTGGCAACATTCTGCAGCTACTAGTGTAGCGCTTCTGAGGGAATGGTGACGTAGGGTGTGAGTATGAGCAGGTGAAAGAGCATCTGCAAACAGTGAGTTCTGGTCTGTTGTTGGTCGACAAGTGGCATGCATTGACCTGGAGTTTGCGGTCAGGCGCTTGTCACTGACCTTGAAGTGTCGCTGAGATCATACAATCTGTTTTAAAATTAGGGATCTCCTTTTCGGACAATGATGAGAATTCTTTTCTCTCAGAGGGTTGTCCGACTTTGGAGTTCTCTGCCTCAGAAGGTGGTGGAGGCGGGGTCATTGAATAATTTTAAGGTGGTGGTAGATAGATTCTTATATAAAAGCAAAATACTGCGGATGCTGGAAATCAAAAAAAAAACAAGAAATGCTGGAACCACTCAGCAGGTTTCGGGTCAGTGACCCTTCTTCGGATAGATAGGTAGATAGATTCTTGTTAGGCAAGGGAATCAAAGGTTATTGGGGTAGATGGGAGTGTGGAATTCGAAACACAAACAGATCAGCCATGATCCTATTGAATGGCGGAGCAGGCTGGAGGGGCCGAATGGCCTACTTCTGCTCCTAATTCGTATGTTTGTATCTCTCTGGCGAGAATTTCCCCTCGATCACCATACAGTGATACTGATTTCAGCATTGATTATTATGGATTCCCACCTTGGAGCTGGAGTGATATCAAGCTGTCCAAGCAACCAATCACATTAAAGCATTTTCCCCAACAGGCAAACAGGAAACAAAAAGCACATTAAAATAAAATCACTTTTATAAAGGTTTGCATAGAGAAAATTAAAGATTGGGACATACACATGGGGCGAAGGTAGAAGCTAAAATATTCTGGAAAAACTTTTTCAAAAAAATTATTTGAAAAAATTAACTTAAGAAATCTGCTAAATAATCAGTTAACAGCACCCTACAAATATATATATTTTTTCCAGGCCCGTTCTTTTGTTCATCAAGGTTTATTAATCACATTGCCATTAATAACCCAGTTACACTTAATTGAACAAGGTGTAAAGTTTTAAGAGGTTTCTGCCAGCAATGTGGGAGCAGGAAAGCTGAAATTCTTGCTGATTTCATGATTGCCACATGATTGACGGGTCCACAGTGCAGCCTATGGCAGAGCCCTGAGTGACAGATCACAACTTCTGGATTTCCAAGCTAATCTGCGTACGCCCGACATCCTGAAGTTGCGACCAGTTTCAGAGGGGTACCGATGGCGAACACTGACAGTTTGCCGTAAACTCCCCTCCATCCCCATTATGTTTTCAAGGTACAAGTCATAACCTAAGTCACAAGTACGCCTGCAGCTGAATGCTGCTGAATCTTCGGGAGTGCGGTGGGGTTATAAAAAAACAAATCCAACATATAACAGAATGTTCTTACCCTTCTGAAGAGAACTCTGATTAAGAAGTCAAACTGGGCACCAGTCTTCAAGAGTTCCAGGCAATCCATCGATCAGTCTGTTGCACACTTGGCATTCCCAGGTGTGGCTTCAAAGGACTGCATTAAAAAGGGCTACACTGCATTTCCTTACCCGGTGAACAAACTAGAATGTGTTGCTGGACTTTTGTTTGGTTGGGCACAGATTCTGCTTTCAGATCCAAAAATTTGTGAAGCCAAAAGTCTCTGCATTAATATTCACTTTCTAAAATAGAGCTAAACAGTCTGCACTGAAGGATTGGTGCAAGGTGTGGACTGCTTTATATATATATATATATATGTTAGAGAATATATATTATAATTAAAATATCTTTAAACTGGTCGTCAGTGTTAATGTACCAGTGACACAACATATTGGCAATCACTTAACACATTGAATGTTACCATGAATGCAATGGACCCAACACTAAACAAATCCAACCCATCCAATTAACTGTTTATATTGTAACACGTTGCAGATAAAGGGTTGCCTCATATCTCAGGGTTCAGATGGTGAGTTGTGAACCATTTGAGTTTGTCCGTAACATCATTTGAACTCCTTATATGATAGCACAGTTAATTTTCATATACATCATGTTTTCTTATATAGAATTACACAAAAAAGTTTAATTAAGGATTGTGTGCAGGCAATCCACTCTATTAAATGTAAGCTTGCTATTTGCTTTCCTGAGCTGTGCAACAATTCAAGCATTAGAGCATTTGACTCCCAGCCAGCAGTCATGAGTTCAGGTCCCAGAATTGCCTTTAGCTTTAATGCTCTTATTTCAGTTGGGAAACTTTTGTCAGCTCTCGGGCTGCGAGATGGACTACTGTGTCATTTATCAGGGGAGGTATGGGGAAAGGTGAGGAGTGGAGTAGTCCCTGACCATGCCCCTGACATTTCCACAATACCTGGTTTGAATCTGCTGGCCAAATCAAGAATTGGTGCTGAAAACTATAGGCCCAACATCTAGACCTTAGACACTGGTTTTGTATCAGATGGGCAAAGATATGGTGGGGGGAATTTTATGCTCTCCCCACATTGGGTTTAGTTGGGCCTGCCACTTTCCCGCCCTGCCGCCAATTGAAGCCCTTAAGTGGGCAATTGATGCCAAGTTAAGGGCCTCATCCCATCACTTCTGCAATTAGCCCAGCAGCAGGTGGGCCTGTTGCCGCACAGGGAACATGGCAAGAAAAACCGTGCAGGTTGGTTGCCGGCTCCGGAGCCCAGATAAAATTCCAGCCATGTAGTGGCTTATCTTACGAAGAAAGGTTGAACAGGTTGGGCTGATACACTTTGGAGTTGAGACGAATGAGAGGTGATCTTATTGAAATGTATAAGGTCCTGAGGGGACTCGACAAGGTGGATGCTGAGAGAATGTTTCCCCTTATGGGAGAGACTAGAACTAGGGACACAGTTTAAAAATAAGGGGTCTCCCACTCAAGACAGAGAAGAGGAGAATTTTTTTTCTCTCAGAGGGTTGTTAGGCTGTGGAATTCTCTTCCCCAGAGAGCAATGGAGGCTGGGTCATTGAATATTTTTAAGGCTGAGGTAGATAAGGTCTTTATAGACAAGGGAATGAAGTGTTATAGGGGGTAGACAGAGTTGAGGCCACAATCAGCTCAGCCACGATCTTATCAAATGGCAGAGCAGGCTCAAGAGGCCAAATGGCCTACTGCTTCTAACTCGTATGTTCGTATGTATGTACCACAGCAAGACACCAAAGAGCAGAACAATAGAAAGAAAAAAAACTTGCATTTATATCGCGCCTTTCACAACCTCATGATGTCCCGAAGTGCTATACAGCCAATGAAGTACTTTTGGAGTGCAATCACTGTTGTAATGTAGGAAACATGGCAGCTAATTTGTGCACAGCAAGCTCCCATGAACAGAAATCAGATAATGACCAGATAATCTGTTTTAGGTATTCTTTGAGAAATGGATATTGGCCAGGGCACCAGGCTCTCATGCTCTTCTTCAAATAAAGCCACATGATAGGGCAGATGGGTCCTCGGTTTAACATTTCATTGGAAAGATGGCACCTCCAACAGTATAGTACTCTGTCAGGACTGCACTGGAGTGTCAGCCTACTGCTCAAGTCCTCTGTAGTAGGACCTGAATGCACAACTTTCTTAGGCTGGAATGCTGCCCACCGAGCCATGATTGGCTGAGCCAATGATCAGTAACAGAATTAAGAGCTTGCAGTAGTGGCCACAATAGATTTTAAGGAGGCTTTGAGAAGTGTCAGGTTCTTTAAAGATACAGGGATCTAAAAATAATGAATTTCAGTCATTTTGGAAAAGATCCCGAATGAGTTACAATTCTATATTTGTGAAAGTATTTCCGTCACACAAGATGATGAGCGCTCTCCTTAAAGATAATAATTCTGATGAAATAATGCAAAGTATGTTCCATTAAAATAAAAAATCATTTTTGCAAATTATACCTTCAGGAAGTTGGTTATAATTTAATTTATTGGTGAATAAAATGGCGATGACATATCACACCCTTAAATTGCTTTGGCATGACACCAAGTAAAGGTCACGCATGAGCCAAAGGATACGTCAACAGACCAACGCTGAAAGTTTCCGAGGGTGCTCTTCTGAAGAAAGGTTGGCAAAAACTCTGAGATAGAGCAGGTGAACGGAGTTTCTGGCTATCCCCTACCAAAGTTACATCTGTTGTTCAGGAGAACCGTAAAGGAAATTCCCAGTGAATATTTCCGACAATCTCTTCGTAATAACAACAAACTTTGCTTTTCCCTTTCTCTTGAGGTGCCATGACTCCAATTGGTAATCTCTGGCAGATAAGACATAAGGCGACCTCCTTCCAAGCTTTTAGCAGTTTAGGTCTTGAATGAGCATCTAGGAATGGTGCAAGAGCAGCCCAAGTCACTTTCTCTGTAAATTTTCCCTTTCACCCCATGGGGAAGAGCTGGCCTTTGCCTACTGTTTCGTCCAATGGTGTAGACCTTCTCACTGGAGGGAAACTTTATGCTGAAGGTGTGAGCTGTAGCCAAATCAGCAGATGTATGGTGACTTTTGATTCAATCTCACACATAACAAAAAGTCGCCAGGTGTCAGCTGTGGCTCAGTGGCAGCAGTTTCTCCTCTGAGTCAGAAGGCTGTGGATTTAAGTCTCACTCCAGGAACTTAGGCTGCAACTTCAGTGTGGTACAGAGGGTGTGGGCATCAAAGATCTTGTGGTACTACTTTGCAGAAGAGCATTGGAGTTCCCTCCAGTCTCTTGGCCAGTATTTATTCTTCAACCAACATCATGAAACTCATTATCTGATCATTTAGTTCATTGCTGTCAGTGGGAGCTTGCTGTGTGCAAATTGGCTGCCATGTCTCCTACATTACAACAGTGACTACACTTTCAAAGTACTTCATTGGCTGTAAAGCACTTTGGGACCTCCTGAAGATGTGATCAGCACTATATAAATGCAAGTCTTTCTGCCAGTCCAATGAATCATTAAAGGAAATAAAGATGACTATATATATCTCATTTCTTCTGCTTGGTACAAAACACACCAGTAATTTAATGAGTTAAGTGTAAGTAATAATCATTGGTTTTAGCTGAGTGCAAAATTGTTTCTGTTCGACAGCTCTTAGATGTGAGATTTTGAGATAGAACCCATACATATGAGATTATGCCCTGCACGAGAAACACAGACATGTTTAACAAAGTGGTATTAACATGTTCTCATCCTCTTTTATCTGACTTGTCCTATTATTATTATTTTCCCCCTTTATCTTCATTTTCTTGCAGCCCAACTAACTGGGAATCGCTAGTGTTTTCTCCTGCAGGAGAGCAAGAGGAAGCAAGGAGCTGAGTTCACCCTCGCATCCACAGCAGTAGAGAAAGCACTTTTAACAATAGACCCCATAACATGAATAGATGGCCTTCATCACAGATTTAAATGATGACATAGCATGCCTCCATAGCATGTTTTTGTTTCCTGTTGCTCTCCAGTGAGATCTAGTGGGAGACATGTCGGAAATTACTGGCACAATCCATACATGCATAACATCACGATCCTGAGGTAAGATGGTGAGAAATTCTAAAGTCTTTCACTGATAGTGGGACCATTGGGCAGCCTTTGAGCGATCAGGTGTGGGGGTTGGTTGAAGGTGATGGATCGGGAAGCTGCTTGTATCTTACTCCCCTTATGCTTTAGTGGATAAATGCACTGCATCATGTGAGGCTCAATAGGAAGGTCCCAAGACAGATTCCTAGTCCGACCGGAGTTTCTTGATCTCTTGAGCCAGACTTGCGAGTATTCTTGATATAATGATAGGAGTATTCGTGGGATGGCTATGGCAGTGTTCTTGGTCTGGATATAAGAATATCATTGTTCTGGACTTGAGTATTCTTAGGCTGAACATAAGCATGAAAGTATTCTTCAGCTGAACATGGAAGTATTCTTGGTCTGGACAGGAGAGTATTCTTGAGCTGGACATGAAAGTATTCTTGGTCTGGACAGGAGAGTATTCTTGAGCTGGACATGAAAGTATTCTTGGTCTGGACAGGAGAGTATTCTTGAACTGGACATGGAAGTATTCTTGGTATGGACAGGAGAGTATTCTTGAGCTGAACATGGAAGTATTCTTGGTATGGACAGGAGAGCATTCCTCTTTCAGTAAGGAGTAAATAAAAGCATTCAGGCCTCCACTCTTGGGCACTACTGCATTTGGAAAGCATACATCTGTAGATATTGACTGCAGAGAGGATTGGAATTAGGTGTGCTGCTGTCAATGGTCAACTAGCCTGCTAATAATCACTAAAATCACACATGAAAAATGGTCACTTGAGCAAGCAAATAGATGTTAACCTAACAGTTGGGATATATTGAGTATTTAAGACTAATTATTAATAATTATTCATCTGAACAGAAGAAACTGATGGACCCTTGGACAATACTGATTACTTAAGGACATGAGGATTGTTATACTTTGCTCCCTCATCAACCCTAAAATTTTACATTGTTCACCAGTCACTTATGTATGTTTTGCTTGCTATAAAACTTTTGCCACTTCATTGCATGTATCATTTCTTATAGCACTCAGAAAAGTTTTGCAATTCTGAGAGCACTCGATTTGTTCTGTTTGGTTCTGCTAAAGAGTGATGTTATGTGGTGAGGTGCAGTCACATTTATCACATCAAATTAACTCATCCCCACTGTCCCTCTCTATTTTCCTTGAGCCTGTGTAGATTCCAGTGAGAGAGTTCCTTTTGGTTACATCTGATTTAACTCAGCATGTATTCATTTGTCAATGTACAGTCCCACTGGAGCATTGCAGAGATAGAATGCAACCATTTTCTACATGACTAACACTCGCCATATTCAAACTCCAGTGTTTCTATGCAAATAGTTCTTTAGCTGACAATATGCTCTTATCATTTCCATACTCTGTTACACCATGGAGAATAAATTATGTCTGGGGGGAGGTCTGCTTTTCCAATGAAATGTGCGCAGTGACTACTATGCAACCAGCTACCAAAGAAATTGTTGCTGAACAAAAACTGACAAAATGGTTCAACTTTCTGTCCGTTGGATGGAAATCGCAGCAGGGGGGAACCGGAGAGGAAATATTTATCCTGCGCCGCATTTTTTAAACATAGAATGCCTAACTGAGACCCATCAATAACTTCCATTAACATTATCACCCTTAACATTAAAAACAGTTCAACCTGAAGGAGAAAGGAAAATGGATACCGAGCTAGTAAACAGAGAGAATAGAGCAGTAATTGAAAACTTAATCAAAGATATATGGGCTTTCCAAAGGTTTTCAAAAGGTGACTTTAGAGGCAGACACATTCTTGAGAGTAGGATTCAGGCAACTCAAGACAGAGAGTGGGACTCTGGTGATGCAAGGCTCTGCAATTAATAGTTGGGGCAAAGGGAGAGAGGAAAAAAGCAAGACCAGAATCAGAAGAACTCATGTCTCGAGAGGATTGAGTATCAGGCCAGAAAAATTTGCAAAGATAGGGAGGGAAAGATCATGGAGGACTTTAATGGTGAAGATGAGGATTTGAAATATAATCTGTTGGGGATAGAGATATAATGTAAGTCATAGGGGATGGTTGGTGGAGGGCATGTGGCAGAGCTTTAACGGTGATTTCAATAATGAGCAGTCAGAAATAAAGGGCAAAGGGAAACAAGAACAACTGAGAAAGATGTCGAAGCCCTTGGAGGGATGCAAGGAAGATTTAGCAGAATGGTGCCAGGCATGAGGGATTTCAGTTATGTGGAGACTGGAGAAGCTGGGATTATTCACCTGAGCAGAGAAGACAGAGAAGGTTAAGGGAAGATTTACTAAAGGCGTACAAAATTATGAAGAATTTTGATTGGGTAGATAAGCAGAAACTGGCAGGAGGGTTGGTAACCAGTGTTACGACCGAGGTGGGAGGAGTGCACTGTTAATTCAGTCCCACTTCTCCACGGGTCACAGCATATCAATAAATTTTCCCACTTACCGAAACAGCCAATTACTCTATTTGTGCCCAGAATAAAGCACACCAACCAGGTTTCTTTAATCGACAACAAAATTAACTATTTATTCTAACACCAAGTCTTAAACAATAATGAAGTAAATCTATATACGAAAAGCTCCTTATTTCCCTAGCCCTCATGCATATGTAATACATCCAAAAAAACAAAGGTTAACCAGGGAAAAGGATTTTGGTTTAAAACTGTTTCATTGGAATGAAAGGAACAACAAAATAACTTGGTGTGTCACATTCTAGTCGGAAGTTCTTTGGTTTAATGAGGTGTCTCAAAGTCGAATAGTTGGATGCCACTTGAAGTCTTTCCAGGCGAGGTTGATTAACAGTCTGTGATTGGTAGGCATTCAAGGAAATTCAACTGCAGCAGGTTTCACATAGGTCTTCTATCTGTTGTGTAGCAACATGTCTTTTCAGGTTTTACAGCAGCAGTATAGAGTAGAAGATTTCTTCAAATTTCAGGACTTCTTAACACTTGATGCAGGGATTCTTCAGAGACAGGACGTAATAGAAATCAGCCACCTTTGAAATACAAGGTTTCCTCTCAAGAGATGCAGGATTCCTCCACAGAGAGAGCTAACAGTTTTTCTGGGTCTTCCTCTCTGATCTCCAAACAGGTCAAAACCAGATTTCAAATGCCTGCTCTTTGTCCAACTCTCTTGCTTTTTAAAAGGTCCAAAGTGAAACTGAAATTTCCAGAACTAAGTCACATGCCCAGTCATAAGGTCTCTCTTGTCACTCAAAGAGTAGCCAAGAGGTCAAACCCCTTGCTGGTTTCCTTGAAATTACCTGCTTTCCTGTCCTTGTATACAAGTTCAACTTCCTTTCAAAACACCCGTAAAGTTCAGCTTTTGTTTTGAACTTCCTTTCAAAACATTCATAAATTTCAGCTATTTGCAGCTGTCTCAATGTCCACTGAAATCCTGTTTCAGTTTTTTAAAACACACAGAATTCTAAGTTTTTAATACAAAAACAAAAAGCCTTGTAACACCAGAGAACACAGATTTAAAATAATTGGCAAAAAAAAGCTAGGGGTGAAATGAGGAGAAATTTCTTTCCACAGTGAGTTGTTCTGATCTGGATTGTACTGCCTGAAAGGGTGGTGGAAGCTGATTCAATAGTAACTTTCAAAAGGACAAATTTGCAGGGCAATGGGGAAAAAGCAAGGAAGTTGGACCAAGTGGATAGCTCTTTCGAAGACTTGGCACAGACACAATGGGCCAAATGGTCTCACAAGATTCTATGGCCTGGATTTTGCTGCCATACGGTATGTCCCGAGCCCGCGCAGGAGGACAGCGGGACTGTGGCGGCTATCTTCCCAGTTGCAGCCAATTAAGAAGCTGCTGCCAGGACCGCCGTCCAATTAAGGCCTATCTCGCCGAGCTGCTGGCCCAATCAGAGGGCCTGCAGCTCTGGAGCCTCAGCAGCGTCACCAATAGATGTGGCCAGTGCTGAGGCTGCAAGGGGAAAGAGAGGGCGCCTCCATATTGAAACGGCCTTGCAGGCAAGTTGAATAATTTACCTCCGGGCCGGGGCCAGGCAGGCATGCCCTGGTGATCGGAGAAGTATCCCCATCCAGCGGGGGCGGCCAGTTCTGCCAGGGGCCACATTTTTGGGGCCTGGAGCCGTCAGAAACTGACTCCCTTCCCATCCCCCAGGAAGCTGCTGGGAGGCTACCTCTATGCAGCTGGTGCCCTCCCCATGTAGCAGAGGTCTGTGCCGCCACTGACAAAATGCCGATGGCCCAGGAAAATTGCCGTCAATTGGCTTTTTAATTATACAGATTGACCATCTGCCCAAGGTTGGTGGGTAGCTGAGCCACTGCTGTTCCTGCTTCTGGGAATATCCCCTAGTTGGGTAAACATGTCAGGCTTCCCTCCCCACACCTTTGGCCCCCAGTTTCCCACCCACCCACCCACCTCCCAGTCCATCTGCAATGGGCTGGCAAAATCCCTGCCTGTGATTCTATAAATTCTATGAATGATCTAGAATGACCAGTGAAAGATATTGCTTCAGCATATGGAGTTCGTTCCTCTTTCATTGTTTCAAAGCCCCAATTTAAAATAAAGTCTCATGATTTTGAACGAGCCAGGCTATGTATCCCTTGCAGGTTACAGTTTGTCAGCCGTGCTATTTTATTTGAAAAGCCTGGGCTTCATGGATATTTGAAAGACGAATTGAAACTTGTTAAACCTGTTGGTGTATGTAATGAAAAGAAGTCTGTTTCCCAGTGTGCAGTCACTTTTTATTGTCAATGGCATTTCATAACTCCAAAATGTTTGCCTTGACCAATAATTTCATTGGCAGATACTTATTTACATCCGCCACTGGATTAAAAGCATTTGGCCTGTAAAACAGAAAGCAGCTCATTTATTGAAGGCCACATCAATGCAAATGACCCTCCTTTCAAAAGGTAGCTTAATTAGCACATAGCTTAGTCAGCCAATCCTGACAGTCAGCTATCAGCAAACAGTTTAAGTGGAATGACTATTTGCGACATCCACAATACTTGCTTATTCATCGTTTGGATTTCCTTCAGGATGTGTTTAAATCTCTCTGTTCATTCCTAAGGGACATGACCATTTGGAGCAATGCAAATGAAGAGTCAATCCTTTGAGCATGCTGAGCTGCCGTGCAATAATGAGCCACCAGATTTATTGTCCCCAATTTCACAATTCTCAGCAGACTATAAAAATCTAATGATTGACTTCAGGAAGGGACCTAGCACAAGCCATGCATCCCTATTAAGTGTGTTGTACTGTTAACCTATTAACGCAATGCTGTTGCAGGTAGTTTTGGCAAAATGCCAAATGAACCCTTCACTAACCAGAAGCCAAAGCAAAATACTGCAGATGCTTGAAATCTGAAATAAAACCTGAAAATGATGGAAATACTCAGCGTGTCAGGCAGCTTCAGGGGAGAGAGAGGGTTAATGACCTTTCATCGGAACAGGAGGATGCTAGAGGGTAGGGTAGATAGAGAAAAACTATTTCCTTTGATGCGAGAGTCCAGAACAAGGGGACATGACCTTGAAATTAGAGCGAGGCCATTCAGGGGTTAGGTCAGGAAGCATTTCTTCACACAAAGGGTGGTGGAAATCTGGAATATCTCTCCAAAATACTGTTGAGGCTGGGGGGATCAAATGAGAATGTCAAAATTCTGATAGTTCAATTTTTGTTAGGCAAAGGTATTAAGGCATGAAACCAAGGTGGCAGACGGAGTTAAAATACAGATCAGCCATAATCTAGCTGAATGACTGAACAGGCTCACGGGGCTGAATGGCCTACTCCTGTTTCTATATTTCTAAGAGATGAATAGCTTTTTATCAAATGCAGCACCAGGGAAAAGGGAAGCAGATGAACAAAAGGGAATGGTCGAACATTCGGAGCAAGAGGTGATTGAGTGATGAAATGATGATGGTGCAAGGCCTAATGAGGTTACAATGCGACAAGTATAGAGACAAAGATGAGTGCAAAGGAAATAGTCACAGCAGAGTGGCAGAGGAGGAGGAAAGCATGGAAAATCTGCGAGAGAGAAAGATTCCGTGGCTCAGGAACATGGCAGAAAAAAATTCATAATTATTCATACTAATTTTGGATGAAGAAACCAAACTTTCTTTAAAATGTGTTGCATTCACTACCATCTCATTGATTGGTGTTGCTTAGTTAATTTGCAGAATCCTAACTACTGTGGAACCATGGTACCAGATACAGGCACACAGCAAATTGTGTCAAGTAGAAACACTGTTAAAGATTCAGATAGGTGACACTCAGGTCCACGGTACCATTTGTGCCACCTAATTCTTTAGCATCTGTGCAAAGCTGAAAAGCAGAAATTCCACCCTTGAAGTTTAAATACCCTTTAATTCAGAAGTCTGTGATTGCATTTGTTCCCAATCATAAAAACGGAGGCCACAATATCAATTTACTTCGTAAACATATATCACCATGGAGTCCTGGGGCCAGATGCTTCCTAGCAAGGTCTGCAACAGTCTGTTCCCAACACTTTATGTTGTTACATTGGTGGTAGGGGAATGCAGCCTGCAGCAGATGCAAGCTTTGCATTGGGGTTATTGTATACTGGAACCATTATAATTTTTTTTGTGCCACACTCAACTAATGGCATCATTGTCTTACCTCTAGACTATTCCAGTTGTCTCCTGGTTGGCTTCCCATCTTCCATCCTACTTAAACTGAAATTCATCCAAGACTCTGCTGGCCATATCCTGACCCGTACCAAGTTCTGTTCACCCATCATGCCTGTGCTCACTGGCTCCCAGTTAAGCAATGCCTCAATTTTAAAATTCTCATCCTTAATTTCAAATCCCTCATGACCTCACCACTCCCTGTCTCTGTAACCTCCTCTAGCCCTACACTCTCCAAGATATCTGCGCTGCACTAATTCTGACCCGATGCCCATCACAGTTTATAATCGTTCCACCATTGACGGCCATGCCTCCAGCTGCCAAGGCCCAAAGCTCCCTAAAACTCCCACTTCTCCAGCTATCTTTCCTTCTTTAAGTCACTTCTTAAAACTACCTGTTTGACCATGCTTTTGGTCATCTGTCCTAATTTCTCCTTATGTGGCCCAGTGTCAAATTTTGTTTGGTAACACTCCTGTGAAGCTCCTTGTGATGTTTAACTAGATTAAAAGTGCTATGTAAATGCAATTTGCTGTTGTTGGTCACACCATTGCTCCATCAGTAACTTGGTAAGTTGTTCACTGATGTAATTTAGCATTCAGTAATACCCCCTTATCACTTGCACACTTGAATCATTCCTTCGATTCTATTATATTGGTAATTTTATTATAAGCTGAGCACGGAACATGGTGCTTAGCCCATTGTGTGAGACATTGAGGGCTTTGTTGCCAAGAGATTAAAAATGTTTTTGTTGGGGAAGGAAAATGGTGAGAGATGTTGCTGATTGACATCCAACACAAATTAATATGGTGACTGATGGATTTATAGAATAATTAGTGATTAAAAGACTTGAAGCAGACACAGATGTTGGGGGTTCAATTGTTGTTGTAATGTATGATATTGTCACAGTTCTAGACTCTTGAGCTATTTTTTTCATGGAAAGGAGTTGGAGACGTGTCATGTCAGGATTTGGTTTTTTTTAGAAAAAACCTACCTAAAAGCATTTAGCTTCCCACACTGAGTATGGATCAGTAGACAGCTAAATGGTAATTACAATGCAAGGTAGGAAGTTTCCTCAAGACCTAATGGTTAGTCAGAAAGATATTTCGCACTTTGGAGTTGAAAAGCTTTTGTCATCTTTGTGGGAGGACTCTGTGAGAGAGGCTTTGCACAATCGCAATATAGAGTCAAGGAGTCATTTATGACATAGAAGGAGGCCACTCGGCCCATTAAGTCCATGCCAGCTCTCCGTGGAGCAATCCAGTCAGTCCCGCGCCCCCGCTCGACGCTGCAGCCTGCAGGTTTATTTCCTTCAATTGCACATCCAATTTCATTTTGAAATCATTGATTGTCTCCAGTTCCATCATTCTCATGGGCATTATTTCCAGGTCATTACCATTCACTGTGTAAGAAAGTTCCTCCTCACATTCCCCCTGCATCTCTTGTCCAAAGTTTTAAATCTGTGTCCCCTAGTCATGGGAACAGTTTTTCCTTGTCTAACTTTCTAAGCCTGTCATTATCTTGTACACCTATCAAATCTCCCCTCAATCTCCTTTGCTCCAGGGAGAACAACCTCATCTTTCCAACCTAACCTTTTAACTAAATCCCCCATGCCTGGAACCATTTTGGTAAATCTCCTCTGCACCTCTCAAAGACCCTCACATCCTTCTTTACGTGTGGTGACCAGAACTGGACGCAATACTCTCGTTGTGGCCTAACCGGAGCTTTATAAAGGTTCAGCATAATTTCCCTGCTTTTGTACTCAGTACCTCTATTTATGAAGCCCGCGATCCAAAATGCTTTGTTAACCACTCTCTCAATATATCCTGCCACCTTCAAAGATCAATGTACATGCCTCTGTTCCTGCGCACTCTTTAGAACTACAACATTAAGCCTCATCCTATGCCTTCTGCTAAAATGCTTCACCTCACACTTGTTTATAGTAAATTCCATCTGCCAGTTCTCTGCCCATTCTGCTAGCCTACCTTGTCCTGTTGCAGGCAGATCTTATCCACCTCACTGTTTGCCACTCCTCCAACTTTGGTATCATCAGCAAATTTTGAAATTCTACTCTCTATTGCAAGATCCAAGTCATTTAGATATAGCAAAAAAAAAGCAGTGATCCTAGCTCTGACCTTTGGGTAACACCACTGTCTGCCAGGATACTAAATCAGTAGAGTAGCAGAAGGTTGAAGAGTAAAGAGAGCTTGGGCTTTTAAACAAAGCCACATGACCCATTGGAGTTGGCTAACGTGCACAGCATTCTTTATTTCCACTCATTAACCAAAGTGCATTAGTTTTTTTATTCATTCATGGGATGTGGGCGTCGCTGGATAGGCCAGCATTTATGCCCATCTCTAATTGACCTTGAGAAGGTGGTGGTGAGCTGCCTTCTTGAACTGCTGCAGTCCATGTGGTGTAGGTACACCCACAGTGCTGTTAGGAAGGGAGTTCCAGGATATTGACCCAGCGACAGTGAAGAAACAGCGATATAGTTCCAAGTGAGGATGGTGTATGGCTTAGAGGGGAACTTGCAGGTGGTGGTGTTCCAATGCATTTGCTGCCCTTGTATTTCTAGGTGGTAGAGGTCGCGGGTTTAGAAGGTGCTGTCGAAGGAGCCTTGGTGCGTTGCTGCTGTGCATCTTGTAGATTGTACACACTGCTGCCACTGTGGGTCGGTGGTGGAGGGAGTGAATGTGGATGGGGTGACAATCAAGCGGGCTGCTTTGTCCTGGATGGTGTCGAGCTTCTTGAGTGTTGTTGGAGTTGCACCCATCCAGGTAAGTGGAGAGTATTCCATCACACTTCTGACTTGTGCCTTGTAAATGGTAGACAGGCTTTGGGGAGTCAGGCGGTGAGGTACTCCCCACAGGATTCCTAGCCTCTGACCTGCTCTTGTAGTGATGCTATTTATATGGCTACTCCAGTTCAGTTTCTGGTCAATGGTAACCCCCAGAATGTTGATAGTGGGGAATTCAGCGATGGTAATGACATTGAATGTCAAGGGGAGATGGTTAGATTCTCTCTGGTTGGAGATGGTCATTTCCTGGTACTTGTGTGGCGCGAATGTCACTTGCCACTTATCAGCCCAAGCCTGGATATTGTCCAGATCGTGCTGCATTTCTACACAGACTGCTTCAGTATCTGAGGAGTCGCAAATGGTGCTGAACATTGTACAATCATCAGCGACCTTATGATCGAAGGAAGGTCATTGATGAAGCAGCTGAAGATGGTTGGGCCTAGGACACTACCCTGAGGAACTCCTGCAGTGATGTCCTGGAGCTGAGATGATTGACCTCCAACAACCACAATCATCTTGTGCTAGGTATGACTCCAACCAGCAGAGAGTTTTCCCCCTGATTCCCACTGACCTCAGTTTTGCTAGGGCTCCTTGGTGCCATACTCGGTCAAATGCTGCCTTGATGTCAAGGGCAGTCACTCTCACCTCACCTCTGGAGTTCAGCTCTTTTGTCCATGTTTGAACCAAGGCTGTAATGAGGTCAGGAGCTGAATGGCCCTGGCGGAACCCAAACTGAGCGTCACTGAGCAGGTTATTGCTAAGCAAGTGTCGCTTGATAGCACTGTTGATGACACCTGCCATCATTTTACTGATGATTGAGAGTAGACTGATGGGACAGTAATTGGCTGGGTTGGACTTGTCCTGCTTTTTGTGTACAGGACATGCCTGGGAAATTTTCCACATTGCTGGGTAGATGCCAGTGTTGTAGCGATACTGAAACAGCTTGGCGAGGGGCGCGGCAAGTTCTGGAGCACAGGCCTTCAGTACTATTGCCGGAATATTGTCAGCGCCCATAGCCTTTGCAGTATCCAGTGTCTTCATTTGTTTCTTGATATCATGTGGAGTGAATGGAATTGGCTGAAGTCTGGCATCTATGATGCTGGAGACTTCAGGAGGAGGCCGAGATGGATCATCAACTCAGAAGTTCTGGCTGAAGATTGTTTCAAAAGATTCAGCCTTATCTTCTGCACTGATGTGCTGGGTTCCCCCATCATTGAGCATATTTGTGAAGCCACCTCCTCCAGTTAGTTGTTTAATTGTCTACCGCCATTCACAGCTGGATGAGGCAGGACTGCAGAGCTCAGATCTGATCCGTTGCTTATGGGATTGCTTAGCACTGTCTATCGCATGCTGCTTACGCTGTTTGGTGGCGTGCAAGTAGTCCTGTATTGTAGCTTCACCAGGTTGACACCTCATTTTGAGGTCTGCCTGGTGCTGCTCCTGGCATGCCCTCCTGCACTCTTCATTGAACCAGGGTTGGTCTTCCGGCTTGATGGTAATGGTAGAGTGGGGGGATATGCCAGGCCATGAGGTTACAGATTGTGGGTGAGTACATTTCTGCTGCTGTTGATGGCCCACAGCGCCTCATGGATGCCCAGCTTTGCATTGCTAGATCTGTTCGAAATTTATCCCATTGAGCATGGTGGTAGTGCCACACAACTCGATGGAGGGTATCCTCAATGTGAAGGCGGGACTTTGTCTCCACAAGGACTGTGCTGTGGTCACTCCTACCAGTACTGCCATAGACAGATGCATTTGCGGCAGGCAGATTGGTGAGGACGAGGTCAAGTATGTTTTTCCCTCTTGCTGGTTCCATCATCACCAGCCGCAGACCCAGTCTAGCAGCTATGTCCTTTAGGACTTGGCTAGCTCGGTCAGTAGTGGTGCTACGGAGCCACTCTTGGTGATGGACATTGAAGTCCTCCACCCAAAGTACATTCTGTGCCCTTGCCACCCTCAGTGCTTCCTCCAAGTAGTGTTCAACATGGAGGAGTACTGATTCATCAGCTGAGGGAGGGCAGTAGGTGGTAATCAGCAGGAGGTTTACTTGCCCATGTTTGACCCGATGCCATGAGACTTCATGGGGTCTGGAGTCACTGTTGAGGACTCCCAGGGCAACTCCCTCCCGACTGTATACCACTATGCCACTGCCTCTGCTGGGTCTGTCCTTCTGGTAGGACAGGACATACCCGGTGATGGTGATTGCAGTGTCTAGGACATTGTCTGTAAGGTATGATTCCGTGAGTATGACTATGTCAGGCTGTTGCTTGACTAGTCTGGAGGACAGCTCTCCCTCCTTTGGCACAAGCCTCCAGATGTTACTAAGGAGGACTTTGCAGGGTCAACAGTGCTGGGTTTGCTGTTGTCAGCTGTGTGCTCAGCCATTGCTAGATATCAAGTGGAGTGAGTTGAATTGGCTGGAAGACTGGATTCTATGATGGTAGGAACCTCATGAGGAGGCCAATGTGGATCCTCCACTCAGAACCTCTGGCTGAAAATGTTTGCAAACACTTCAGTCTTATCTGTTGCATTCAAGTGCTGGTGCCGCCATGATTGAGGATGGGAATGTTCATGAAGCTTCCTCCTCCATTTAGTTGTTTCATTGTCCATCAGCAGTCGTGATTGAATATGGCAGGATTGAAGAGTTTTGATTGAATCTGTTGACTGTCATATCTGTCCGTAGCATGCTGCTATCGCTGTTTAGCATGTGCGTAATGCAGCTTCACCAGACTGACAACACATTTTTGGGTAGGCCTGATGCTGCTCTTGGCATGCTGTTCTATTGTCCTCATTGAACCAGAGTTGGTTCCCTGGCTTGATGGTAATGGTAGAGTAAGGGATATGCCAGGCCATGAAGTTACAGATTGTGTTGGAATACAATTCTGCTGCTGATGAAGGTCAAGAGCACTTCATGGATGTTTCAGTTTTGAGCTGCTACATCTGTTCTCAGTCTATCCCATTTAGCACAGTGGCCATGCCACACAACACGATGGAAGGCACCCTCAATATGAAATTAGGATCTTGTCTCCACAAGGACTGTGCAGTGGCCACTCCTACCAAAACTGGACAGATGCATCTGCAATAGATAGATTGATGAGGGAGAGATCAAATAGGTTTATCCCTCATGTTGGTTCTCTCACCATCTACCGTAGACACATTATGATAGCTGTGTCCTTCAGGACTCAGTCAGCTCCATCAGTAGTGGTGTTTTTGAGCCAGTCTTGGAATAGGCATTGAAGTCCCACACCCAGTGTCCATTCTGTGCCCTTGCTACCCTCAGTGTTGCTCAACTGATTCATCAGCTGAGGAGGTTTCCTTGCTCATGTTTGACCTGATACCCTGAGATTTCATCGGGCCCAGAGACAATATTGAGAATTCCCAGGGCACTCCTTCAGAACTGTATACCACTGTGCCACCACCTCTGGTGGGTCTGTCCTCCAGTGGGACAGCACATCTGCAGGGATGGCAATGGAGGAGACTAGGACATTGGTTGAAAGGTATGATTCTGTTACTCTGTTGTTTGGGACAGCTCTCCCAATTTTGGCACAAGTTCCCTGGTGGATCAACGGAGTGGCTTGCTGGACCACTTCAGATTAAGTTAAGAGCCACATTTGGCTAGGCTGAAGGCCAGCAAATTTCCTTTCCTAAAGGACATAAGTGAACCAGATGGGTTTTTACAACAATCTTCTCGTTTCATAGTCACCATTACTGATAATAGCTTTTTAATTCCAGAGTTATTTAATTAACTGAATTTAAATTCCCCAGCTGTCAGGGTAGGATTTGAACTCATGTCTCCTGATCATTTGTCAAAGCATCCAGATTACTAGTCCGGTAACATAATCACCATGCTACCATACTCTCTACACAGAATGCAGATTATATTCCTTGGCTCATTTTCTGTTTGTAACGGGCATTAATTAATTAAAACTAAACTGATAACCATTTGATATTATAATTCTGTAATACTACAGGTTCGAGACCCATACCTCCTTTGTGCAACAGAGACAACAATGCTGAATAATAGTGCAAGTTCTGCATTATTCATGCTGGTGCAGAGCTCCACTCACCAGCATTTCAAATGCTTTTTGAATTTCTCATGTGATGAAGCATCCTTGGCAGAAAAAAAACTAAACTAATTAAAGAACTAGTCCCTTTATGGGAGTTGAAAAGATTTTAAAAATGGGGAACTGCATGGGAACTTTTAAAGTTCAGATATGAATTATATTGTTAGCAAAACTGTTCACTTTTCCGGGATCATCCCGGAATGCAAAGATAATACTCAGCTTTTTTTTTTGCTGTACTACAAATCATCATGTTTTAAACTCTTCTCCCCTGCGTTCTCCACCCTCACCTTCAACAACGGGTGTGAGTAGCTCATGGATCTCTTTGTCACCAAGATTGAAGCCATTCAGTTAGCTGCCTCTGCCACTTCCCTTGCTTCTCTCGCCCACCGGACCAAACTTTCTCTAAGGTTCCCCCTTGCCCGAGCCCTCACATCTTTCTCTAGTTTCTCTTCTATCATCCTTCATGCCCTCTTTGAGCTGATCTTCTCCATAAGACCCACCTCCTGCTTTCTTGTCCCTCTTCCCACTAAACTGCTCAACATCCGGCTCCCCTTCCTGGCCCAGTGTTAGCTGATGTTGTTATCAGTTCTCTCTCCTCAGGTACTGTACCCCTCTCCTTCAATCACCGCTCACCTCAAGAATCAACCCTTGACATCTCTGTTCTAACAAACTGTTGCCCCACTCCAACCTCTTTCTCCTCTCCAAAGTCCTTGAACATGCTGTCACCTCCCAACTCTGTCCTAATATCTTTTTATGTGGCTTGGTGTCAAATTTTATTTGATGAGACTGCTGTGATGTGCCTTGGGATGTTTTGTTATATTAGGGGCACTATATATTAGGGCCAACATCCCCAGCTTGTACACACTACTGAGTCAGCGGCGCTTGAGATGGCTTGGCCATGTGAGCCGCATGGAAGATGGCAGGATCCCCAAAGACACATTGTACAGCGAGCTCGCCACTGGTATCAGACCCACCGGCCGTCCATGTCTCCGCTATAAAGACGTCTGCAAACGCGACATGAAATCCTGTGACATTGATCACAAGTCGTGGGAGTCAGTTGCCAGCGTTCGCCAGAGCTGGCGGGCAGCCATAAAGACGGAGCTAAAATGTGGCGAGTCGAAGAGACTTAGTAGTTGGCAGGAAAAAAGACAGAGGCGCAAGAGGAGAGCCAACTGTGCAACAGCCCCGACAAACAAATTTCTCTGCAGCACCTGTGGAAGAGCCTGTCACTCCAGAATTGGCCTTTATAGCCACTCCAGGCGCTGCTTCACAAACCACTGACCACTTCCAGGCGCGTATCCATTGTCTCTCGAGACAAGGAGGCCCAAAAAGAAAGAATATAAATGCCTGTTGTTGTTAATGAAGCACAAAAAGCACTTCATGAAGATAACCTCATTACTTGACATAAAGCATTCTCATCATGCAGTAAAAGGTGAAAAATACTTGTGGTTTACAGAGGTATTTCTTGGTAAATCTGGTTTAATTGACGTGCAAATGATTTTGAATTGCTGTCGTAATAGCATAAAATCATTAATAAATGGTTACCCCAGCCATCACAAGAATTGCAATCATTACTTGCAGCTTACACACAACTAAATAAATGTCACAAAATGTTAGAAGAAAAATGAATGAACCGATCCACAGTTCATGTGAGTTCTGAGGGCATTTTGTTAAGCTATTTTTCCAGTACATTTACAATTTCAAGGTATGTCATGTACAGCAGTGATAATTACATTAATGTGTGCTGAAAGGACTCAAGATTTATTAATAATGCAGTTTAAATATCCTGATGTAAAAATACATAAAGGCACATTGTCTTGCTTCAGGACTGAATTGCCACAGGAAACATTGAATCCTTTGCAGCTATATCTCCCCTCACAAAAAAATTAGTTTAGAGATACAGCACTGAAACAGGCCCTTCAGCCCACCGAGTCTGTGCCGACCATCAACCACCCACTTATACTAATCCTACACTAATTCCATATTCCTACCACATCCCCACCTGTCCCTATATATTTCTCTACCACCTACCTATACTAGGGGCAATTGCTAATGGCCAATTTACCTATCAACCTGCAAGTCTTTTGGCATGTGGGAGGAAACCGGAGCACCCGGAGGAAACCCACGCAGACACAGAGAGAACTTGCAAACTCCACACAGGCAGTACCCAGAATTGAACCCGGGTCGCTGGAGCTGTGAGGCTGCGGTGCTAACCACTGCGCCACTGTGCCGCCCTAAAATGTTTTGCATTATCTTGGCTGAGTAAAAATAACCAAGTGCAGTACAAATCAGCAGCCCCAAAGCCTATAGAAATTCAACGTTAATTTTAACCTGTCTGGTGAGGATCCAGTGCAACATTAGTCTTACACCTCACCCAGTTTGACTCCATTTAGAAATTAACGCAGAGTAATATTGGGAAAGATGTTTAACTAGGGTTCCACTTGATTCTATGGGATTCCCACCTGGCGAGTTCAGCTGAAATTGCCCTCTCAGTCTTTGTTACTATCGGACAGAGGTGGAATGTTCTTGAGCTTGGATCTGTGAATTAGCTAATTATGGGAGAGCCAGATGAAAAAAAATCACCAGTCTGAGGTTGTAATCATAAAAACATTGCCTGCAGGGATTGGTCTTGAAATGAGTGGGGTTTTTTTTTTTAACTGATTTCATCTCTCACCAAGCCTTTCTCTGCTAGACTGTTAAATTGGAATTAATTGTTTCTGCCCATGCATAATATCAAAATGGATATTTAAGGGTTCTTATTGTCTCAATGGGCAGTTTTTGTTTGCAGGGAAGGCCAATTCCTGGAACAACCTGTTTCAAAAATTCAGTTATCACACAATCATGTTAGATCCAATGGGCTGTGAGCTTTTACAATGGAGTCTTTTAATTTGTTTTTTTATATATATTCAACCCAAGGTTGAAAACCAGATGCATCAAGTAAGCCACTCAGAAATATCAATGTACTCTTGGAGAGATCATCACGGTTTAGTGATAAATTTGTAGTGGCAGCATTAATCATTAGCTGAGCAATCAGTAGCATGGTATCTCTTGGGTGGTTGATTATATCATTCTGAGCTCTCTTGTACTCACCTGGGAGGATTGCAATACCCCTTTAGAGTAACTGAAGTTTCAGAATAGGCAGTGTTTTCTAATAGCGCTTCTAAATTGTAAACTTCGGTTTGTGCTTTATTTATTTATTAACTATATTAACATATATGTTACATGTGGACACAGCAACTGATGACAATTGCTGTCTATCTCAAAGAAAAGACTCTGGTCATAATACTTTACTTTGAATCCCTCATTACCTCATGCAAAATGTTTACTTCTTGCAGAGATGCTGGACTCAAGAGTTTCTGTTTATGTTTTGTGTTGTAATTTTGATTTGTAAATAATTTATCTTGTTTTTCTTCCCATCAATGGAAAATGGCTATTCATACATTGGTTTTCTTAGTTAATGGAACATTGGAGTATATGATATTTATCCTTGTTTTTTTTTTTAAAGCCCTACAAGTTGGCTGGTTTCCTAATTGGAACTGCACCTTTGCAGTATTTTCAAGATTAGAAAGGAGAAAGATTTGTATTTAGCCCGTGTCTGATCCCTTCTATCTCAAATGTCACAGATGAACTGCTTTGAAATGTTTCTATTGGTAAACATGGCAGCCATTTTGCACATGGCAAGGTCCCACAAATAGCAATCCATGAATGACCTGTCAATCTGTTGGTTGAGAGAGGAATGTTAGCCAGGACTTTGGGAGAATCTTTTCATCAAATAGTGCCATTGGATCTTTCAACATCTGGCTGAGTTATCAGAGCAAGATAATTGATTTTGACCCAATGTCTTGTCCAAGGAAGAGTGTCTCTTACCAATGTAGAACTTTCTCAGCATTGATCTGGGGCTTGACCCCATGACCTTCTGACTCGGGTGAGCTGTTACCAAGTGAACACTTAAGTACAATTCAATTTTGTATTTGCCTAACCTCAGTTCCTGGTAAATCTTACCAACCCTCTGCCAAACTTTTGGAGTACTGGGAGATACAAGCAGCTCAGCATCAGTGTTGGGAAGAGAAGCACAAGTTTGGATAGCTGCTGACACTGGGTGTGTTAGAATTTTTAGATTAGATTAGAGATACAGCACTGAAACAGGCCCTTCGGCCCACCGAGTCTGTGCCGAACATCAACCACCCATTTATACTAATCCTACACTAATCCCATATTCCTACCAAACATCCCCACCTGTCCCTATATTTCCCTACCACCTACCTATACTAGTGACAATTTATAATGGCCAATTTACCTATCAACCTGCAAGTCTTTTGGCTTGTGGGAGGAAACCGGAGCACCCGGAGAAAACCCACGCAGACACAGGGAGAACTTGCAAACTCCACACAGGCAGTACCCGGAATCGAACCCGGGTCCCTGGAGCTGTGAGGCTGCGGTGCTAACCACTGCGCCACTGTGCCGCCCTGAATTTGTTTTAATAACATTGGGGAATGTACTTTGTGCTAAACACTTGGGGATAAACCAATTTCTGTGCCTTATGCTGGAGGATTCCCTTAAACAGCAAAGGACAGATACCAGTAAATGTGTTAGCTTCCATCCTCCTGATCCACACTCAATGGGATCTCCAAAAGCAATTATTCTCTAACTGGCCCACTAATTGTGGTTCATGCTACAAAGCCATACATAAATGTACTGCTGCAAAATTGGCTGCTGTGTTTGCCTACATAATGACAATGCCTGCACTTTGTAAAGTGCTTTGGGTTCTTCCTCCTTTCTGTTCAAGTAGGTCACCAGGTTTGATCCCATGTCTGTGCTAGCTGATCGTAGTTCAGCAATTGTGAGACTACAGTTGGCTTCAGTAACTCTGGGTTAGAGGATAAATAACAGCCAGGATCACCTGATAAGTAGTTCAGATGGAGAACCACTGACTCATGCAGCACAGGAAGATCTGATGTCTCCTCTGGATTGTGATAGCTGACATCAATTCAAACATTGGTAGGCATGGCATAAGTAATCCCAGAATCTCTAGCTGAGGGAGGAAAAAATCCTTTATGGTTGTACTCCTGAACCAGTGATACCTTTTGGATTGTATGTATTTCTGCATATTTTACCTCAGCTCATACAACAACATCTTGGCTTTATAAAGTGTGATGTAAGGTATTGAACATCCTCAAGGTGTTTCACAAATAGATATAGCAAAACAGATGCCAAGCCCTGAGCCTTAGATGCGACCACTGCTACCATTAAGCAAGCGTGCCCTGAAATTAAGAGGAAGAAAGTTACATAATAACTTTAGCTCACCAGACTGTAATGAGACGGAGTGAACATGTAGACTTGAAGAACTGGGGCATGTGTGGCCAGTATGAAGAAGAACAGGGCAAAAATCTGTTCAGTGAGGCTTCAGCTGTAGATGCAGCGAGGATTTGCACCTACCACCAAACTTGGGACAGTATCTGATGTCCCAGCCAAGATTTTGTGACACCCAAGCAGTACATAAAGCAACTCAGATGGGACTGAATACCTGATCCTAGCTGAGGAGGTCAGCTTCCTTCCTTCAAGAAGTACTGGGTCACTTCCTACAGGATGAAATTCTGATTCTTTAGCAAATTAAAGCAATTTTAAAGCTTTAATTATGATTTCTTATATGAGAATAAATTAAATGATTCTGATCATTGGTGAAGCACTTACATGAAATGACAAAGATTTGACTGGACCGAGGTAATTAATTTCCTATACTCTGCCTCAATGCAGCGATGCAGTACAATTTACCTAATATAAGCATGAACGGACAATTAGTGAATTAACTGTCAAGTAAAATACCTCTTGAAAATATAAACACTTATCCTGATTGCTCTATAAGTAAGAAATGACCTAATGCCCAACTAAAACATTAATTGTAGTTAAAATTGAATGGACAAAGTTACATTTGTTGTCATAAATTTTAATTATTATTCAAGCACTGTTTCCCTTCTTAATGGGAATGTTCTTTAAATTCATTCCTAGTGGGACAGAACTTGATGCACTGAGCATCGTATTTCACTTACGGTGCAGTTCCATTACAACTACTAGTTTCAGATGGAAACTCATATCCATTATAAGCCCACCGACTGCCACAATTACCTCGACTACACTTCTTTGCATCCTGTAAGGACTCCATTCCATTCTCCCAGTTTCTCCGTCTCTGACGCATCTGCTTTGATGATGCTACCTTCCATGACAGCGCTTCTGATATGTCTTCCTTTTTCCTCAACTGAGGATTTCCCCCCCACTGTGGTTGAGAGGGCCGTCAACCGTGTCCAGCCCATTTCCCGCACCTCTGCCCTCACCCCTTCCCCTCCCTCCCAGAACCGCGACAGGGTTCCCCTTGTCCTCACTTTCCACCCCATCAGCCTCCATATCCAAAGGATCATCCTCCGCCACCTCCAGCATGATGCCACTACCAAACGCATCTTCCCCTCCCTTCCCCTCTCAGCATTCCGAAGGGATCATTCCCTCCGCGACACCCTGGTCCACTCCTCCATTACCCCCACCACCTCGTCCCCTTCCCATGGCACCTTCCCCTGCAATCGCAGGAGGTGTAATACCTGCCCATTTACCTCCTCTCTCCTCACTATCCAAGGCCCCAAACACTCCTTTCAGGTGAAGCAGTGATTTACTTGTACTTCTTTCAATGTAGTATACTGTATTCGCTGCTCACAATGTGATCTCCTCTACATTGGAGAGACCAAATGCAGACTGGGTGACCGCTTTGCGGAACACCCCTGCTCAGTCCGCAAGCAGAACCCCGAGCTTCCGGTTGCTTGCCATTTCAAAACTCCCCCCTGCTCTCATGCTCACATCTCGGTCCTGAGATTGCTGCAGTGTTCCAGTGAACATCAACGCAAGCTCGAGGAACAGCATCTCATTTACCGATTAGGCACACTACAGCCTGCCAGACTGAACATTGAGTTCAATAATTTCAGAGCATGACCTCCATTTTACTTTTATTTTTAGTTCTTTTTTCTTTTTTCTTTTTTTTTTGTGTGTTTATTTAATTTTATTTCATCTTAGTTTGTTTGGTTCGCTTACCCTCTGTTTTTTTCATGTTTGTACTTGCTGCTGTTCAATTTTCAGTCCATTAACACCCTATCTGTTCTAATGCTTTGTCTTTCAACACACCATCAACATATTGTTTGCCTTTGCTCCATGACCTTCTGGTCAGCTATTCTGTGACCTTGTCCCATTTACACCTTCTCCTTTGTTATCTCTTGCCCCACCCCCACTTTACTTGCTTATAACCTTTGACATTTCTAATATTTGACAGTTCTGAAGAAGGGTCACTGACCTGAAAGGTTAACTCTGCTTCTCTCTCCACACATGCTGCCAGACCTGCTGAGTATTTCCAACATTTCTTGTTTTAATTTCAGATTTCCAGCATCCGCAGTATTTTGCTTTTGTTTTAGTTTCAGACTAGTATCTGATTAGAGGAGTGGTCTTCAATTGTTTCTGTGCAGGGAACATCTTGTTTTTATTCTTTCAGGGGATGTGGGTGTCACTGGCTAGGTCAGCATTTATTGCCCATCCCTAATTGCCCTTGAGAAGGTGGTGGTGAGCTGCCTTCTTAAACTGCTGCAGTCCATGTGGGGTAGGTATACACACAGTGCTGTTAGGTAGGGAATTCCAGGATTTTGACCCAGCAACAGTAATATAGTTCCAAGTCAGGATGGTGACTGGCTTGGAGGGGAACTTACAGATGGTGGTGTTCCCATGCGTCTGCTGCCCTTGTCCTTCTAGGTGGTAGAGGTCGCGGGTTTGGAAGGTGTTGTCGAAGGAGCCTTGGTGAGTTGCGGCGGTGCATCTTGTAGACGGTACACACTGCTGTCACTGTGCAAATATGGAAATAAGAAAAGCTAGGATTATTCCCTTCAGACCACAGAAGATTGAGGGCAGATTTAATAAAGGTGTCAAAATTCAGTCGAGTTTTGCCAGAGTAAATAAGGAGAACCTGTTCCCACTAGCAGCAAAGTCACTAACCAGAGGACACAAATTTAATATAATTGGCAAAACAACCAGATGGCAGATGAGGAGAATTTCATTTTTACACAGCGAGTTGTTAGGAATACATTGCCTGAAAGGCATTCAAAAGAAATTGTATAAATACTTGAGAAAGAAAGATTTGCAGGACTATGGGGAAAGATCAGAGGAGTGGGATTAAATAGATAACCTTTTCAAAGAGCCAGCACAGGCATGATGGGCTGACTAGCCTCCTGTCCTGTATGATCCAATTATATTAACCTATAATTATATTATAATAATATAATAATTGTATTATATCCTAAAGGAAACTAATCTCAAGCCAACAAACACCGAAACATACTAGTGTTGAGGTTCACAGTGATTATAGGACATGGAATGCTTGGCCCCAGATGGACAAAGGTTCTCTGATATCAGGGATATTTCTTTGCAGATCTTTCAGGTTAGAGTGAAGCTAATTGGCTGAGAGTGGGGTGAAGCCAAGTTTGGTGTAATTGTTTGCTCAGAGAGCTTGTGCCTATGGCAACCAGTGCTAATAACTGTCAATTGGACATTTGCTAACATTAGCAAGGCTGAAACTGAAGTTCGTAAAGTTTTTAAAGCTTTGTTTTCTACTGGTTGCATCTCTAATGGATGCAGTCGAAAATACATTTCAGTTTCTTTTTTAAACAGAATTAGTGAGGCAGATGATTAACTTTGGAATAATTGTGTAAATAAAGAACAATGTAGTGTGAGACTCCCCTGCAAGGAGTTTTGTTGTAGATGTCAATAAAATGTTGCTTCGTTCTACTTATAAATAAATCTGTTTCAAACCGAGCTGAGCCTTGGCTTAGTTACATCACAGGTTGTCAGAAGTAATTCAAAACAGTGCAGCTATTGATACAATAATTTCCATCCTTGCTGTCTGCAGCGCATTATGGGTAGCTCCTGGCAGGACAGAATCCCAAATGTGGCAGTCCTCTCAAAGGCAGAGCTCCCAAGTGTGTAGGCACTAATCAAACAGAGGCAGCTTCAGTGGATCGGACACATCCGCAGGTCACATTCCCAAGGACCTTCTGTATGGTAAGGTAGCCGGGGCCAGATGACCAGTGTGCATCCAAAGCACCGATTCAAGGATGCTTACAAGTGTGACATGATGCCCCGAAATGTCGACTTGCACCTGGGAATAAAAAGTTGGCGAAAGAGGGAAATGGCGACACATCCTGTGGATTGGTGAGCACTACCACAATGAGCAGTTGTGCAGTAGCTTGGCAACAGATGCCAACGTCAAAAACAACAACTCACAGCGTCACTTGGCAGCTTCGCGTGCAGCACTTGTGGCAGAACCTGCCTGTCGAGGATTGGCCTTCACAGCCATCAACAAAGGTGCATCAAAAGAAGACATCCCACCTAAATGGATTGTTTGCTGCGTGTCCATCATCTTTCGTAGATGGAATGATGCCAACCATCTGTACAAGACAACATTTCTCAACCTGCATAAATTTTAGCCAAAAGAAAGGTTTTCACCTCAGTCAGCTATCACTCTGGCCACCACAGTGTGATAAAGCTTTACAAAGGGTATGGTGATGTACAGGTAAGAGGTCTTGCAAATCTGATAGGGACAAGCAGCAGAGCACATTCATAATGCTTTCACCTTTGAGTCAGAAGCTCAGAAAATTAGCTGTACTGCAGCAATGCACCAATCAGGTGACTTTTTCCGTTCTGAAGTATAATTTAGTTTATAAAATGGCTGCTCTTCCTGCAGCTCAGTTGGAAAGTATTTGCTGGAATCTTTCATCTGAAATCTCTGCAGACTGACTGAAGTTGGATCATCCAAAGATGAGAAAGTTCAGGACTGACTAGCAATCGCATCACTAGCAGAGACCTGTCACAAAAACTACAGAACTTGGCATTTGACACAGCTGTGCAAATATCACAATGCTTGGAGCTGATAACATGTGAGATAGCAGGTCAGAGACCAGCTATGGTGCTAGATGAGAATTGTTGGATTTAGGTCTGGGGATACAAAGGAATGGAATATCTTTCACTTTAAGCAGTGATCCGTAACAAACCACAAAGTACCTGTAGCCTGTACATGGCGTGATTGAAGACATACCTAAAAAAAATAGCTAGCGAACATATCGTAAAAGATGCAGGAAATGTAATAAAAGCAAAATACTGCGAATGCTGACAATCAGAAATAAAAGCAAAGTGCTGGAAATATTTCAGGAAATGTAATAAGTTGGGCAGTTCGAACGAGCCTGTTATACAGGCCTGTGATAGCTTCAATCACTCGTGAGACATCATTTCATCAGGAGTCATTCTTCCTTGGCCCAGTTGTGCATGATAATGGCACAGACAAATCTTGACAAATAGACCTCAAGATAAATGGCACGATTGCCAGGCCAGCGACCAGCTTGCAAAATGAACCGAGTACAGAGAGCTGAAGAGCTGAGCTTTTAGCTAAGAGGTGTTTGATGATATTGGACAGTTTGTGGGAGCTTTCTGTGTGCAAATTAGCTGCTGCATTTATGACGTTACAACAGGGACTGCACTTCAAAAGTGGTTATGTATCACTTTGGAACATCCTGAGGTCATGAAAGGAAGGCACTATATAAATGCAGGTCTTTTGAAATTGTCCATGTCCCTCAGATTTGGCTTGAGCAGGGAAGTATCAGGGTTCTCGCCTGCGTAGCAAGGGGTTTTGCAGGATTGGGTGATTGCCTCGAGTGGGGCTTTGAGGACCCATTCAAACCGAAGAAATCCTTTCTCAGCGTGTGCTCTAGCAGTGAACACCATCAATGTCTTCTGATGCATTTTATAAAGTTTCACATACAAGTAGGAAAGCTCCAGGGAAATCATTAATATTTCGGATTCAGATGAATCAGATACTGAGTATAAAGTCCAACCCGATGTTAAAGCCGTTAAAGCTATATCTAGGGAGAAATTTGCAGGTCTTGGAGAAGCAGTAACTTCAGGTAGAACACATCAAATGGTTATGAAGCAATGAAAGAAAGGCAGGCTAAGTATTCTTCAAAATGTCCCTAATGAATCGAGAGAATATTATTACTGTACGAAGAGAACTCTCAGTAATGAATCACTAGCCAGTGTACCAGAAAACGATTGTAATCTTAGGCTGTAGTGATGAGTGAAATTCTTGGCAGATTTCAAGAATGGGAAAACTTATTGACTCTGTGGCTAGGCATCTGACAGGATATGGGAGAGAAAGGGTCCGAGTCTTTAGCTTCCAATCTCGCCCGCACACCATTTTCTGTCCGTTTAGCAGATGGCAAACTGAGGAGTGACAAGAGTAGAGGCAGAAAAACCCAACCAAAGTATCTTCATGTGAACAAAAGCAACTCATAAGAAAGAAACTTTGACAGCACCATCATTGTCATAACATTGACAGAAGATTATGGTAGATTTGTGTGGTCTCAGACAGCAAAATGACCTTGGAGTTACCAACCATCATTCCATGTTTCTTGAATAAGCTTGTCAATTAGAAACAATCACATCATCGGAAAGCTTCAGACTCTATTTGTTTGTTGAAGAATTCCTGGGAAACTTATTATGAAGCATAGATAATTTGCACAGATTCAGGCTTTCGGAGCATAGTATGATTTGGTATGGACTGTTCATTAGATCTTATTGCAGAGGCTGAAAGGGCTGCACAAATGGCAAAAACAATTTTGTAACAAGAGGATGCTTTGACTGAGTTGCAGATAAACTCAATTGCAGCTACAGCTAATAGCTGAGTACGGTTAATGGTAGGAAGCCAGGTTAAAACTATAGTTTCTACATTGGATAAAACTCTGAAGCCAAACTGTAGAAACTAAAAAATAATAATTAATAAATTACAGTAACAAGAAAGGGAAGACGATTTAACAGCACTCTTTTTTTTATTAAACTAGCCCCAGGTGAACAAGAAAGGATCAAGCTTAATGGGCAGGATAACTGTGGTAGTCCTGCCACAGTGAACCGGTGTGCTCTGATCTCTACGATATGCATACGCAGATCCGCCATCACTGAGCCCCTGTGATATTTTGCACAGGGGCTCATTAAACTGGAGGTGGCAGAGTGGCCGCCCCCGATGACCTAGACGGGGGCGGCCTCTCTGTCCCGGCAATGGCGTCCGATGCCACCATGCAAGCGCCGGCGCCATTTTTAAAGGACTTCAAGCCTTGACAGCTGATAAGTTTTAAAGTCACAATTGCATGTAATTTAAGTAAAAACATTAGAGTAGAGATCAAAGCCCCTGTTACACCCCCCCCCCCCCCCCCCTCAACCCCAAATCATCAACCAGTACATCTATTTTCCATCTGCTCCACCCCGCCTCCCCAAACCCCAAAAATCATTTTTGCCGGTCCCCATCTTTCAACCGCAAACCTTGTACTCCTTGCTCTTCAACCCCTTCCCACCATCCCCTCAGCCAATTGGATCAGTTTTCTCCTCTCCCCCTGCCTGATAGAGGGGAGTGTATCATAACCTTAAATTAATAATAGAAGCCACAGCTCTCCAGTAGACTGACTGATAACCAAATATTAATCTTTGCTCGATAGGCATTATGATATTGAGTTAGTGAAATTCTATAGAATTCGTTCCTTACTGTCATTTATGGAAAAAAAAATCTAGGACAGAAATGTGGAAAAATCACAAAGTAAGACCAGGAATTCCACATTCCTGGGAGGACATTCCCATAATAATTCCAAAGGGTGGAAGGGGATAGTAGGAAAAGAGAATGAACCTGCAAACACTGAGTTTTTGGCCCATTCAGAAAGAACCTAAAACTTGCAATAGGGACAGGAGGAGCAGTTGCCTTCTTTGCCCGCTCCACTTACATTCTGCCAGCACTTTGGGATAAGACAGTGGGGGTGGAGGTGGGGGTTGTACTGACATGGGGGTGGGGAAGCAACATTCTCTACCTACCCGGGAACCCGAGCTGGAAGCACTTCCAGTCGGCCTAATGTGACCTACATCTTTTAAGAGTAGACCGATATTCTATTCTAGGCCTAGTGAAGGCCCCAAAGTTGAAAATGCCAACAGCAACCAATCTCAGATGAACCAATGACCACTAGGATAAAGACAAGGCAGTGTGGAACAACAGTTTAATTTTTTAATATTGGCAGTATCATCTTCCCTCTTTGCTACCTTTAGCAGATCAACTGTCCGATTTTGTTTCCTCTTCCTATATATTTTATTTGATGACGTATTCCACTTAAAGATCCTTGCTTAATTTGACATTGAAGAGATCTGAACTAATTAATGGAAAGATCCCATTGAACAAATTTTAATTCCTGAAGAAAAAATATTTCACGGTGTGGATTTAATATGGTGTAGTTGTACGAATAGCCTGTCAGCCTTGAAACATTTCCACAGCACAGCTTGGAGAAAGGTCAACTTTATTTTTACAAAAAAAGTACAGCCGCCCAATTTTTTTTTGAAGATCAGGCATTGTACTGAACTAAAACAATAATTTAGCATTTATAGTTTCTCAACATTCTCTTGTTTTCCCTTATCCTGTCCTTTTGTGCACAGATGCAGTCTCTGGACAACTTCCAAGTGATTATTCTCCATGCCCAGCATAGATGTTGAGTGTTCACCATCAGGGTCCTGCTCTTATCTGCGTTTTCCAGCTGGAGTAACTGGACAGCAATCAGGAGATAATTACCCCCCCCCCCCACTACCACCCCTGGTTAATTGTCTCATCTCTAGCTCAGGGGACAATTAGTGTCCCCTTCCCCCCAGTTCTCACCCCCACTTCCACCTTGGCTTCTTTGACAGCACCTCCAAAACCCATGACTTCCACCATTTAGAAGAACAAAGGCAACAGGATGCATGGGAACACCATCACCTCCAACTTCCCCTCCACGTCATACACCATCCTGACATGGATATATATCAGCCAGTCCTTCATTGTTGCTGGGTTAAAATCCCAGAGCTCCCACCCTAACAGCACTGTGATACGTATTGCAGCAGTCAAGAAGATGGCAGCTCGGAATGTACCATAAATGCCAGTCTTGCTAGCGCCCATATCCTGAAAATGAATGCAAACAAACCTCATCATACCAGGAAATGAATTGAGGATCATTGTGGTCTGCACAGATATCATACAAGAATTTATTGAGTGATTCCACAATGCATTTTTAAATTTGTATTTAAAGATTATCTTAAACCCAATTGTAATTACATTTGTATATTTATACAATTAATACTCTTCAACATTTGTCATAGCCAGTGTTGATGGCTTGATATATACTGAAATGATCCAATTTGTCTTACGTATATAACAATCTTTTAGAGGTAAAGAAGAATAGTGCATCTAAAAATAATCACTGCTTTTTCAGTAAAGAAAGAACTTGCATTTATGTTGCAGCTTTCAGAACTTGAGGACATCCCAAAGCGCTTTAAAGCCAGTGTGGTACTTTTGAAAAGTAGTCACTGTTATGATGTAAGTGTCTGGTGACAACAATATCAATATAATTAAAGCAAAATACTGTGGATGCTGGAAATCTGAAATAAAAACATAAAATGCTGGAAATACTCAGCAGGTCTGGCAGAATCAGTGGAGCGAAAAGCTGAGTTAACATTTCAGGTCTGTGACATGTCATCAGAACTCAGTGCTGATGAAAAGGCAACAGTATCAAGCTTGGCTAAGATGGCCTTCATGGTTCAATTGCCTGCCAACACCTATTGGCTGAGTATCACCTGGATGCTGGATATAGAGAGAGGAAAGTTAACCTTTGGGTACAGTGACACCAGCTGTCATCAAGTGGTTTGAAGATACCTTGGCTTTGAGATACCTTTGGAAGATCTGGACAAGTTGACATGAAGCAGGAGACAGTGAGAGAGAACCATCATTCCTGTCAATCTGTCACCTTCAGATTTTGAAGATCAGTTATATTTCTGTAGAAAGGGCTTCCTGACCTTTCAAAATGCAATCTTTGAAGGACAGTTCTTTCTTCCCAATTCTTTAAATCATGTTGGCTCCTTGTGGTTTTCTCCACGCCTGAGAAGAATAAAATTGAAAAGTTTGCGAGGTGTACAGTTTTAAGCAGATTTCACTAAGTTGCTATCTGTAATAGGGTTGGGAGGAATTAAAAATATAAAGGGTTCTTCTCTGTGACAGTGGGCTTGGTATTTAAAGTAACTGTGATGGCCTGATATGGGCCTTGAGGCAATAAGTAGCTCGGTTCAGTACTTAATCTATGCCATTCGCGACTGCTAATGAGCTAAAACATATTTTGTTAACCCCTAGTGGCAAAATTGAGTAATTGCAATAATTTATTTTTTTCTCTGATCTTAAGACAAACATTTACTACCCTACAATGAAAATATAATTAACAGATATCAAACCATTGCAATTTCTGATTTCTGTTTGAGACATGACATGTGGTAAGTATGGCATGCTTGTGAGCAACAGGTGAAGATATTTTTGGACTTATGGTTCCCAAAGCTCTCCACCATTGGGAGTTTTCTTCGTGTCATGCCTGGGTCTGTTGTAGACTAATTGATAGAGATTGATTAGTCAACACCTCCATTACTATTGGTCTTTCTTGGTCTAGCAATTCCTATGTTCCTGAGCTGAAATTGATCTCTTGCATTGGTTTTTGTTAAGGATTAAGTGTTGCCTTGAATACTTATTCCTCTTGCATACTTAGATTTTACAAGGGGCAAGGTACCACCAACAGCCACAATAGAAAATACACAGCGCCTATCTCAAATATGATGCTACTTGAAATATGGCCAGTGTTTTCAAAGAAAAGGTTTGTCTATAGTGGTATATTTGTGTATCATAAATAATTTTGCTCAGATTGGTTGGGTATTCTTGCCCTTATCATGATAAAAACCAGCTGCTTAAAATATAATATTAAAATGACATTATATTTGGCTTTCTCACGCGAGGTTGCGGCGGTGTCCATTTGGATTAACAAGTGTGCTTTCCCAGAGCGAAAAAAATACATTAGATTTCTACTCTGATCCATTTTAGATCACCAGAATTACTAGATTGTACAATTCTAGAATGCAAAGAGATGACATTTAGCTCCTGTTTAAAAGAGCTATCCATTTAGTCCCATTTACCTGCTCCTTTCTCCAAACCATTATAATCTTTTCTTCATCAAATATTAAGTGTCAGCCTTAGCTTAGTAGTAACACTCTCACCTCAGAATCAGAAGGTTGTACACTCCTAGTTCAGAGATCAGAGCACAAAATCCAGGCCAGCATTGCAATGCAGTATTCAGGGAGTGCTGTGTTGTTGAAGGTGCTGTCTTTTGGATGTGACGTAAATCCAAAGGGCCGAGTGCACTCTCAGGTGGACGTAAATGATTCCTTGAAGAGCAGATGTGTTTCCTCAATGTCGTTGCCTCCGCACCTCTCCCCCCCACTCCCACCAGGCTTCCCTCTGCGCAGGCTCTGAACCCGTATTGTTTAGTTTCTCTACCCTCATGCCGTCTCTGAAATCATCTTGTCCATTAGACCCACCTCCTGCTCCCTTGATCCATTCCCACTAAATTGCTGATAATCCAACATTCCTTACTCTCCCCTAAGCTAAATAACATTGTAAATGCTTTCCTCACCTCAGGCATTGTACCCCTATTCTTTCAGTGCCACTACCATCACCCCTTATTCAAAAAAATCTACCCTATGTATTCCCGTCTCCAATCTCCCTTTTCTCTCCAAGATCCTTGAACATCCACATCCATGCCCATTTTTCAAACTGCTCCATGTTTGAATCTCACCAGTGAGGTATCTGACCATGCCAGAGTATCGACTGAGCTCTAATCAATGGCACAAATGGTAACCTCCGTGACTGTGTCCATGGTGCATTATTGCTCCTTGTTCTCCTTCACCTCTCTGTAGTCTTTGACACCTTCAATCACAGCATCCTTCCCTAGTACCTTTCTCCATTGTCAAATCACTGGAACTGCCCTCACTTGGTTCCACTCTTACATATACAATTGTAGTTGGAGCATCTCCAGCAATGCCTTCTCTTTGCTCTTCCCTTGCATCTTCCTGCTGCCTCTTGGTGACATCATCCAAAGATAATGAGGTCAGCTTCCACACATGGGCGGATGACACCTCGCTGCACCTCGATGTTCTGGTCACCCCTCCTAATAGCTCCTTCTTCAGCTAAGTTTGTCTGATTACACCTCTGGATCGACATGTGTTTCCACATATAAATGCAAGTTGTTGATCTTAGATGTGTGTTTTCTTGTTCCTGAATCGCTGGCCAGTGGAAAATGTTTTTCCCTATTTACCTTCTCAAAAACCTTCATAATTTTCCACACCTCCACCAGATCTCTTCCGAATTTTATTCTAATGAACAGAGTCCATTTCTTTTGTCTCTCCTCCTAAGTAAATTTTCTTGTGCTTGGTATCATCTCAGTGATTCTCCTCTGTACCCGCTCCGTAGCCTTGTTACCCTCAGGTAAAATGCTCAAAATTGGACACAATATTCTATCTTTTGCCTAACCAATGAGTGGTTTAGTTTTAGAATTGCCTACTTGTTTTTGTACTCCATGTCCTTTGTATGAAACCGAGGATTCTGTTTTTGTTATAGCTTTATCAACTTCTCCTTGCACTTTCAAAGATCAGTGTGTCTCAGTCCCTCCTCTTTTAAATTTTGACCATTTAATGCATGTATTCGCTCAGTCTTCCTCCAAAAATGCATCACCTCATATTAATCAACATTAAATTTCATCTACCGGCTATCTGTCAAATCTACTAACATTTCTATATCCTCCTGAATTAGCTTACAGTCCTCGTCATAATTAATTGAACTCCTAGTTTAGTGTCATTTTCAAATTTTAATTAAAAAGAAATATTGTCCCAACACTCACCCTTGTCAGTCTGAGAAATGCATGTTCAGCACTATTATCTGTTTTCTGTCCTTTAACCAACTTTCTATCCATGCTGTTATACTCATTTTACAATCATGTGCCTTAATTGTATCAACAAAGCTCCCAGGTAGCATCTTATCAAACGCATTTTGAAAATCCATATATGTAACTTCCAGTTTTCTTTGGTAATGCACTTCATTACTTTGTAAAGTGCTCTTCTACATTTATCATACATAACTTGCCTTATACATAGTTGTGCAGGGTCTGCTTGATTAACCCATGCCTTTCTTGGTGAATACTAATTTTATCCCATATTATGGACTTTCAAAGTGTACCCACAGTCAATGTTATGGATGACTGATCGATAGTTACCTGGTTAACCCCTTCCTCCCTTTTTGAACAGAGATGTTACACTGGCAACTTTCCAGTCCTCTGGCACAACTTCCATACCCAATGATGTTTGAAAGGTTGTGGCCAGAGCTTACACTATTTCCTCTCTGATTTCCCTCTGAATTCCAAGGTGCATACCATCAGGGGCCAGTGTGCTTTCCACTTTGAGTTTCACCATTTTTTTTTCCAGTGCTGCTTTCTTACCTATAGCAATCCTATCTAATTGCTTCCCCCTCCTCCTTTTGTATCTTTCCCTTTATGCCACCACACTCTTGTATAAAAACAAGGCACAGTGCTCATTTAATATCTTTTCCATTTCTTCCATAAGAAGATTTCCTTTTCCATATCCCTTAGTGCTATCTTTTCTTTAATTGGTATTTTACTTTTCTATGTATTTTTTTTTTTGCTTTTGCTCTGTGATTTTTTTTTTTGTTTGACCAGGCAGATTGTCACATTCCTCCGTTTCAAATCCCATCTTATTTCAGCCTTTACTGCACCACCTTTCCTTCTTGTTGAAATATGTCTAGTCTGCACTCTAATCATCTCATTTTGGAGCATTTCTCTTTGTGTCTACACCAACTTATCTGCCAGTCTTGCTTCCCAATTTATCTGGGCCAGTTTCTGTTTCTGACTGTCTGAAATTGGCTTTTTCCAGTCAAAAACCTTCATCTTTGACTATTCCCTCTCCCTTTTCAATTTTTACATCAAACCTAATGATACCACAGTCGTTGTTTCCTTGATGTTCCTCTATACTCCAAATTGGCTTCCACCCTACTTTATTTCCTAGAACTACATGTAGCACTGCCTCACTCCTTGATAGACTGAAAAGTTAATGATCTAGAAAGCAGTCCTGGATACAAAATCTGTCTTTTTTTTTCCTATTTACATTACGTTTACCACAGACTACTTTTAAATAATTAAAGTCATCCATTATTATGGGCCCACTGTTTCTGCACTTCCTTTGTACATTTTTCTTCTACCTTTGTTCCATTATTTGGCTGTCTATAATATATTCGCTATAGAGTATCAGTTCCTTTCTAGCCTGCCTGTAGCAAGAACAATGGAACGTAAGCATTCCAGAGAGAAAACTGATTGACAAGCTTGGATTGCGGGAGAAATTCCATTTGTGCCCCGATAACGGGAACATAGGAACAGGAAGCGGTCATTCAGCCCCTTGAGTCTGTTCTGCCTTTCAGATGGATCATGGCTGATGTGTATCTCAACTCCATCTACCCACCTTGATTCTATAATCCTTCGTACACTTGCTGAACTAAAATCTGTCAAACTGAGTTTTAACATTTTTATTGGCCCCACCAGCCTACATAGCTTTATGGGGGGAGAGAGTTCCAGATTTCTGCTACCCTATGTAGAAGTGCCAACTCAGTAATTGATTGTGAGTGGTGCAATTTCTCAATAAAGTTATGCTTCTACTGCGATCTCACAAGAGGGCTCTGAAATCTTGGGATTTTACAGCATGTCGTTGTTGACATGTCAAAGATGAGTTTGGCAGCAGGGATGGGAAGCTGGCGGCAGCCGTGTACGACAGCCTGAAACGGTGAGTAAGGTGGAGGCCTGGGAAGAGAGAGCATGGGCAGTGGCTGTTACCAGCAGTGTGAAAGATCTCAACAGTGGCAGCAGCTCTTGAAGTTGGGGGAGGGGTGTGCTCCGTGCCCGTGTCTCTGTCTTGGTCTGAAGTAGAGAGCTGTTCGCAGTTTATTCAGCTGTCCAGGCCGGGAAGGCCCTGAACTCTATCACTGAGCCTGTGTTCTGCTTGCTGGGTCTATCCTGGCAGTGCAAGTAGCATCAACTAGCCTCATTGTCCAATGAGCTATGGAGAGAATAAAGTAGACAGAGTTTTCTATCTAGTGATCTCTACTAGGAAATATAACTACAGGTATGGGTTTGTGTGTGTGCACATGTATCTTTATTTGTGGATATTGGGTGAAATGAAGAATGTGCTCATCTCTGATGCCTTTTATGGATAAATAGCTGCCTGAAGGGCGACTTGGATGAGATACCAGTTGAACTGTCAATCCAGCAAGAGACGATGCTGAAATTGGAGGGGGCACAGGAAAAAGAGAATTGGATTATTCCTTGAAGGGAAAAATTTGCAGGGATGAGGGGAGAAAAGTAGGGAAGAGCGACTAATTGGCTAGTTGTGCCAAAGAGCCAGCACAGACACAATAAGCTGAATGGCCTCCTTCTGTGCTGTATTATTCTACTGTAGTGGGAGGGCAGCTCCTTCTTTAACACGTGTGGCGATAACAGATAGGATGGCATACAAGTTTTTCGCAAAGCATTTTCAGCTGCAGTGGTGTGTTTGGCATCCTTCCATCTACGAAAGATGATGGAAATGCAGCAAACAATCCATGTAGGTGGGATGTCTTCTCTTGGTGCACCTTTGTTGATGGCTTTGAAGGCCAATCCTTGAGAGGCACGTTCTGCCACAAGTGCTGCACGTGAAGCTGCCAAGGGATGCAGTTAGGTGTTTATTTTGACATTGGCGCCTGTTGCCAAGCTGCTGAAGCAACTGGTCATTGTGGTAGTGCACACCAGTCCACAGGATGTGTCACCATTTCCTCCTTCGCCAGCTAGTGCCTCCCAGGTGCGATAGTCGACATTTAGGGCCACCTTGTCATGCTTGCAAGCATCCTTCCAGTGGAGCTTTGGGCGCCCTACTGGTCGTCTGGCCCCAGCTACCTCACCACGCAGCAGGTCTTTGGTATGTGACGGTCTTCTAAGCTGCGGATGTATATTTTTTTCTGGCCTGTTAGAGATAAAATAAGACACGAGTTAGGTTTATAAATCAACTATCAATCTATATTTGTTTATGTTTGGAAAAAAATAGCAATTACTAATTTCTATACTAAAACCCTTGCTTTTAAAGAGATTGTCTCTTGATTTATGAAATGGTGGTGTTCGCTTACTACCTTTGTGTGAAGAAGTGCTTCCTAAATTCACCTCTGAACTTTCTAGCTCTAATTTTAAGGTTCTACCCTCCTGTTTTGGGCTTCCCCACAAGAGGATAAAACAGTTTTTCTCTGTCTATCCATCAAATCCTTTAGTCATCTTAAACAACTCAATTAGATCACCCCTTAATGTTTTATACTCAAGAGTTAGGGTTAGAACCATAGAACCACAGAAAGATTACGGCACAGAAGGAGGCCATTCAGCCCATCATGTCTGCGGTGACCAAAAAAAAAACTAGAAGCCCAATCTAATCCCACCTTCCAGCACCTGGTCCATAGCCTCGCAGGTTATAGCAGTTCAGGTGCATGTCTAGGTACTTTTTAAATAGCTGCAACTTTCAAGCCCTGGCAACATTCTTGTAACTCTCCTCTGTACTCTCTCCAGAGAAAGTATGTCCTTCCAGTAATGTGGTGACCAGAACTATACGCAAAACTCCAGCAGTGGCCTAACCAGCGTTTTATACAGTTCCAGCATTACATCCCTGCTTTTGTATTATATACCTCGGCCAACAAAGGAAAGCATTCCATATGCCGCCTTCACCACTCTATCTACCTGTCCTGCCACCTTCAGGGACCTGTGCTCATGCACTCCAAGGTCTCTCACTTCTTCTACCCCTCTCAATATCCTCCCGTTTATTGCATATTCCCTTGTTTTATTTGCCCGGATTGAATTCCATTTGACACTTTTCCGCTCACTCAACCAAACCATTGATATCATTCTGGAGTCTACAGCTATCCTCTTCACTATCAACTACACGGCCAATTTTTGGGTCATCGGCCAATTTCCCAATCATGCCTCCCACATTTAAGTCCAAATCATTAATATATACCACAAACAGCAAGGGATCCAACACTCAGCCCTGTGGAATGCCACTGGAAACCACTTTCCATTCGCAAAAACACCTGTCAACTACTACCCTTTGTTTCCTGTCACTGAGCCAATTTTGGATCCAACCTGCCACATTCCCCTGCATCACGTGGGCTTTCATTTTTTTTCTCACTAGTCTGCTATGCGAGACCTTGTCAGGTGCCTTACTAAAATCCATGTAGACCACATCCACTGCACTACCCTCATCAGTCCTCCTTGTTACTTTCTCAAAAAACTTAGTTAAGTTAGCAAGACATGAGCTTCCCTTAATAAATCCTCATAATTTAACCCTTTTAACTCCAGTGTCATTTTTGGTAAATCTGTGTTATACCTCCTCCAGGGTTAATATACCCATCCGGAGATGCAATGCCCTGGACTGTGGGCTTCCAGATAACCAGATCAGGACCTGTTTAAATATTGCAGACATTGTATTATATCTGCCCAATGAGATTCTGGGGAAAACTTTGACCCCCAACAGCAGGTGGGTTCGGAGCAGGTGAAGGGGGGAGACTGAAAATTATTGATTCTTAGACTAAGTGGCACCCGGTTCCAATATGGCAACTTCCTAGTTTAACAGAGGCATATTTGGATACTGGCGAGAAACGTACTCGGCAAAATTGGGGATTTCCTAATTGGATGTGGGTGGGTCCTCACTCATGCAATTAACATCCTTAGGAGACATTATGAAGCATTTTAAATTGCTTTTAGCTCAGCTCCAAAATTTACTTTAGCAAGGCAGGTTTACCTGGACTCGGGAAACTGACAAGGGAAATGAATGTGAGTTTGAGCAGCAGTTCAAATGGCTATTTAAACTTCTCATTGTCCCACTTGAATAAAAGGTCACTTATTGCAGCTCCCTCTGACAAGGGAGTGCTTGTTTAGATACAGCTTTTTGCAATCTTGGAGGATTTCAAATTGACAATTTCAAGATTGGAGGTGCTTTGGATGTGGTTGGCAGCACCTCAGAAGAGGCAACACATTACCATCCACAGCTGTAGTGGTGGGATTCTGTCACCAGCTGTCTGCGAGCTTCCGTCTCTCACTGAGAGGGCTGAGGTGTGCCACTTATCTCCAGGGTGTCCTTCTCTGTGAGCTGCAGTATTTGTGGTGGGCACCTCCAGTCCTGCCTCCCTACCTTGCATTTTATGCTGTCATGTCCTACGAGGAGTGAATAAACAGACCAGTGAGTGAGTGAAGGTGCAGTGCACTCAGTGAGGCTAACTATGAAACACATGAATGGCATTGCATAAGGATTGAGGTGGGTGTCAACTGTGGATGATTGAATGGGGAGCTGACGAAGTGTATAGAAAGTGAAGGCTGAATGCTGCCCAAAGTTGAATGCATGTGAGAAGTGATGGAGAACACTTAGCAAGACGGAGTGAAGGGTGAGGGGGAGTGGAGTTAAAGCACAGGATGCAGTTGAATGATAAAATGGTTCTGTAACCCTTAATACACCCTGGTTAGGCCATTAAACTCTTTCTACATTGCAGTGATGACTTGAGCATATTGCACTGCTGCTCACCTCCTCAGCTACCTCCAAAAATACCTTCCTGGTGAGAGCAGCAAGTTTCTTCCTCCCTTGCAGGAGAAAGCATGTCCCTCCTCCTTCTGCACCCCAGAGAGGCATCATTAAATCTGGCTGCTGCCTTTGATCCATGCCCAGCACCCAACCTGCACATCTTCAATTTACATTTGTGGACAGTCCCTTTAAATACAGCTGAGATCAGGCCATGTGGGATGCAAAACCCAGAAATCAAGACTGATTGCTTCAATTGAGTTGAGATCACAGATTCCACTCAGTTGACTTCTCGTTTTCTCCTACGCAATTCCACATCTGCCTCCACCAACCCACCACTGCACGAAAGCTGAATTCAGACAAATATATGGTCCTCTGTTTCTGCACACTATGTGTATCTGCTTCAGTCCTGTTTAAAGAAAGAAGCAGAGTTAATAACAATGCAGAATTGCTGGGGTATTGAATTGGAAACAATAAATCTGCTCAGCCACATCCAAGTGAAAGCAATTTTATTCACGTGTCTTCTTTGGAATCCAATTATTATTGAAATTCTATAGAGACCAAAGTTACAGTGCTTTCACAACTAGTCTATTTTGGATGAATCTTGATGTAGAAATGGCTTTCCTTCCTCTTTAAATTTCATGTCATTATTCTTATCAGCTAATGTGCAATAAGACCCTCAAGCTATCCAGACATAATTGGAATCAACTAACTGTTTTTATCCATATCTGCTAATCTTTGCTGTATGTACAAAACAGAACTTCTTCACATCTTCGAATATTGAAGGCTCCTTTTATCTTTACAGTAATTACGTGTACAATGATTTGATTCCTTCTGCTTTTTTTTTTGCTTTGTATAATCTCTTTTCCCCCACTCCCTCTATTTGTATTTCTAAACAAGTTTCTGAGCTGGCTAATAAGCAACCTTTAGTGACCTGTATAAAAAAATGAAGAAATCCTTAGGCTGCAGCCATGAGTTTAATAGTATTCTCTCAATCAATTTAGTGATCCTTGGAGGGACATATTTTTATAACACTACAGCTTTAAGTGGCAGTCAATATTTGTGCGTTAGGCACAATCCAAAGATATACTGAACGCAACATTTTTATTACAGCTGGGTAAGATGAAAGCAACACAGAGCAGCAGCAAACAAACATTATCTCTGTTTCGAATTCTATACTTCAAAGGAAGAGGCTGTTTGCCATCCATTTTTAACATGCAATGCTTTATCCCTTGGGTATAGGCTAAATCAGTTCTGACAAGTATCATGACAAGACATTTCTGAGATTTCCTGTCACAGCCAAGGAAGAATGACAATGTAACTTGCCCCCTTGATCTCGTACATTGAGTTCTATATGAAAGCACCTTTTACCTTAATTATTTGAGGTAATTTTTAAAAAAAAAACAATCCAGTCACTGTTGCAATGTCATAAACACAGTAGCCAATTCATATAAAGGATCGTCGATGTCCATCTGAGATAGCAGACTGAACCCCGGTTTAACACCTCATCCAAAAGGTGGCATCTCCATCAGTGTCGCACTAAAGTGTGAGCCTACATCTTGTACTCAAATCTCTGGAAAGGGAACTGAACTCATAACTTTCTGGCTCAGAGGCAAGAATGTGCCTTACTGACCCACAGCTGACATTGTTTTATATTCATATTTCCTCATTTTACCCTATATTCTTTAAGATTGCCTCCCTCAACTCACTGTCATGCTGGTTTATTCTCACCGTCTCTGTGGATTATTAAAAGAAATTCATGAAAATTATTCCTGATGAATGTTAAAGGTGCGGCATGAGGTTCAGACAAAATAAAGAGTGCATGCAGGAATAGATTAACCTAGATTAACCTTATTTTCATAAATCCCAGGGCAGGAGGTTTGCTGTTTACGAATGCTGTATGGCCTAAGAATAGCACACAGCCAAAAGGCGATGTCTGCCAACACCACATTTGTTTTTGGTGACAATGTCACTTCCTCGTTTGAACTTTCCACAAGTGGGAATTGAGTGTTTAACAACAACAACTTGAATTTATATATTCATGAATTTTTCTTGTCTAAATGGTAACTGAGTTGGGGATTCATCTCTCCTGAAGTAGTGTTTGTAAGAGACCTCACTACATTCTTACATAAATCACTGCTTTTATTAAAAAATTACTTTTCGTTCTCTTCTGTGTTCCCGCCACGTCATTGCCATTTATTTTTCTCCCCTCCTCAAGGCGATAACCCACCCTGGGATATGGGCCAGAATTTAACCACTACCCCCCACAACAATCCCCGGGAGCTGGCTAGTAGGTGGGGCGGGTCATAAAATAGGACGGGAGATGGCAGGGGGTGGTGCTGTACCCGTCGCCTACCCGCCCCCATTGCTATTTTACCAGCAGCGGGGGGAGGTAGCAGATGGTCACGCGCCCTTATTCAATTGCGGACCTCACGTGGACAACTAATTGCCTCTTCCCACTGCCGTTAGTATTTTACCAGTGGTGGATGGGCACTTCAGCACCTGTGGAGGCTGTCTAGTAATGCATGGCGGCCTCCTTGCAGGCTGGAGGTGGGCACCCCTGATAGGCCGCCTCCCCGCCCCCCCCCCCCCCCCCCAAATAACTCCCCTGCCCTCGACTCCGATTGCCCTCCCCCACTTGCCGGGGCCTAGCTGATTGTCTGCGGCGAGGCCTGACCCCCCACATACCTTTTCTGGGGCCTCCTCCATTGTTGTTGATCCTGGCTGGGTGCAGTCCCAGTGGCACTGCTGGACTGAAGAGCTGCTTGTCCTCTGATTGGCCGGCAGCTCTTGGAGGCCGGACTTCCTGCCTCGGAGAAGTGGAAGCCCTGCCTGAAGCTAGTTAAGGGCCTGAGCCATGCAAAATAACAGAGTGGCTTGCAGGCCCTGTGGAGATGGGCTTGCCCCCAGCTTTGCAGCTGGTGGACGGGGCCACTGCCTCACTGTTAAATTCCGGCCCTGGTTCCACAGCTGAGAGAATTCAGAACAAGGGGACATAATAAAATTAGGAGCAGGCCATTCAGGAGTGAAATCAGGAAGTCCTTTTGCACACAAAGGGGAGTGAAAATCTAGAATCTGGTCCCAAAAGCCTCGAATAGTAGGGGACAATTGAAATTTTCTGAGGTAGATTTTTATTAGTAGCAATAGATACGGAACAAAGGCGGATAAACAGAGCTGAGGTACAGATCAGCCATGATCTGATTGAATAGTTGAACAGGCTCAGGGGCTGAATCGTCTACTCCTGTTCCTATGCTACCATATTGATCCACAGGCATTGACCCATGTTAGGATATTGTTCAACAGGAGCTGATAAATTCCATGATATAGTTCCACGGGCATAACTCATGCTAGCATGCAGTTTTCACAGATGGAAGCTACATTCTAGCAATCTCTCAAGTGACACTCTTCTTGGTGGATTTAGTCAGCGATTATGGAATGACCACAGCAGAACAGATGATCCAGATTGTGGCCTTGTGCTCCTTTACTGGAGGGGGGGGGCGGGGGGGTCTAGGATGGGGTGCCATTGTGTAGCTATCTTCCTGCTCAAAGTCTTGCGATATTGATGTCTATTGAAGTAACCCCAGTGGTAAAGTGATTGACTAGCTCAGCACAGAATCAACCCTGCACCTTCATTACTACCATAATCACTGTGCTATCAGGGGGATGGAGAAAAGTTTCTTATAATTACAGACATTAATAATGCTCCTTTTAGAGTTGGACAAAATTAAAACCCAGCAAATGTGTCAGTATTTTTAAAGCCATGAAATTTAAATCCAAGGAAATGAATGCGTTTTATAGTCAACGTTGGTCCTTTTGACAGTGACTGCTCTGCAGAGACTTTTATTACACTGCTCATTTAGTGGGAGGATTGTGTGACAAGAGGATGACAGTAAAGTGTAGCTGTCTGTGTCCATGTCATGTAAAGCATTGACAGTGGGTGGGATGGATGACGAAAGCCGAGTTTGTCAGATAACACTGAACAGAAACCTTTTGAAGAAACACCCCCCACCCCCGCGCCCCCCCGCCACCACCACCCCGAAGCTAATGGTGTTCAAAATTATACGCCCCCGAACGAGCGGACTGGTGGCGGGGGGGGGGGGGGGGCGGGGGGTGAAAGAGTAAAATTAAGTCGGGTTTGGGGGGGGAGGCCATTCCTGATCTTCTCCCGCCCCCTTTGCAATTTTATGCGGGGCAGCGGCAGCGAGATACAGCCCACCTGGCCCAGGCCAGTCAAGGCCCTTAAGTGGCCAATTAACTGGCACTTAAGGGCCTCCACCCACCACTGTGGGTATTTTACCCTAGGCCGGCAGGCAGCTGAGGCCTCAAAATGCCCTCCTGGTGAAACCAGGCAGCCTTTTTGCAGGCTGGGGGTTTCTCCTGATCGGGCACTCTGTGCTCGATGGAGGGCCACCCCCAAAACCCCAACCATCCCCAATGCACAACACTCCCCCCGCCCCCCTGGGGCCCGACAGATTGTCCCCAGCGAGACCCTAAAAACGTAGCTCAATTCCAGGGCCATCCTTCATTTTTCTTGCAATGGCTGGATGTAATCCCAGCAGTGGCCACTGCTCCTGGTGGCGCTGCTGGGACTAAGAGCAGCCGGCCCGCTGATTGGCCGGCAGCTCCATTAAGTGGGACTTCCGGCCTCAAGCAGGTGGGAGTTCTGCCCAAGACCGATTCAGGGCCTGGGAAGTGTAAAATCCCGGCCTGGCTCCCCAGGCCCGACGGAGGTGGGCTTGCCACCGACGTTTTGGCCAGTGGACAGGGCCTCCCGCCCAACGCAAAATTCCAGCCAGTGTGTGTAATGATGCAACATAGATAAGATGTGTGGAGGCCAGATGGTGATCTCAAACAGGTTTATTACAGCTGAACTATTATATGCAATACAGAGCAAACTATTAACTGAACCTTACTCTAGGTCTTACAGTTGCAGAGTGAGTCTGGTTCTAAGTCATATAACTGCATCCTGGTACTTGGCATATTAGCATACTAAGATCTTAAAGGGACACTATTAAAGGCAATCATACAACAATGTGAAGTAACAATAAAAGGTCAACAGATACAATTGTAAATCACCCTTCTGCAGTGCTCCTCACAAAGAGAGAAAAGTTTCTGAGCTCTTTAGGGGACTGTGATTAAAAATTGGAGTCTTTTCTACCATCTTCATATCAGGGCTTTAAGTGTCAGAATTATAGTGACAACACAAATCCAGGCCAGAATGGAGATGATAGGATAAGTTCCCCATCAATCACCCCTGGAAACCGCACTGCTATCAGTGTCTGGGATTGATTTTATCATTCACTACATTGTCCTTGAGAAGTAACTCTGCTGTACATGGGAGACTCTTGTTTGCTGTAATTTTGGTCGTGATTTCCGAGACGCTCAAGTCATGACTGCAACTCATTGGCTGACACAGTGGTGTCAATATTCACTCTGTAAAAAGGGGAGGTTGAAAGAGAATAGAAGGGTAGAAGCATAGAAGTTGGCACAGACACAATGGTCAAGTGGCCTCTTTCTGTGCTGTAAACCTTCTATGATTCTAAGGGTGTGGAGCATAAACACTGGCATGGACCTGTTGGGATGAATTTCCTGTTTCAGTGCTGTAAATATTTTGTAAACTATTTTCATACAGAAGGTTGTTAGAACATGGCATGCCTGATCACAGCTGATTAATTGAAGCAGAGACCACAGCATCATTTGAAAGGGGTTGGATAAATATCTTTAAAAGGGAGAAGATGAAAGGATATGGCGAAAGGTTTTGGAAATGGAATTGAGTCGATAAGTTCAGTTATGGAACTAACACCTTACAGTGACTCGATGGGCTGAGTGAATGACCTCCCTCTATCCAGTAATTTCTATGATTATGGATATGATGTGAATGAACAAGTGCAACAATATTCTATAATTCTGAGTGGCAGAGACAGTGGATGATAATATGGGCTCATTGGCACCTGTTTTTAGGGCATTACTTTAGTTCTCTTAGAGCTCCAAAATGACATTCTTGGCGCGCAGACTTGTGGGGTGCCATAATGTTGGTGAGTGCGTTAGTGTGCACACACAGTGAACATCCAAAAGCAATATGCTGAGCAGGCAAACAATGAAGACAATTAACATAAAACACTGATTTGACACCAGCTGTGGCATTTTGGAGCTTAACACTCCAGCTAATATCTATTAACCTCACACAGCTGAGCACACATTCAGCAGCAGTAAAGACCCCCACCAGCACTATTTAAAGGGATCATCAACTACTTACAGGTTAGTTGCTGATTGATTTCTTCTGGCTGTTGCTATGATCCTACAAGTGGTTGGTGCTTTTTATAGTTGTTTCAAATTGTGAAAGTCTCCAGGGAGTGGTGTGGCAGGTGCTAAAGGATCTTTGCTGACTTCAAGGCTTCTGCACAAACCATTTACTCCCAGACATGGGTGCCACTAGTAAGCATTCCCCCTTGGTCTTACTGAAACATTATACCTACTTGACCTCGCCTAAAAATTGGACCCAGGCTTTTCAGGAGTGAAGTTAGGAAATACTTCTACATGCCAAGGATTGAGAAGCTTGAAAACTTCCTTCCGTAAATGGCAATTAATGCTAGGTCAATTGTTAATTTTAAATCTGAGATAGATTCTTGGTAAACAAAGGCATTAAGGGATATGAAGTTAGATCACAGATCATCCATGATCTCTTTGAATGATGGAACAGGCTTGAGGGGCTGAATGGCTGACTGCTGTTGCCATTTGGCCTACTGTCTCAGCAAACCTGTAATTGTGCCAGTAAACATGAAACAAATCAATGATCCTTTTCAGAACATGCCAAAAGCCTATAATTTCCCAGAATTCAAATTTTTCTCAAGTTTATAGCCCTGTGTTCTTTTTGCTAATTAATCAAGGGTTTCAGGACCATTCTTTTAACCTTGTTCAAAAATAAGTATGAAAACTCCAAATTCTTTACGTGTGAGGTGTCAGAGGTCAGAGTGCTTTGACCTCTGTTTCAGAAGGTCATGAGGTCTAGCCTCATTCCAGAGACTTAAGCACCTAATCTAGGCTGACACAGTAGTGCAGTACTGAGCGAGTGCTGCACTGTCAGAGGTGCCATCTTTTATATACGACATTAAACCAAGGATCTCTCAGATGAAGATAAAAGATTCCATGGCACTATACAAAAACAAACAGGGGAGTTCTCCCTGATGTCCTGGCCAACAGTTATCCCTCAAGCAACATCTTGCTGTGTGCAAGTTCTCTGGTGGGTTCTCTACATTATGTCAGTGACAACTCTCCAGAAATATATCATCAGCTGTGAAACTGAAGACATGACATGTTCGATGTAAATGCCACTTCTAGCTTCCCAAGTACTTCTGCAACCTGCAGCCCAGCATAAATTCACATCTTCGGGAAACAAAGATAGAATTGATAAGCAGTGGAGATTGTTGAGGGGAGGGGGGGGGGGGGACTGTGTTGGAGGGATCGGAGCAATTTATTTAGCAGTTGCTTGGCTGTCTTCTCATACATTAAATGGTGTGTAGTTCAGGGGAATCTAGAAAGGAAGAACTAAACTATCAGGTATGGCTCAGTTGGTAACATCCTTGCCTCTGACTTATAGGTTTTTGGGTTCAAGTTCCACTCTAAGACATGAGCACAAAAATCAAGGCTGACACTCCAGTGCAGTATTGAGGGAGTACTGCACTGTAAAAAGTGCTGCCTTTTGGATGAGATGTTAAACTGAGACCTGCATCTGCCTGCTCGGGTGGATGTAAAAGTTCCCATGGCATTATTTTGCAAAAGAGCAGGGGAGTTATCCCCTGGTGTCCTGGCTTATATTTATCCGTCAATCAACATCACTAAACCAGATTATCTGGTCATTATCACAATGCTGTTTGTGGGAGTTTGCTACGTGCAAATTGGCTGCTGTGTTTCCCAAATTGTAACACTGGTTACACATCCAAAGATATGCGGCAGTCGTGAAAAATGCTCGAAAATGCAAGTCTTTTTTTTTCAAAAATGATCGGCCAGGAATTTCTGTTAGTGCTGTTATTGTAGGGCTGTTTAATATACTTGGATTAAAGTCCTATTGCACCATTGTAAAGGAGACCAGTTTAATGAGTATAAAAAGGTTTCTATAACAACAGCACCATTAGTAATTTCCAATCAGTTCCCGTTAAACTTCCCTTGTTTGATTGTGTCTAGCTGAAGTGAATATCTGTGGAGTAGTGCTTAAGTTGTGCACAAGAAAATAAAATTAAAGTAGCTATGTGTTTTACTACGTAGCTCCTTATTTTCTGGGTATGATGCAATTAAAACGTGAATTACATTTTGATGATGAGAATTAACTGGTATTAATCTTTTGTTCAGCCGCTCCCACACTCTCCAGCTGAGATTCTCTCTCTCTCTCTCTCTCAATCGTTCCGCCTCCCCTCTCCATCTCTCACACTCCCCTCTCTATCTCTCCCCTTGGCTGAAATTTTACAGCCACTCCACAGGAGTTCCTGATGTCTTGTCCCCCACACCCCGCTGCAATTATAAACGGGGCGGTGGCAGTGAGAAATGGCCCCCCCACCCCAGGCCAAACAAGGCCCTTAAGTGTCCAACTAACTGCCACTTCAGGGCCACCTCCCGCTGCCGCTGGTATTTTACCAGCAGCCGACGAGCACCTGAGGTCCGCGGAAGGCTGCCACGTTAAACCTGGCGACCTCCTGGTGGGATGGGGGGTGACACTCCTGATTGGGCACCCAGCACCCCATGGAGAGCCGTCCCCCCCCCCCCTCCTCCGAAGCTCTAACCGCCTCCACTGAAATAAAGGCCCCCTCCCCCCCAAACGACCCCTCCTTGCCTCACTGGGGCCCGGCGAGACCCCACAATCTTACCTTTTTTTCCAGGCCGGCGTCCACGATCTTGCTGTGGCTGGGTGCAGTCCCAGCAGTGCCCACCGCTCCCGGTGGTGCTGCCGGCTTGCTGACTCAGAGGCAGGCCAGTTAAGGGCCTGGGGAACATAAAATCTTGGCGTGGCTCCCCAGGCCTGGTCGAGGTGGGCTCGCCCCCAAATCTCTGGCTGGTGGACTGGGCCTCCCGCCCAATGTACAGTTCTGGCCTTTCTCTCTCTTCCTCCTTCCCTCTCTCTTCCCCCTCTATCTCTTCATCCCTCTCTCTCTCCCTCTCCCCTCTCTCTCTATTTCTTTCTCCCTTCCCCCCTCTATCTTTCCCTTTCCTGCTCTCACTCTTCTGCCTTTCTATCTCTTCTTTCCATCCTTCTCCAACTCACTCTCTCCTCCCTCTTTCTCTCCCTGTCTCGCTGCCTCCCCCCTCTGTTTCTCTTTCTCCTTCTCCCTCTCCCTTTCCTCTCTTACTTTCTCTTCCTCCTTCTCCCTCTCCCTTTTCCTCCTTCTCCCTCTCCCTTTCCCTCCATCCTTCTCCCTTTCCCTCCCTGCTTCTCCCTCTTCTTTTCCTTCCCTCGCCCGCTCTCTCCTGGTGCGGGCCTTTATTTAGTTTAATATTGGGATGCTAACTGTCGCTACTTAAGTCTGTAATTACCCATAAGCTTATGAACAAAGCTGGGTGAAAAGCTCATAAAATTAGAAACAATTCAGTCAGGATTTTTCACAAAGTGATAAAGAGTAACTGCAGTTTCACAAGCTGAAATATTGTTCGAAGACCACTTAAGGGATGTCAATGGTTGCTCAGGACTCATTGGATATAGTCAGTCCCCTTTGCAAACCTGGGATAAGGCTGAGAAGCAGCAGATGCTAAAACAGAAGCTTTGCCAGGAGCCTCCCATTAATGACATTCGATTTTAGGTTCCATTTACTTTAAAAACCATTAAACGATGTCCTGATTGCTGTTGAGTCAATCCTCCTGGAAAGTGGATCTTGGATGAGGTCAGGTTTGGCTATAAAGACTCCCTCAGTCATTTAGCTTGTTGTTACTCATCTGCTGATGCCTGCATATTCTAGAAGAACCTCACTGTTGCAGTAATCAGTTTATCAGATCTTGCAAGTAGACATTAGAATAGAAGGGTAAATTTTACAAGTTTGTTCTTCGTTTTAAACTTGGATGGACTATCCTGCAGAGCTTCCTGACCTCTCTCGACTTCCCAATAGGTGCTCCCAGTAGATTGAGCTCTGTGCTGGGAGTGCAAGTTCAAATAAATTACCCACATACAGCCTGCTAAAAAATGGATTCAAAGATCCTTGTTATCCATTACAATCTTTTTTACTAACTTTGAAGAGTTTATTCAAGGCCCATGTTAAGGTCACGTAGAATGAGATTCAGTTGGAGCAAAGGCAACAGAGTTAATGGTTTCATTGTAAAGTAATAGGTTGTAATGTATGGCCATATGGCTCCAGATTAACCTGAATCCAGCTCGGAGCCTTGCTGATCATTTTACACCAACATCAGTTATTTATTCATTAACTTCTCAGCGTGCGTAGTCTTTTATAAACAAATCAATTTTATAAATAATTCCACTACTAAATTAATTTCAAATACTATGTTCAATATGAATTCAGATAATCATAATTCAAACTACATAACCTGCATAATAAAACATAACCTGTACACAAAACATAATCTTTACCAAATATCGGTCATTCAAGAACTTGTGTTAATAGCGACACATTAATTGAAAAATCTTTCCTGTAGAACTAATTTTCCATGGATGTAAACTTAATGCGATTCTCTAATATTTAGACTATTTACTCTTTATAATTTGATGTAGTTCTATTCTGGACCAATATCGCAGATTATTTTTAGTGTCTTGAGCCCAATTCTCCAGCTCCACTTACATTCTTGAGGCTTCCTCTGAAATCTCCAGCATTACTTTGTACTTCATAACCACCAGATTCATTCTTATTTAACTCCTCTTTTAGTCACTCAGTTTGGATGCCAGAGAGTGGCTGAGAGAGCTGTGCCTAGTTCGGATGCACATCTCTCGGAAAGAAGGGGAAAATATTGGAGGCTGTGCTTGGCTGTGTGTTTTTGGGAGTGAGAATGATCTATGCTGTACACTCAGTGCTAATAATGAAGGATATCAAAAGATGTTGTCATGCTAGGCCCTCAGACGCCAAGAATGAGGCACATTAATTTTGGCATGAACATTGATTTTAAACTGTTACTGGAATAAAGAAAGGACTTGTTAAACAGATCAGCTGTGGCTGGAAAAGATATTTGCATATTAACAGACGGTGATTGGAAGAACAAAGGACCATTCCCTGACATTCAACTCACAATGGACCTTGATCCCCAGGTATTGTGTGCAGGAGGAGCATTCCAGAGACTGCTAAGGTGATGCAATCGAAGACGTGGTCAGACCAGTTAGTCACATGACTAACCTGCTTGGCAAGCTGGGTTTATTCTGAATTGTACAAACAGTTTGAACTCAAAGAGTGTCTGTTTGCTCCTGGACTGAGAAGATCTCTCCTGTCTGCTCACATCTCTTTCTCACAAGCCTCTGAATCCACTGAAGACACATGAACCCCAAGAGAGAAACGTCTCCTACAGCGAACAAGGTTTAAGAAGAATTCAGGGCCCCAACGAAAAGCAAGATCTACCTACGATCAAAGACTCGACAGTGAGCTTCAAGAACCGTAACAAAAACTCTTCAGATATTACCTCAAACCTTTCCACTTTATTTTTCTTCTGCTCTTTTCTGTCTCTATTTGTATGTCTGTATTGCGTATGCATGCTAGCGTGGGTGCGTCGTGTATCTGTAGGTGTTAACTGAAATAGAGTTTAAGTTTAATGAATTTCACCCTTTCTTTAAATCTAAGAAAGCCTGTTTCTGCTGGTTTCTTTGACTTATAATTGGAAAGCGGTGAACAAGGATTCACCAAGGGGAGCTAAAAACAGAGTGTTTAAAATTAAAACCTGTTGCAGTAGGGCCGGGTGAAGGGTGAAAGGGAACCCTAGACCTCTTTCTCAGCTGGTCGTAACAATGTGTACATTTTACCATTGGGCTGGATCTTTCCAAGCCCTCGACATTGTGATCCATGAGTGGGGGGGGGACCTGCAGATGGCTCCGGATGAGGCCTACCACTGACCTCGATGCCGGGAGGACGCAGCCCCATCCTCCCGGTGGAGGCGAGGCTCCGTGGTGCCGCCCCACCCCCCGCCGTTGGGCGATGAGACCACAATTTAAATATGCAAAAGAATAAAAGTAATGAAATTACGTACACATACCTCCAATCTGGAGGGCCGGCCATGAATTTCGGCGGGGCAGCCGACACTCCCACACCTTCAGATCCCTGTCCGGAGAAACGCGGAGCCACACTGCTGGGTAGGTGGGAGAAGGTAAGTTCGTCAGTGCGGGAGGCGGGGTGGCGATGGGGGTCAAAGAAACGTAATGGGTGTTGGGGATGGTGGGAAGGGTTGAACCTTAAAATTTGTGCAGTTTGCGGGGGGGGGGCAAGGTCAGATTTTAAAGGTAAGTGTTTAGGGAGGTGGAAGAGCAAATTTTGTTTTTTATTCATTCATGGGATGTGGGCGTCACTGGCCATGCCAGCATTTATTGTCCATCCCTAATTGCCCTTGAGAAGGTGGTGGTGAGCTGCCTTCTTGAACAGCTGCAGTCCATTTGGGGTAGGTATACCCACAGTGCTGTTAGGAAGGGAGTTCCAGGATTTTGAGCCAGCGACAGTGAAGGAACGGCAATATAGTTCCAAGTCAGGATGGTGTGCGACTTGGAGGGGAACTTGCAGGTGGTGGTGTTCCCATGTATTTGCTGCTCTTGTCCTTCTAGTTGGTAGAGGTCGTGGGTTTGGAAGGTGCTGTCTAAGGAGCCTTAGTGCATTGCTGCAGTGCATCTTGTAGATGGTACACACTGCTGCCAATGTGCGTCGGTGGTGGAGGGAGTGAATGTTTGTAGATGGGGTGCCAATCAAGTGGGCCGCTTTGTCCTGGATGGTGTCGAGCTTCTTGAGTGTTGTTGGAGCTGCACCCATCCAGGCAAGTGGAGAGTATTCCATCACACTCCTGACTTGTGCCTTGTAGATGGTGGACAGGCTTTGGGGAGTCAGGAGGTGAGTTACTCGCTCACCTTGCTTAAATAGTTATTGTAACTGTTTTTGGGGGTGTTGGGAAAGGGGCGTTATAAATTTACTTATTTAATTTTGGGGGTTAAGACTTTAAAATTTTAATTTGGGTGGTAGGGCTGACAGCCCTTTAAAAATGGCGTCAGCGCCTGCACACACATAGCTGACGCCTTGGCGGGGATGGATAGCCTGCCCCCTCCATGAATTTGGGGGGGGCCGGGCCTCCCTGGCTATTTAAATGAGCCGCCGTGCGTGAGATTGCAGCGACTCTTTTGCGTGAGGTGCGCACGCAGGCTGCCATTTTTTGAACCCGCCACCGAGATCAGAGGTGGGCCCTTAAAATCCAGCCCATTGTGTGTGTTCATAGCACATCACACACTTTGGATTGGATTTTACATTTCCACTGCCGGACATGAACAATGGTATTCCGCGCAGCCACACATCGTGGAGCCGCCATGATAGTAAATGCAGTGGCTTATTTAAATGGCCAGGACGATGTAACCACTCGTTACATCTTGCCAATCAGAAAATGACCCATTTATGCCTACTCTCTGTTTCCTGTTATCTAACCAATCTTCTTTCCATGCCAAGATGTTACCTTCTACACCATGAGCTTTTATTTTCTGCAATGACCTTTGATGAGGTACCTTATCAAATGCCTTCTGGAAATCTAAGTAAAGGTTCCCCTTTATCCACAGCACATGTAACTCCCTCAATGAACTCCAATAAATTGGTTAAACATGATTTCCCTTTCACAAAACTATGTTGACTCTGCCTGATTACCTTGAATTTTTCTGAATGCCCTGCAATAACGTCTTTAATAATAGCTTCCAACATTTTCCCTAAGACAGATGTTAAGCTAACTGGCCTGTTGTTTCCTGCTTTCTGTCTGTCTGCCTTTTTGAATAAAGGAGTTACATTCTCTATTTTCCAATCTAATGGAACCTTCCCCGAATCTAGGGAATTTTGGAAAATTAAATCAAATGTATCAGCTATCTCACTAGCCACTTCTTTTAACACCCTAGGATGAAGTCCATCAGGACCCAGGCATTTGTCAGCCCGCAGCTCCAACAATTTGTTCAGTACCACTTCTCTGGTGATTGTAATTTTCTTGAGTTCCTCCCTCCCTTCCATTTCCTGACTTACTGTTAATACTGGGATGTTACTTGTATCCTCAGTAGTTAAGACCGATGCAAAATATCTGTTCAATTCAGCTGCCATCTCCTTATTATCCATTATTAATTCCCCAGACTCACTTTCTATAGGTCCAACGCTCACTTTGTTAACTCTTTTTTTTTTATATATCTATAGAAACTGTTACTATCTGTTTTTATATTTCGAGCTAGCTTTCTCTCGTACTCTAATATTACCTTCCTTATCAATCTTTCAGTCATTCTTTGCTTTTTTTTAATCTTCTGTCCAATCTTCTAACTTGTCTCGCATCTTTGTGTAATTATATGCTTTTTCTTTAAGTTTGATACTATCTTTAACTGTTTTAGTTAACCGCAGATGGTGGGTTCCACCCTTGGAATTTTCCTTTGCATTGAAATGTATCTATTCTGTGTATTCTGAAATGTCCCCTTAAATGTCTGCCACTGCATTTCTATTGACCTATCCCTACTAATTTGCCAGTTCACTTTAGCTAGCTCTGCTTTCATGCCCTCATAATTGCTCTTATTTAAGTTTAAAATACTAGCCTTGGACCCACTCTTCTCTCCCTAAAACTGAATGTAAATTTCGATTATATTATGATTGCTACAACTAGGGGCGCTCTAACTATGAGGTCATTAATTAATCCTATCTCATTGCACAATACCAGGTCCAGTGTAGCCTGCTCTCTGGTTGGCTCTAGAATGTGCTGTTCCAAGAAATTATCCCGAAAACATTCTGTGTGCTCCTCATCTAGGCTACCTCTGCCCATCAGATTTTTCCAGTCTATATGTAGGTTAAAATCCCCCATAATTATCGCTGTACCTTTCTGACAAGCTGCCATTATTTCTTCCTTTATACCCCGTCCTACGTTGTGGTTAATGTTAGGTGGCCTCTATACCACTCCCACAAGTGACTTCTTGCCTTTATGATTTCTCATCTCTACTCAAACTGCTTCTACATCCTGGTTTCTTGAACTTAGGTCATCCCTCTCTACTGTGCTAATACAATTAATTAACAGAGCTACCCTTCCACCTTTTCCTAGCTTCCAGTCCTTCCTAAATGCCATGTAATAAAATATTATAATATATAATATTGATAAATAAATAGATCCGCTGTATATGGATATCAGAATATTATCTGTTTATTTTCTACTTCAAAAATTTCCAATTAAACAGTTGTCTAACATGGCATTTGGTTAATTTAAGAAGACAAATAAACTTAATGAGCTGTACTGAATTAAGCTGAATTTATTTTAAAATAAAGATTTTTAGTAAAGCCACAAGTCAGGAGTGTGATGGAATACTCTCCACTTACCTGGATGAGTGCATCTCCAACAACACTCGGGATGCTTGACACCGTCCAGGACTGATCAGCTCGCTTAATCAGCACCCCATCCACCACCTTAAACATTCATTCCCTCCACCATTGGCCACAGTGGCAGCAGTGTGTATCATCTATAAGATGCACTGTAGCAACTCACCCAAAGCTCCTTCGTTAGCACCCTCCAAACCCTCTACCACCTAGAAGGACAAGGGCAGCAGGCACATGGGAACACCACCACCTGCAAGTTTCCCTCCAATTCACAAACCATTCTGATTTGGAACTATGTTGCTGTTCCGTCACTGTCACTGGGTCAAAATCCTGGTATTTGGTGTACCTACATCACATGGACTGCAACAGTTCAAGAAGATGACTCACCACCACCTTCTCAATGGCAAGTGAGGATGGGAGATAAATTCTGGCCTTGCCAATGACACTCACATCCCATGAAGAAATAGAAAAAAAGGTATGATTATTTTAAAATCTTTCCAACAACTATTGACTGTGTTGTGGAAATTATCTACATGGATTAGGAAATGTGCCTGCATTAGAAGACCATCGGTATTAGTTGTCTGAAATAAAGACAGAAATTTCTGAAAACAGTCAGCATGTCAGCCAGCATCTGTGGAGAGAGAAATGGAGTTAACATTTCAGATCACTAACCATTTGACAGAACTGGAAGATGTTGGCGATGAACAGCCTTTAAGCAAGTTCAGAGCCAGAGAAAAGGCGAGTGGAGAGAGCAGAAAAGGAACCAAAGGAATAGATCTGCGATCAGGTGGAGGGCAAGAGAGATTGAATAAAAAAAGGGATGATGGAGTAAGGCAAAAATCAGTGATAGAAACGAAAGATGTAAATGAGCACAGCAGAATAAGAGGGGGAGGAACACATGGAACATCTGATAAGGTGGCAAAGCTCCCGTGGTCAAGAAATGGAAGAAAGACAGTTCGACCCCAGGGTGCAGAACATCAACCCCCCTCTCCAAGCTTCCTTCCCCACCCCAATGCCAGGCGTGTACTGAAATGTGTCATTAGTTGTTTGATCTATTAACTAAATGAGGAAAAATCATCCAATATCCTACACCACCTGACAGAGCCTTGCAAGCAATGGATGGAGAACTGTCACCACCATGCGCTCATGATTTTCCATTAAGTGCAAAGCCCTGTCAGTCGACCTTGATGTTATTTTTTCTTTTGGCCAGAATCCCTGATGAAGGATTATTATTGTTTTCCATTCATTCTGAATGTTTGCAAAAATTTTAAAAAGAACTGCTTTCTCCTCATTCCCTCCCTTGCCACCTTTCCTATTCAAGGGATAAATAAAATGCAATTTCATTTTTTCAGGATAATCTGATATTTGGGTCACGAGTAATGAGTATATTTTTAAAGGAAAAATACAGATTTAGCTGCATGTGGGAAACAATTGTGTGAAGAAATTACCCACGACATGAATAAAAAGAAGTCAATCATAGACACCTACAGCCTGTTATTTTTAGGAACATGTTCTGTAAGGAACATAGGTACAGGAGGAAGCCAATTGGCCCCTTAAGCCTGGTCCACCATTACTTGCCTTGGTTCCATATCCTTTAATACAAAACAAAAATCAATCAATCTCAGTTTTCAAATTTTCAATTGACTCCTCAGCCTCAACAGCTTTTTTGGAGAGAAAGTTCCGGGTTTCGACAATCCTTTGTGTGAAGATATGCTTCCTGACATCACCCCTGACTGACTTAGCTCCTAATTTTTAAGATTACACCACTTGTTCTGAATTACCCCACTAAAGGACACATCTATCTACTTTATTAAATCCATTAATTGTCTTAAACACCTCAGTTAGATCACCACTTAATGTTCTATATTTCAGGAGATACAAGCCTAGTCGATGTAACCTGTTCTCATAATTTAACCCTTTTATCCCCAGTTTTGTTCTGGTGAATCTGCACTAAACCCTCTCCATGGCCAGTATCTCCTTCCTGAGGCACAGTGCCCAGAACTGAATGCAATACCCGCAATGCAGTCTCACCAGAGCATTTATATAATGATTCTTCATAAAATGCTTTACCTGCCCCCCCCCCCCCACCCCCTCCAAGCTCTTTCATCAGTTGAAGTATGCGTTTTGTTTTTCACTCCCATTATCATATGTAACCCTTTCTGTCAGCTGTTAAAACCTGCATAAATCCAGACAGGTCAATCTGTGGACATCTTCTACATTCCCTATTACAATGTTTCTTCATTAAATCACTTCCCCCTCCAGCAACTGCTTCTCCCAAGGGTTTTGTTTTCCTCTTCTTTCCTCCCAAGCGCTCCAGTTTTCCTGACTATTTTCAGACCAGTTTGAGAAATTCACGCGTGAGAATGCAGACTTTAAAAAGCGGCAAGCTCTTCAGAGAGATAAGAATTATGGAGTGAAAATCTCAGGCTGTATAAAAGCAGTTGGCAATTGAAAGAAGTGGCATCATATCCCCTCTCTGTGCAGAATGCCTGAAGTAATCAGCTGTTGATACGCTTTTGACAAATTACATTCAGCACCTGTAGCATAGAGGGAGCCCTTCTGTGCTATGACTCAGCAATCTGTTCTGTTGAGTTTTGGACAGAAGAGTTCAACAGAATTCTTTCAGGATTAATTTACAATTTGCTTAAAAATTACCCTCCACAGGCTTATCTATAAAGTTCCTCCATCAGTACATTTGTAAGCTTTAGACACAACTAATGTCCTGTCATTTAACAACAAAACATTGTGCTGTAGATTTGTGTTAGGTACCAAATAATGAAGCAGATATTATGCACGATTTACAATTTATCCTGTAGCATGTTGAGCGAGTATAAGGATGCACCCTGGATTTTTCAGTAGATGTGAGCTTCGAACAATTGGTTACATTTTTGAATGATAAATCAGTAAACCTCGACTTTCACTTATATTTAGAAATTGGTTGGGTCTAGTTCATTTTGAAAATATTTACTGATATCTTTTTCGTCTGCATTTTCAAATAGCCTTTTGGGGAAACTGTACATATGAGCCGTTCTCCTCTTTCCTGGTTCCTTCCTGCAGTGAAAATTATTACTATTATTTTGAAGTAAAGAGCGATAAAAGTGCTTAAAGCAAGAGCAGAGAAGGACGCAGGGGAACAATTGACTTAGTTGTGAATGAATTGAAGAGACTGTCTTCTGGATATGTTTAGAGATACAGCACTGAAACAGGCCCTTCGGCCCACCGAGTCTATGCCGACCATCAACCATCCATTTATACTAATCCTACACTGACCACGCTCCTTTTTTTTTCTGACTAAATGTGTCTTTCTGGAATTATCTACTTGTGGCAGTGGATGGGTGGACGATTTGTGGAAAATTGGCAGTGGGGGAAGAGACCATGACAACTTGGGCTTTAATACCTCAAAGCCTGGACTAGAAGTTGGACTCCTCTTGCTGGTTTGCAGGGAGCTCCACAAAGATGCTTCAGTCTTTGAAGCAGATTGATGAATGTTTGGAGTTGAAGCTTCCAGTTGCATGGGCATGGAGATAAGCAATAAGGAAATGCCATCTGGGGTTCTTGTGCCCCCAAACTCCTCAACCCTCAAAAAAACACAGTGTTGAATCACAGGTAGTAACAGAAACCCGGGAGAATGCTGACAGAGATCTTCAGTAAACTGCTGGCCTGGCTCAAAGCACTATAATAGATTAAATTGATATGCGCGGGGCTGCAGTACTCAGATAAGACAGTGGGCTGGATTTTAAGAGCCTGCCGCCAATCTTGGCGGCAAGCTCAAAGGATGGCGGCCCGCGCAGTCAAAGAGCCGCCACGGTCTTAAGCTAGTGCCTTATTTAAATAGCCGGGGCCGCCTGCCCCCCCTCCAATCTTGCGGAGGGGGCGGGCTGTCTGTCCCCAGCAATGACATCAGCTGCTTGTGCGCAGGCGCTGCCGCCATTTTGAAAGGGCAGCCAGCCCTGCCACCCAATTTAAATTTTTAAAGATAGACCCCCCAAAATGAAATAACTAAATTTCTAACGCAGCTCTCCCACACCCCCAATAACAGTTACATTAACTATTTGCCCTTCCCCCCCCCCCAAAAAAACACTTAACTTTAAGATCTGATCTTTACTCCTCAAACTGCACAAAGTTTACAGTTTAACCCTTCCCACCACTCCCTACACCCATTACGTGTATTTAGTGTTCCCCCCCTCGCTCCCCCCTCGCCCTCCCACGTACTGACAAACTTAACCCCTCCCCACCAGTGTGATGTCTCGTGATTCATGGTCCCCCATCGCCCAGCAGTGGGGGAACCGCCTCGGAGCCTCACCGCCGCTGGGAGGATCGGGCTGGGCCCACACGGCATCGAGGTCCATGGCGGGCCTCATCCGCAGCCATCATCAAGCCCTATCCCGCCACAGAACCCGGCGCCTTGGGGAGAACAAGATCCAGCCCAGTGTTTGTGAATCTGATTGGTGCCATTTCCGGGTTTTTTTTTTGAGGGGGGGCATTGCAAAGTGAATGTTTTTTGTGAGGAAGGGGGCCTCTCTTTGAAGTGTAGGATCGCCTTTGAGAGGTGAGTTAAGAAGTTGGGATTGTCATGCACATAGAATCTTACAGCACAGAAGGACATTTGCTGTCGCAGTCTGCAGATAATATACAAAATGAATTTGAACGCATCATGGAATGATACAGCACAGAAAGAGGCCATTCAGCCCATTGTGCCTGTGCTGGCTCTTTGAAAGAGTTATCCAATTAGTCCCACTCCTATCCTGTTCTTTCACCATAGACCTGCAAATTATTCCTTTTTAAATATATATCCATTTCCTTTTTGAAACATATTTTATGGATGCTTCTCAGTACTACACTTTAGCAGCCAGGGTATATGGCGCTCCATTTTTCTCAAATAAGCAAAACTGCTTCTATCACTTCTGTCGTCTCAGATATTCATTTCAATATCACAACAATAAAATTCACAGTTATGGCAATTTTTAAAAATTCTTTCACGGGATGTGGGTGTCGCAGGCTCGGCCAGCATTTATTGTCCATCCCTAATTGCCCTTGAGAAAACTCATTGACAGTTCAAGGTTAGGCCTTTTCAAAGGCACTGTAAATTCTGGTAACACATAGTCCTTTTGTGTCCACTTAAAGTGTTCACGCATTCACACACACACACAACGGGCAAGCCTCACCTTTTCCTCACAGTGTGCGAAGCACTGCACCATCTGTAAAAGAACCTTAAGCTAAGTTGTGCAGTCACAGTCACACAAGCTGGTCTAACGTAACGTTAACTGGGCACCAGATGAGTCAAGCACTGATTTAAAGAAACAAGCACAACGCATTTAATATTACATTTTGATCGAGATGTTTTATTTTTAATAAAACAGAGAAGGTGAGGCCTGGTCAAGGCTGAGGCCTGTCTGTTGAACCTTTGTGTAGAATATAACTCATTTCTGTTGAAGGAAAACCTCTTGAGAGCCCTATCCTGAATATGTCTTGTCACTAATTCTCAAAGCGACGGGCTATGAGACGAGAGCGGAAAGATGACTTTAAGCACCTGCCTGATAGAAGCCTGATGAACTGCCAGTTAAAAATGAGCAGATAACTTAACGACTCGGAACTGAACCCTTTCCTATCACCTCTGATGTTGCAAGGTTCTACAGAAAGATAAGGTGCTGCCTAAAGCAGATGGGGCCTCATGAATTTATATTAAATATTTATATTAAATTTATATTTTACTGGGGAGGCAGTGGTGTAGTGGTAATGTCACTGAACTAGCAATGCAGAGGCCCAGGCTAGTGCTCGGGGGGCACGGGTTCAAATCCCACCACGGCAGATTGTGAAATTTGAATTCAATTAATATATCTGGAATTAAAAAGCTAGTCTAATGGTGACTATGAAACCATTGTTGCAAAAACCCATCTGGTTCACTTATGTCCTTTAGGGAAGGAAATCTGGCCTCTGTGACTCCAGACCCACAGCAATGTGGTTGACTCTTAAATGCCCTCTGAAATGGCCCAGCAAGCCATTCAGTTCGAGGGAAATAAATGCTGGGCCAGCCAGCAATGCCCACATCCCATGAATGAATAAAAAAAATATGAATCAAGGTTCTATTATGTCAATAGGACACTGATGGTGTAGCAACCAGAACTAAGGGGAAGTCCTACCCCTTTCCCATCAGGCTGAAGCAGGTCTACAGCTGCTGTAAAACTTTCCATTTTGGCATCAGGAAGAGCAGAAGTGGATACTCACATTCTTTTGCCCCTGCATAATTCCTGGTCTCACTCCATTTAAACAAAAAATCATATTTGTGTTTCTTGAATCAAATGACCTTTCACTTCTCCATATTGAACGCTACTCGCCAGTATTATGCCTTTCACTTTATCTGTCTACGTCGCTTTGTAATTTCCTGCTCCCATTTACACGACTCACTGTTGCTCCTAACTTTGTATTATCTGCAAACTGGGCTGTACTTGAATTTTAACATTTTTATCTTGTGTTCAAACTCCTCCATGGCCTCACCCCTCCCTATCTCTGCAAACTCCTCCAACCCTACAATCCTCTGAGATCTCTCCACTTCTCCGAGATCTCTCCACGCCTCCAATTCTCGCCTCTTGTGCATCCTCAATTTTAAACACTCCACTATTGGTGGTTATTCCTTCAGCCGCCCGGGTCCTAAGCTCTGGAATTCTCTCTCTAAACTGCTCCCCCCCTTTATCTCTCTCTCCTCCTTTATGATGCTCCTTAAAACCTATATTTTTGGCCAAGCTTTCAGTCATCTGTCCTAATTTCTCCTTATGTGGCTTGAAATCAAAATTTGTTTGATAACACTCCTGTGAAGTGCCTTAGAATGTTTTACTACATTAAAGACACCATATATATGCAAATTGATGTTGTTATACTATATATATTGTTGTGTTTTGTTGTTATAGCTGGGCATTGTTGATAAATTCTCAGAGTCTGGATAAGGTCAACGAACAACTTTTATTATTTACACATCTCTATTTACACTCGCCACAAGCCCCTCTAGCTAGCATCCTTCGTGCTGCTACTCTTCTTCCAAAGCCCATTACCATGTGACTATTACATCATCATCACTACAGTGGGAGGGATTCTCTCACTGGCTCCAGCATTAACACTTTCAGGTCCTTGTATTGCATACATATTCCTTCCTCTGAGTTGAGATATGTGGAGTAAACTCAAATCCCTGGTACAGATCCCTGGGGAACAACATTGTCACATCCTGCCAAACAGTATTTATCCCTACTCAGTTTCCTACCTCCCAAACAATTATCAGCCACCAATTACCAACCCATGTCCCTTATGGCGGGTGGGAATTAACATGCTGTTAGAAGTTAAAATTCACCCCGGTGTCTCTTTACCTGTTGTCTCCCTAATGACACAGTTTCTTTTCTAGTTGAAGAAAGGCTTGCAATTAGGTAGTGTCTTTCACAACATCCTAAACTCTTTTGTGGTCAATGAAGTACTTTTGAAGTGCAGTCACTGATGCAATGTAGGAAACATGGCTGCCAATTTGTGCATGGCAAGGTCCCACAAAAGCAATGTCATAACAGCCAGATCATGTGTTTTAGTGATGTTTGATGAGGGATAAATATTGGTCCAGACGTCAGGGAGAGCTCCTGCACTTGTTTGAATATTGCCACAGGGTCTATCTGATGAGGCAGACAGGGTCCTAGTTTAACATCTCATCAAAAGACAGCGACCTTTCAGCAACACAGCACTCTCTCAGGACTGGCAGTGGAGTGTCAGCTTAGATTTTGTGTCTGAGTTTAATGGAGTGGGACTTGAACTCCTAACCTTCTGGCTCAGAGACAAGCTAACTTTGATGAAAGTTGTACCAGCCAATATGTGCCAAGCTGATCAAATCCCGTTGTCGAAGGAGAAATATAATTGTATCACTTTGTGCCCAGCTTGCCAATATGAATCACTGCATCTCAAAGGCTTTTTAGTCTAATTTGTTATAAATGTTTGTCTTCAGAGAACTGTACAATGAGGTAGTTTCCGAATGGAAACTCCTGTATTGGAAGTTTCCAGCTGTGTTACAGACTTTAAGAAATCTACCAGAAATAAGAATTAAATAGAATGAACAGCAAAGAAACAGGCTATTTGTCTCAACTGGTCCATGCCGGTATTTATGCTTCAGGCCACCTTCCTGCACAATACTTTATCCAACCCTAACAGCAGATCTTTCTACTCCTTTCTCCCTCATGTGTTTATCTCACTTCCTCTTAAATGCATCCTGTGTTTTACATGGTTTGTTTCTCTGCAATTCGGGTGCTTAAACTGAGGTGGCTGCCGGAATAGTTGGAGCCATTTGATATCTGACACACACTCCCTGGAGACCCACACACAATGACAGCTCATGGGTCAATACATAAGAGGGTGGCAAGATGCCTAAAGGGCTCCCTCTGACAGCTAATAAGTTGTCCCAGGAAAATGCTTTTGGGTTGTCACTCTATTCGCTAGTTTATACCTTTTTAAGGTGAATTTGTAGTTGTCAAGGTGAAGGATGTCAGAGCAAGGAACGGCAACTCTTTCTCAGTTTTTTGAACCTAGTGTCAGTATACAGCAATCATTGACTACAGGCTGAGATAATAATAGACCTTAATCCCCAGCTTCAAAGCATCAACCCTCTAACACAGCAGCTCATGCGAGCCATGCTTGCGTCTTGCACAGCAGCTAATGTGAGCCATTCTTGAATCTTGCTGTTGTTATGAAGGTGTTTCCATGTTTTAATATTTTTTGAGGACGTGTGTGTAAAGGTTTGTGGAAATCTGAGGAACTACTGAACATTTTTTTAAAAAAGCCCACTGGGAAGGCTTGAGTTTTCCATTTTAAAAAACCCTTACTGGATGTCATGTCTTAAGCTTGGTGACGAGGGGGAGTTGTTTACAGAGAAGTGACCTGTCAAGATTTATGGATGTTAAGAGTTGGCTTCGTTTTGGATTGTTTTGAGTCAGTGGGGGGGTGGGGGTCAGCTTGCTAAGAGAGAAGACCAGTTCATCCTTTCTCCACCTCTCTGAGAAACCAGTGTGTGATAGCTGAAACCCCTGATGCCACATTTCTCCTGGAAAGCCTGCCAGATTAATCCTCAACGTCGCCTGAAGGGAACTGCTCCAAAAAGATCCCAGTGACAGCCATCTACGAGTACTTGGGACACCAGAAAAGGACAACTGATATCATTCCATATCTTATCCTTTTCCTTCAAGAATTAACAAGTATTTGGCCAAAGTGTTATTTGTCGTTTTTTGTAAAGCGATTTCAGCAGAGAACACCTCTTTATTTTTTTTTAACCATTGAGAGGGTGTGTGTGTTGGGCTAAGTTAGAAGGGAACTTTTATATTTCAATCTGTGTATTAACGCTTTGCATCTTTACTGAACAACCTCTGTAGTGGGAAAGATGCTTGAGTCTATTATCAAGGAAGAAATAGCAGGGCATCTCGATAGAAATTGTCCCGTTGGGCAGACGCAGCATGGGTTCATGAAGGGCAGGTCATACTTGGCAAATCTTTTGGCATTCTATGATGACATTACGAGCAAGGTGGACAATGGGACCCAGTGGATGTGGTGTACCTAGATTTCCAAAAGGCCTTCGACAAGGTGCCGCACAAGAGGCTGCTGCATAAGATAGGATGCATGGTGTTAGGGGTAAAGTATTAGCATGGATAGAGGATTGGTTGACTAACAGGAAGCAGAGAGTGGGGATAAATGAGTGCTATTCTGGTTGGCAATCAGTCACTAGTGGTGTGCCTCAGGGTTCGGTGTTGGGACCGCAATTATTTACAATTTATATAGATGATTTGGAGTTGGGGACCACGTGTAGGGTGTCGAAATTTGCAGATGACACGAAGATGAGTGGCAGAGCAAAGTGTGCAGATGACTGTGAAACTTTGCAGAGGAACATAGATACATTGAGTGAGTGGGCAAAAGTCTGGCAGATGGAATACAATGTTAATAAATGTGAAGTCATTCATTTCGGTAGGAGTAACAGTAAAAAGGATTATTACTTGAATGGTAAAAATTTGCAGCATGCTGCTATGTAGAGGGACCTGGGTGTCCTTGTGCATGAATCGCAGAAGGTTGGTCTGCAGGTACAGCAAGTAATTAGGAAGGCAAATGGAATTTTGTCCTTCATTGCTAAAGGGATTGAGTTTAAAAGCAGAGAGGTTATGTTGCAGCTGTATAAGGTACTGGTGAGGCTGCACCTGGAGTACTGCGTGCAGTTTTGGTCTCCTTACTTGAGAAAGGATATACTGGCACTGGAGAGGGTGCAGAGGAGGTTCACGAGGTTGATTCCGGAGTTGAGGGGGTTGGCTTATGAGGAGAGACTGAGTAGATTGGGATTATATTCATTGGAGTTCAGAAGAATGAGGGGGGATCTTATAGAAACATATAAAATTATGAAGGGAATAGATAAGATACAAGTAGAGACGATGTTTCCACTGGCAGGTGAAGCTAGGACAAGAGGGCATAGCCTCAAGATTAGAGGGAGCAGATTTAGGACTGAATTGAGAAGGAACTTCTTCACCCAGAGGGTTGTTAATCTATGGAATTGCTTGCCCAGTGAAGTAGTTGATGCTTCTTCAGTAAACGTTTTTAAAGCTAAGGTAGATATCTTTTTGAACAATAAAGGAATTAAGGGATACGGTGAGAGCGCGGGTAAGTGGATCTGAGTCCACGAAAAGATCAGCCATGATCTTATTGAATGGCGGAGCAGGCTCGAGGGGCCGGACGGCCTACTCCTGCTCCTAGTTCTTATGATCTTCTTTCACAATAAATTGATAATTTTGTTGTTATTAAAGAAACTTGGTTGGTGGATTTTATTCTGAAATAAAAATAGAGTATATAACTGGCCATATCAGTAACGGGGTAAACATTTAAATATATGTTGTGACTCGTGGAGAAGTGGAGCTGGAGAAAGACAGTGCACTCCTCCAGCCTCGGTCGTAACAATGTTGTCTTGTGTTGGGAATCAGACCCGGAGTAAAATTGTAGGCCAATATGTGTTTTGCCACAGTGTCGTCGGTTGCCCCTCAATTCGAGGATGGCGTCTCCTCAGGGTCACGGGATTCTGCCATGGATCTTCCTGTGACTGAGCAGCGTGATTTTCAACCTACAGATCTTTGGGCACAGGAGGCAGGCCGTCCCATGAGGTAGTGGGATCCAGAATGCAAGATTTGCTTCATTTTTCTGTCCCCCTTAGCCGTCACTCTGTCTCATCATTAAGGGGATGGGACTTGAAGTGTGATGCAGCTTGGTGGACAAGTTGCTGCCATTCTGAGTAGTTGGTAGCAAGCTCCTCCCAGTCATTAAGGTTCATGCAGCCGTGCTTCAAGGAGAGCTTCAGAGTTTTCTTTGTCCTCCCCGGAACATTGTCCATTTGAGAGTTGTGAGAACAAGACCTGGTGGAGGAGGCAATTTTCAGCTGGACGGACACAGTGGCCAATTCATCAGAGTTGATTTTGCAAGAGTTTTGCCAGAATGCTTGTGGATCTGGCTTCAAGAGGAGATGTTAACGCTTGTTCGACGGTTCTCCCATTGAATCCGGAGGATGCAGTCGAAGCATTTGTGATTGCATTGCAGTAGTGCAAGGCAATCTTAAATGAAAGTGCAGTGTGTCACCCCAAGTGTGAAGTTCCTGAACTGATGGCACTTAACATTTTAGCAAATAGTCAGACGAGAGATACAAACAAAGAACAAAGAAAATTACAGCACAGGAACAGGTCCTTCGGCCCTCCAAGCCTGCGCCGATCCAGATCCTCTATCTAAACATGACGCCTATTTTCTAAGGGTCTGTATCTCTTTACTTCCTGCCCATTCATGTATCTGTCTAGATACATCTTAAAAGACGCTATCGTGCCCACGTCTACCACCTCCGCTGGCAACGCGTTCCAGGCACCCACCACCCTCTGCGTAAAGAACTTTCCACGCATATCCCCTCTAAACTTTTCCCCTTTCACTTTGAACTCATGACCCCTAATAATTGAATCCCCCACTCTGGGAAAAAGTTTCTTGCTATCCAACCTGTCTATACCTCTCATGATTTTGTACACCTCAATCAGGTCCCCCCTCAACCTCCGACTTTCGAATGAAAATAATCCTAATCTAATCAACCTCTCTTCATAGCTCACACCCTCCATACGAGGCAACATCCTGGTGAACCTCCTCTGCACCCTCTCCAAAGCATCCACATCCTTTTGGTAATGTGGCGACCAGAACTGCACGCAGTATTCCAAATGTGGCCGAACCAAAGTCCTATACAACTGGAACATGACCTGCCAACTCTTGTACTCAATACCCGATGAAGGAAAGCATGCCGTATGCCTTCTTGACCACTCTATTGACCTGCGTTGCCACCTTCAGGGAACAATGGACCTGAACACCCAAATCTCTCTGTGCATCAATTTTCCCCAGGACTTTTCCATTTACTGTATAGTTCACTCTTGAATTGGATCTTCCAAAATGCATCACCTCGCATTTGCCCTGATTGAACTCCATCTGCCATTTCTCTGCCCAACTCTCCAATCTATCTATATTCTGCTGTATTCTCTGACAGTCCCCTTCAGTATCTGCTACTCCACCAATCTTAGTGTCGTCTGCAAACTTGCTAATCAGACCACCTATACTTTCCTCCAAATCATTTATGTATATCACAAACAACAGTGGTCCCAGCACGGATCCCTGTGGAACACCACTGGTCACACGTCTCCATTTTGAGAAACTCCCTTCCACTGCTACTCTCTGTCTCCTGTTGCCCAGCCAGTTCTTTATCCATCTAGCTAGTACACCTTGGACCCCATGCGCCTTCACTTTCTCCATCAGCCTACCATGGGGAACCTTATCAAACGCCTTACCGAAGTCCATGTATATGACATCTACAGCCCTTCCCTCATCAATCAACTTTGTCACTTCCTCAAAGAATTCTATTAAGTTGGTAAGACTTGACCTTCCCTGCGCAAAACCATGTTGCCTATCACTGATAAGCCCATTTTCTTCCAAATGGGAATAGATCCTATCCCTCAGTATCTTCTCCAGCAGCTTCCCTACCACTGACGTCAGGCTCACCGGTCTATAATTACCTGGATTTTCCCTGCTACCCTTCTTAAACAAGGGGACAACATTAGCAATTCTCCAGTCCTCCGGGACCTCACCCGTGTTTGAGGATGCTGCAAAGATATCTGTTAAGGCCCCAGCTATTTCTTCTCTCGCTTCCGTCAGTAACCTGGGATAGATCCCGTCCGGACCTGGGGACTTGTCCACCTTAATGCCTTTTAGAATACCCAACACTTCCTCCCTCCTTATGCCGACTTGACCTCGAGTAATCAAACATCTGTTCCTAACCTCAACATCCGTCATGTCCCTCTCCTCGGTGAATACCGATGCAAAGTACTCGTTTAGAATCTCACCCATTTCCTCTGACTCCACGCATAACTTTCCTCCTTTGTCCTTGAGTGGGCCAATTCTTTCCCTCGTTACCCTCTTGCTCCTTATATATGAGTAAAAGGCTTTGGGATTTTCCTTAACCCTGTTTGCTAAAGATATTTCATGACCCCTTTTAGCCCTCTTAATTCCTCGTTTCAGATTGGTCCTACATTCCCGATATTCTTTCAAAGCTTCGTCGTTCTTCAGCTGCCTAGACCTTATGTATGCTTCCTTTTTCCTCTTAGCTAGTCTCACAATTTCACCTGTCATCCATGGTTCCCTAATCTTGCCATTTCTATCCCTCATTTTCACAGGAACATGTCTCTCCTGCACGCTAATCAACCTCTCTTCAAAAGCCTCCCACATATCACATGTGGATTTACCTTCAAACAGCTGCTCCCAATCTACATTCCCCAGCTCCTGCCGAATTTTGGTATAGTTGGCCTTCCCCCAATTTAGCACTCTTCCTTTAGGACCACTCTCGTCTTTGTCCATGAGTACTTTAAAGCTTACGGAATTGTGATCACTATTCCCAAAGTAGTCCCCTACTGAAACTTCAACCACCTGGCCGGGCTCATTCCCCAACACCAGGTCCAGTATGGCCCCTTTCCGAGTTGGACTATTTACATACTGCTCTAGAAAACCCTCCTGGATGCTCCTTACAAATTCTGCTCCATCTAGACCTCTAACACTAAGTGAATCCCAGTCAATGTTACGAAAATTAAAATCTCCTATCACCACCACCCTGTTGCTCCTACATCTTTCCATAATCTGTTTACATATTTGTACCTCTATCTCACGCTCGCTGCTGGGAGGCCTGTAGTACAGCCCCAACATTGTTACCGCACCCTTCCTATTTCTGAGTTCTGCCCATATTGCCTCACTGCTCAAGTCCTCCATAGTGCCCTCCTTCAGCACAGCTGTGATATCCTCTTTGACCAGTAATGCAACTCCTCCACCCCTTTTACCTCCCTCTCTATCCCGCCTGAAGCATCGATATCCTGGGATATTTAGTTGCCAATCATGCCCTTCCCTCAACCAAGTCTCAGTAATAGCAATAACATCATACTCCCAGGTACTAATCCAAGCCCTAAGTTCATCTGCCTTACCTACTACACTTCTTGCATTAAAACAAATGCACCTCAGACCACCAGTCCCTTTGCGTTCATCATCTGCTCCCTGCCTACTCTTCCCCTTAGTCACACTGACTTCATTATCTAGTTCCTTACAAGCTTTAGTTACTACCTTCTGACTGTCCACTGACCTCCTCATTTGGTTCCCATCCCCCTGCCACATTAGTTTAAACCCTCCCCAACAGCGTTAGCAAAAGCACCCCCAAGGACATTGGTTCCAGTCCGGCCCAGGTGTAGACCGTCCAATTTGTAATTGTCCTACCTCCCCCAGAACCGGTCCCAATGTCCCAAAAATCTGAACCCCTCCCTCCTGCACCATCTCTCAAGCCATGCATTCATCCTGACTATTCTTTCATTTCTACTCTGACTAGCACGTGGCACTGGTAGCAATCCTGAGACTACTACCTCTGAGGTCCTACTTTTTAACTTGGCTCCTAACTCCCTAAATTCTGCTTGTTGGACCTTATCTCATTTTTTACCTATATCATTGGTGCCTATGTGCACAACGACAACTGGCTGTTCACCTTCCCCCTTCAGAATGTTCTGCAGCCGATCTGAGACATCCCTGACCCGTGCACCTGGGAGGCAACATACCATTCGGGAGTCTCGTTTTCGACCACAGAACCGCCTATCTACTCCCCTTACAATCGAATCCCCTATGACTATAGCCCTTCCACTCTTTTTCCCGCCCTTCCGAACAGCAGAGCCAGCCACGGTGCCATGAACCTGGCTACTGCTGCCTTCCCCTGGTGAGCCATCTCCCTCAACAGTATCCAAAACGGTATACTTGTTTTGGAGGGAGATGACCGCAGGGGACTCCTGCGCTGCCTTCCTGCTCTTTCTCTGCCTTTTGGTCACCCATTCCCTTTCTCCCTCAGCAATCCTAATCTGCAGTGTGACCAACTCGCTAAACATGCTATCCACGACCTCCTCAGCATCACGGATGCTCCAAAGTGAGTCCACCCGCAGCTCCAGAGCCGTCATGCGGTCTAACAAGAGCTGCAGCTGGACACACTTCCTGCACGTGAAGGAGTCAGGGACATCAGCCGTGTCCCTGAGCTCCCACATTGAGCAAGAGGAGCATGACACGGGTCTGAGATCTCCTGCCATTTTTAATCTTAAGCTTAACTTAGTTAAATGAAAAAGGAACGAAAAGTTTTAACCAATCACACGATAAAAAAAAAGAGCAATAGAAAAAGCCTTACCTTATCTACACACCACTGAGTCCTCTTTTTTGGTTAGAGGAGGAGGGCGGGTGGGAGACACTACAGGTGTAGTGTCTCGGGTTCAGAAATGGCCCAAATATATAGGGTTTTACTTACCCAGCAGCCCCCTGGTCTCCGCCGAAAACAAAAGGAAATTAAGTTTACTTTGAAACTGACCTTCCCAGCTGCTCACTCGCTCGCACTCTCTGCTCCCAAATAAGCTGCTGCAATGAAAGGTAAGTTATTTTAAACGGCCCAAATATATAGGGTTTTACTTACCCAGCAGCCCCCTGGTCTCCGCCAAAAACAAAAGGAAAATAAGTTAACTTTGAAACTGACCTTCCCAGCTGCTCACTCGCTCGCACTCTCTGCTCCTGAATAAGCTTCCCAGCTGCTCACTCGCTCGCATTCTCTGCTCCCGAATAAGCTGCTTCCCAGCTGCTCACTCGCTCGCACTCTCTGCTCCCGAATAAGCTGCTGCAATATAACATTTAAATATCATTTTCAACCATTTTAGTGTTCTCCTTTTGACTTTTCTTTAAATATAGAATTAATTTAATATTTTATTGTCATTTCAATACTGATGAGGTGAGCTTTGCATGCTTTAACTGGGGAGTGACACAGAGCAGAAGAACGAACTTGCAATTGAACAGCACCTTTTTACCACCCCAGGACATCCCAAAGTGCTTTAAAGTTCAATTCAATACTTTTTGAAGTGTAGTCACTGTTGTGCTGTAAGAAGCATAGTAGCAGTTTTGTGCGCAGCAAGCTCCCACAAACAGTAATGATTGGATAATTAGTTTTCGAGGCATTTGTTGAGGGATAAATATTGTTCAGGACACCAGGGAGAACTCCCCTGCTCATCTTTGAATCCTGTCAGAGGATTTTCTACGTCCATTTCAAAGGGAAGAGTGTTTAACATCTTATCCGAATGACAGTACTTCCATCAGTACTGCATTGAAGTGTTAAGCTAGATTTTGTGCTGAGGTTTTGGAGTGGAGCTTGAACCCAGGGACTTCTGATTCTGAGATGTGAGTGCTACCAGTTGAGCCAAGGATGTACAGTGGCAGCCTTCTGTCTAACCCCCTGACACTCTGAGTAGGTACCAATTACGAAATAGTATCCTAGCATTCTTTTGTCCTGTAGAAAATGAAGTATTGCTTGTCCAAAAAAGCTTCATATATTCATTGTGCAGCAAAAAACTGGTCAAGGGTTGTTTTTGCGATTGGCAGCCTGTGACCAGTGGTGTACCGCAGGGATCTGTGCTGGGCCCCTTGCTATTTGTAGTGTACATTAATGACTTAGACGTGAATATAGGAGGTATGATCAGTAAGTTCGCAGATGACACAAAAATTGGTGGTGTCGTAAATAGTGAGAGAGGAAAGCCTTAGATTGCAGAATGGTATAGTTGGGCTGGTAAGATGGGCAGAGCAGTGGCAATTGGAATTTAATCCTGCGAAGTGTGAGGTGATGCATTTTGGGAGGACTAACAAGACTAGGGAATATACGATGGATGGTAGGACCCTTGGAAGTACAGAGGGTCCTTGGTGTACTTGTCCATATATCACTGAAGGCAGCAGCACAGGTAGATAAGGTGGTTAGGAAGGCATATGGGATACTTGCCTTTATTAGCTGAGGCATAGAATATAAGAGCAGGGAGGTTGTGATGGAGCTGTATAAAATGCTAGTTAGACCACAGCTGGAGTACTGTGTACAGTTCTGGGCACCACACTATCGGAAGGATGTGATTGCACTGGAGAAGGTGCAGAGGCGATACACCAGGATGTTGCCTGGGCTGGAGCATTTCAGTTATGAAGAGAGACTGGTTAGGCTAAGGTTGTTTTCCTTCGAGCAAAGAAGGCTGAGGGGGGACCTGATTGAGGTTTACAAAATTATGAGGGGCATAGACAGGGTAGATAGGAAGAAACATTTTCCCTTAGTGGAGGTGTCAATAACCAGGGGACATTAATTTAAGGTAAGGGGCAGGAGGGATTTGAGGAAAGATGTTTTCACCCAGAGGGTGGTTGGAATCTGGAACACACTGCCTGAAGGGGTGGCAGAAGTATTTAGATGAGCACTTGAAATGCCATAGCATACAAGGCTATGGGCCAAATGCTGGAAAATGGGATTAGAATAGATAGGCTTGATGGCTGGAGCAGACACGATAGGCTGAAAGGCCTGTTTCTGTGCTGTATAACTCTATGACTCTGAGAACCGGCTGGCAATAATTCTGTGATTATTAATGTGCCAAGAAAATATAACAGTCTCCAATTTCAGAGCTCAGTAGAAGTACTGGGTGATTAAACCCTCATGCATCTGTCTCTCTGCTTGCTGTGGCTGGACTGCTGCTAGTTCTTGCTGATCTGTTTTTCACAAAGGGGGCTGTAATAGAAGCTTTCAGTTATCTCCTTAGGTGTTTGGCAAAGTGGCTAATTCCTAGAATAAAAACAGAAAAGGCTGGTGACACGCAGTGGGCCAGACGGCATCTGTGGAGTGAGTATCAGCCAACATTTCAGATCAATGACCTTTCATCAGAAACCAAGATGTTAGCGATTTCACCGTTGTTAAGCAAGTACAGAGCCAGGGAACGGGGGGGGGGGGCGGGGGGCGGGGTGTGAAAAGAACAAAGGTCAGAGGACTATGAGAGGGTGGGAGGGCAGGAGTGGTTAAATGATAACCCCCAGGGGGTTGTGGACCACCCCACCAGCCTTGTCTCGACTCCTATGTTGTTCCCTAAGGTATCTGGAAAGTCCTGTGCCTTGCACCACTGCATTTGGTTGCAGACTTGAGGTAATCTAAAACTCTGCTATCCACGTCCACTTACCTGAACCAAGTCCTGTTCATCTCTTACCCCTGTGCTCACTGACCTGCATTAGCTCCCGGTTAAGTAATGCCTCAATTAAAAAATTCTCATCCTTTTTTTCAAATCCTTCTGTGGCTTCACTTCTCCCTATCACTGTAATCTCCTCCAGCCCACATCCCTCTGAGATTTCTGCACTCCTCTAATTCTGTCCTTTCGAACATCCCCGATTTTAATCGCTCCACCATTGATGGTCATGCCTTCAGCTGCCTGGCCCCTAAGCTCTGAAATCCCCTCCCCAAACCTTTCCACCTCTCCAGCTCGGTTTCCTCCTTTAAGACGCTCCTTCAAGCTTACCTCTTTGACTAAGCTTTTGGCCGTCTGTCCGAATATCTCCTTATGCAGCTTGGTGCCAAACTTTGCTTTATAACGTTCTTGTGAAGTACCTTGGGATGTTTGATTACCTCAAAGATGCTATATAAATGCAAGTTGCTGTTCTTCTTGTCGTAGTCTTCACATAGTTCATAGATTCACAGAACTAGGTCATTTGGTCCATCATGCTTGTGATAGTTCTCTCAGAGAGATCCTATTGGTCCCCACTCCCTGCCCTTTTCCTATGCACTTTCCTTATTTTCTTTTACAAATATTTATCCACTTCCCTTTTTGGAATTCTGCTTTCACGACCATATCTTCCAGGGCATTCCAGGGGATATTTTTGCAGAGTATGCAACTGCGGACACAGGTTCACATAGACATGACAATTATTGAATTAAAGGGCAGGTCAGATGACCAACCTGTAAAGGAACAGCTCATATTACCTTTATTAATTGATATGAGAATTTGAATTTAGTTTTTAAAAAAATTCTGGGAAAAAAGCCGTCATCAGAAAAGCGACAATGAAGCTGTGAAATTAAAAACTCAACTGGTTCAGTAATGTCCTTTAGGGAAGGAAACCTGCAGTCCTTACCTGGCTTGGCATTTATGTGAGTCCAGTCACACACCAACCTGATTGACTCTTAACTGCCCGCTGAAGGGGCTCAGCAAACCACTCGCTTTTATCAAATCACTACAGCAGTTCAAGGAGAAGGCCCATTCTCAATTTCTTGGGGCCACTGCAGATGGGCAATAAATCCCATTCTTGCCAGTAATGCCTACATCCTGAGGATTTTTTTAAAAATGTAGTTGTTGAATATTGTTTGCATTCAATATTGTTTGAAAGTTTGCATTCATGACCTTTAACAAGATGTTCATGAGTTGAACTGGCCCTTTGTCACATTTTTCATGTTTTTCTAACTCCTGTTTTTCTGCAAGACGGAGGTATTCAGAGTGTGGGTGTTTGATCTGCTTCCACTTTGCCCTCTTATTCCAGCCCTCTTTGTGCACAAAAATTGAAAGTTCAACCCCTATGATGTTCCTGCAGAGGCAGATATGTCCTGAGTGCATAGCAAGAACATTTTAATGAATAGGCAGTGGTTGTACCCAAATGTGCCCTGGCCTAATCTCCCAGCATGTGAACTAACTAAAGCTCAAGTCTTGAAGACTGCTCTAGTGTCTCAAAGCTCTGTGGCAGGAACATTAGAGATGCTTCCTATACACATAACTTATTGGGTTAAATACCTTTCTAAATTTTGAACTGCTGTGTGTGTATGTTTCTTATCTCATTGTCAGTTTGCAAATACTGCACCTAATCTAATTTCCCAATTGCTGCCTGACAATCTGTTTACAATCTGTTGACAAATCCTCATAAGTTTCAGTTCACCATCTCATTCCTGTCGTTCTGCTGATTTTGTACATGAACTGTCTCTCCAGGGATCTGATTACAGTCAGGTAGCAACCGACACATTGTCTATTATGAATGTCTTGCAGGGGCTTTTTTGAATGCACATGGCAAGCTTTGTACCAATTAATTGTAAAATTAATTGCTGGGAACCTCAAGCTATCAGCAGCGCATATATTGAGTTAAGGATTCCTACTTAAAAGATTGAAGAATAGGTATTACATCTGATATGAAGCTTTTAGCATTCATCATGTTTTGTTATTGGGAGAAATGAGCACAAGCTCGGAAGATGAAGAAGCTGGAACAAGTGGTCATCCACAATTAACAGACATGCTGAGCGAGACCAACCATGACTTATCAGTACCTTAGTCAGCAGAGAATGATTCTATGGCAATCGTCCAAAATACGACAGTGACTCAGTTGTGCTTAAAAAAAAAACACAGGAAAACACACAATCCATTATCTCATGTATGGTAATTCCATTCCCTTGAAATACTTTTCATGTTTTGCAAAAACAAGAACACGCAATGTTGTGGAAAAGGAATGAAGGAAAAGTGTATCTTTTGCATTTAAAATTTATATTTCCATCTGATTTTTAAAACTTTGATTTATTTCTTATTGGGATATCCAGGTGAAGGATCAAGACCTGTAGTGGAAAGCAACATCAAGCATGAACAGGGCAGGAGGTTACTTAATGTCCAGTGGATGCCAAGTTTGGGTTGTAACGTTCAATAATTTGGATGAGGAAGGGGAACTTGAGGGAGTTCCACCATATTGTTCCACAAGGTATTGTCATCATAAAGCCTCCACAGATGAAGATTTGGACCATATTGTCGCTATCCAGTTTGAATGCGGTTGAGAAGTACCCAACTGCAACTTGGCTGTTGGTTTCTGGTTGATGGTCTGTATGTTCAGAAATGATGTGATGATTTACAGGAGCATCTGCTGTCTGCTCTTCTCATCAGCAATTTGATAAAGAAAAATTAAAGAAATCAGGAAAGATCGACCATCTTCGGTGTCTCAAAGAGACCTACTGTTTGTGGACAGAACAGCTCAGAGTGAATTGGCCGCATGACTTTGTCACAGAAGTGCAATACTCCACAACTGAATAGCAGAGCGCAAGAGCAGATAAGCATCTGCCAAAGCGAGTGGAGGCATTTGCTCCGCAGGCAGAGCCAGGAAGCTTCGCAAATTGGTTATTTCGGCTTTTGACTTTGTCAACAGTTTTCAAAAGATGGTATTTGTAGGTTAATAACCAGTCAAGTTCAACACTCATGTCAACACGATGAGTAAGCATTATATTTGAGAAGTTGGCCATTTAGGATGATAGTGAGTTCATGAGAGGCATTAACATTGGGCAAGTGAAAGACAGAGGTCGCAGTATTTGTGGTACTTGATTGAAGACACCACTACAGGAGGTTCTCATCCATAAGTTTCATATTATTAGTTAATGTGGTTTCCAGTGTAGAAAAGGCACTAGTTTGAGTACCAAAGGCACTGTCATCAGCATAGATTAATCTCCATGCTCCTCTGAAAACAGTAAACAGTAAACACAATGAGCTTCTGTGGAAAATGATTTATATTCTATTCATGGCTACTGACCGTAACTCAGTTGGAACATTGGCACTTGTGAGTTATGAGGCTGTTCCACTCAAGGGATGTAAATCATATCCTGTGGGTCCTCAACGGGTATTCTGTGTGATTTATGGAGATGCTAAAATTGACAAGTTACTTGCTTACTTGAAACTTGTGGCTTGTTAAAAAATTGAAAGCTCTAATGAGTAAACTTTTACATTTCACATAACGGCATGTTATTCTGACCTTCACTGACAGTTCTGTTCAAGTACAAAAAGAACCACAGGGAGAATTGAAGTGCAGATGCTACTGGCTTATCTCAGTTTATATTACAAAGACAAATTTCCCTCCCTTGAGTTCTGGGTGTGGAAAGACATTCTTGCGACTGGAAGGAAGCTATTTGTTTATCGATGTTGTCACTAATGAGCACAGTACCTTTCTTGTTTGACAACACAGAGACAGGCATGTAGATTCTGATATCAGTTCCAACGTGGCCCAGAGTCAAACAAAATGGTCACTTCAAAAAAAAGCCTTGTTTTGGAACTGAGCATAGATATCATTCCTGATACACGCTCTTGCAGGGTGCTAACTCAGAAGACCTCTTACTTGGATGTGCTTGGGAAGCTGCAAGATCTTATACAATCATTTTGATTGCATTCTGCACATCACCAACTGCGTTCAAGTCAACAATTTTAGAGATAACTTTGGGGAAGCTCGAAGCAATTGTAATTTGCAAGCTGCAGTGTGCCGCTAATTGGAGCGAACTTGCTGGCTTGTCATCTGATGATCAGCTCATTTATAGCCATGGGAAATGGCTCATGGGTAGGAAGCATTGGACGTTGGACATCATAGTTCTTGCTCTGCAAATAGTAGCTGTACAAAGATCATCAACATCATCTTTCATAGGTCTGTTAAAGTTCTTCCTCGTTTTTCTTACATTTGTTTCAATCTGTCATTTCTATTGCTTTATCATCCAGTTTGAGGTCTTGCAAGCCTGGATTTTCTCATCACTGCTGATGGCAATAAGGTGGTGGCCAGGTCTAGAGAATGGTTTGATATCTGACCCCACTGGAAATGTGCTGAGTTTCTGTCCAGTTGTGTTTTCCATCGAGCTGGACCAGCGGTATCAGAAGTGTCCATCTCAAATGAACAAGTGCTTCATATTTAAATTAATTTGAGGCATGTCAGTCCTGCTCGGCCTTGCCCAGTATTTTGGTATGCTAGATGCTTGATGTAAAAAAAATGCCAATTTTCAATGCACATCCAGAGTTGCTAGAGGTGGCAGTAATTATCTTGGAGATTATAGAAACGTCACAACATTAGTATATTTCAGTCATCCCTTAGTCAGTTTTTGGTCTGTTGGCATTTAGATTCTCATGAGCTTTTGTAACCATTTATGTAAATATGTTTTTGTACCAGTATTATTACTGACACCAATGAGGTTTCCAATGGGAATCCCCCTGTCTGACAATGTTGAGAGGAGGGAATACAAAGCAATGTCAGGAAGGTCAGTCAGCACAAGAGAGGTTCTCTCCCACAGTCAAGAAGTAAATATTATACAGGAGACCAGGGGAAATCCCATGCTCTTATTCAAATACTGTTGTGGGATCTGTTATGCCTCGGTTTAATGTCTCAATCAAAAGATGACATCTCCGACAGTTCAGAACTCCCTCAGTACTGTATTGAAGTGTCAGCCTAGATGTTGTGCTAAAGTCTCTGAGGTGAGACTTGAACCCACTATTTTCTGACTCAGAGATACTACCACTGAGCCAAGACTGACACCCAGGCCTTGATTTTTAGGCCTCGCTGGCCGGGAGCAGAGTGGGCAGGCAATCGAAATAGTTTGGCGGCCTTCATGTCAGCTCCCACTCCATTCCAACCCCGGCCCATTATCGCAGAAGTTGGAAGGGGTGGGGGGCACGACAGGACCACCTACCCGCATGCAGCAGAGAGCCAATCCAGGTAGTTAACGGCCACTTAAGGCCAATTAATGGAGGATGACTGGGATTTTCCACTTGGCCTACAGGTTCCCGCATGTGACAGGGGTTCAGTTTAATTGCCTGGAGGTGCCTTCCTGGTGGCAGGACCTTCAAGCCTGCCTGGATGTAGCTGCAGCTACAGGCCACCCTGTGGAGGGACATTCTGCCCCCAACCCCCCCGGCCCCCAACACCCCATGCACTACAGTGGTGGCCTAGCTGCAAAAGCCATTTTTTTTTTTTAAATTTTAACAAGTTGGAGACAGGACACCTCCATTTTGAAGTACCCTCTCCTTTATTCACCTTCCTTTGCAGCCTGCTGCTCCTTTCAAGCTGGTAGGCCTCTGATTGGCCGTCCATCTTCAAGAACCTGCTCATCGCCCTTAATTGGACTGCGAGCTCATTCTCTGGCTGTTAATTGACCGCCCCAAGGAAAATCACAATGAGTGACTGTTTCCCACACAGTGCGGATTTCTGACCCACATTTCAGCCTGACAGCGGGGTTTAGAATCCCTCATGGAAAATCCACCCCCTAATGTCAGTGTTCCATTATTCCACGCCTACTTTAATCACCATCCTACAGTATAAATGCAGCATCAGGCACACTACACACTAGGAGCTTATTTCAAAATGTGTAGAAACTGCCCATAGTTTTCTCATTACCCCCAGCATATTGTCTCTTCTAGTCTGTCTTTCAAATAAAGTACCAATGAAAACGCTTACATGTGATAAAGAGTAATCTTTATGCTCTGAACAAGGTTCATTATTGATGCACGTAGATCCATGCAGATTGGGTGACCACTTTGCTGAACAATTCCGTTCAGTCCACAAGCATGATCCTGAGCTTCTGGTCATTTGCCATATTAATTCTCTGTCCCGCTCCCACTCTGAACTCTCTGTCCTCAGCCTCCTACATTGTTTTAATGAAGCTCAGTGGAAACTTGAGGAACAGGACCTTATCTTTCAATATAGTACTTCACAAGCATCAAGACTCAACAGTGAGTTCAACAATTTCAGATCATAATCACTACTCCCATTTTTTTGGACAGAAGGTGCTGGTAATGATTCTGCTGTTACCGTTCACATATCCTCTAGACCCATCTTTTGTGTCTTGTCCCATTAATTGCACCATCATCCCTTTTAATTGCACCATCATCCCTTTTGTCATTTAATCTCCCCTGCCTTCCAACATGTCACCAACATTCTGTTCCTTTAGTAGTAGCAGGACACTTAGAAAATCATATTGCAATCAGGCAGAGTCAACATGCTTTTATGAAAAGGAAATTGTGTTTGACTAGTTTATTAGAGTTTTTTGAGGATGTAACAAGTAGGGTGGATAAAGGGGAACCAGTAGATGTAGTGCATTTAGATTTCCAAAAGGCATTCAGTAAGGTGCCACATAAAAGATTACTACATTAAATCAAAACTCTTGGTGCTGGGGGTAATATATTAGCATGGATAAAGGATTGACTAACTAACAGGAAACAGAGAGTGGGGATAAATAGTGCATTTTCAGGTTGGCAAACTGTAATTATTGGAGTGCCACAGGATCTCATGGAGTATAATGTGGGAAAATATGAGGTTGTTCACTTTGTTTATTTAGAGATACAGCACTGAAACAGGCCCTTCGGCCCACCAAGTCTGTGCCAACCAACAACCACCCATTTTATACTAATCCTACATTAATCCCATATTCCCTACCACATCCCGACCATTCTCCTACCACCTACCTACACTAGGGGCAATTTACAACAGCCAATTTACCTACCAACCTGCAAGTCTTTGGCTGTGGGAGGAAGCAGGAGCACCCGGCGGAAACCCACGCGGTCACAGGGAGAATTTGCAAACTCCACACAGGCAGTACCCAGAACTGAAAGTGGGTCGCTGGAGCTGTGAGGCTGCAGTGCTAACCACTGCGTCACTGTGCTGCCCTTGGTGGGAAGAATAGAAACATAGAATATTATTTAAATGGCAAGAGACTGCAGAATGCTGCAGTACAGAGGGATCTGGGTGTCCTTGTACATGAATCACAAAAAGTTAGCTGCAAGCACAGCAAGTAATTAGGAAGGCAAATGGAATGTTGGCATTTATTGCAAGGGGGTTGGAGTATAAAAGTACTGAAGTCTTGCTCCAGGTGTACGGGTCATTGGTGAGACCGCACCTAGAGTACGAGATACAGTTTTGGTCTCCTTATTTAATATACTTGCATTGGAAGCAGTTCAGAGAAGGTTCACTACGTTGGTTCCAGAGATGAAGGAGTTGCCTTATGAGGACAGATTGAGCAGGTTCGGCCTATACTCATTGGAATTTAGAAGAACGAGAGATGATCTGATTGAAAGATATAAGACTCTGAGGGGCTTGACAGGGTAGATGCTGAGAGGCTATATGCCCTCGTGGGGGAATCTAGAACTAGGGGGCACAGTTTCAAAACAAGAAGTCTCCCATTTAAAATGCAGATGAAGAGGAATTTCTTCTCTTAGAGGGTCGTTAATCTTTGGAATTTTCTATCCCAGAGAGCAGTGTGTAATGTTGTGTAATGTAGTGTAATGGTGACCTCACTTTTAACCTTACCTTTAAGAGACCAGGCCACAAGTGTAACTGCTGAGGTCACCATATATATACACACACACAGTGGACACCATCCTGGAAGGAGACGCTGAGCACATGGCTTACAGACAGAGCACACTCAGCAGCATGGGAATGGCCTGGACCTGAGTAACAATTCAAGCTCATACAGTGTAAACAGTTAAGATAATAAAGAGTGTTGTGTTGAATCTGAATATCAGGCCTGCGTCTAAGAAGACTCACTGATCTGCTTAACAGCTCCACATAAAAAAGAAACTCAGCACAACACGACACAGTGGAGGCTGGGTCATTGAATATATTCAAGGCTGAGTTAGACATATTTTTGATCTACAAGGGAGTCAAGTGTTATGGGGGCTGGCAGGAAAGTGGAATTGAGCCCACGATTAGATCAGCCATGATCTTCTTGAATGGCGGAGCAGGTTTGAGGGGCTGAATGGCCTACCCCTGCTCCTATTTCTTATAATCTTCTCCCCCTTGCCCCCAATCTTTTCCAATCCTCTGTCCTTGCATAAACTTGTTAAATCTCTAATTTTTGCCAGTTCTGATGAAAGGTCTACAACCTGAAATCTTAACTCTGTTTCTCCGGCTACAGATGTTGCCTGACCTGTAAAGCATTTCCAGCATTTTCTGCTTTGATTTCAAATTTCCAGCACTTGCAGTATTTTGCTTTTCTCATTATTGATGCTTTCCATTGAAATGAGCAACAGTTCTCAAAGCACAGTGTTACGACCAGTTGAAAAAGGTGTCTAGGGGTCCATCTCAGCCTTTACCTGGTCTTACCATAACAGGGTTTAATTTTAAACACACCGTGTTTTTAGCTCCCCCTTGGTGAATCCTTGTTCACTGCTTTTCAATTATAAGGCAAAGAAACCAGCAGAAACAGGCTTTCTTAGGTTTAAGGAAAAAAAGTTGAAATTTATTAAACTTGAAGTTAAACTCTAATTTGATTAACACCTACAGATACACGATAGACACATGCAAATAGAGACAGAAAAGAGCAGAAGAAAAATAAAGTTGAAAAGTTTGAGGCAATATCTAAAGAGTTTTTGTTATGGTTCATTGAGCTCACTGTAGAGTCCTTGATTGTAGGTATATCTTGCTTTTCGTTGGGACCCAGTATTCTTCTTAAACCTTGTTCGCTGTAGAATTTTCTCTCTTGAGGTTCGTGTGTCTTCAGTGGATTCAGAGGCTTGTGAGAAAGAGATGAGAGCAGACAGGAGAGATCTTCTCAGTCCAGGAGCAAAAAGTCTTTCTGAGTTCAAACTGTTTGTACAATTCAGAACTTCTCAGTCCAGGAGCAAAAAGTCTTTCTGAGTTCAAACTGTTTGTACAATTCAGAAAAGCCCAGGTTTCCAAGCAGGTTAGTCATGTGACTAACTGGTCTGACCATGTCTTGGATTGTATTACCTTAGCAGTCTCTGGAATGCTCCTCTTACACACAATACCTGGTGATCAAGGTCCATTGTGGGTTGAATGCATCAGGGAATGGCCTTTTATCCTTCCAATCACCGTTTGTTAATATGCAAATATCTTTTCCAGCTACGGCTGATCTGTTTAACAAGTCCTTTCTTCACTCCAGTAACTGTTTAAAAGCAATGTTCATGACAAAATTAATCTGCCTCATTCTTGGCAGCTGGGGACCTATCATGATAACAGCTTGATTCAGTTAGTGAAGGCTGCAGGCCTTGTAGATACTTCCACCTTGTTGAGGACCCAAGTACATTTCTGTGATTATTGTAAAGGTACTTGAAGGTGGTGGTGTTCCCACGCATCTGCTGCCCTCGTCCTTCCAGATGGTCGAGGTCGCAGGTTTGGAAGGTGTTGTCGAAGGAGCCTTGGTGCATTGCTGCAGTGCATCTTGTAGATGGTACGCACTTCTGCCACTGTGCGTCGGTGGTGAAGGGGGTGAATGTTGAAGGTTGTGAATGGGGTGCCAATCAAGTGGGCTACTTTGTCCAGGATGGTGTTGAGCTTCTTGAGTGTTGTTGGAGCTGCACCCATCCAGGCAAGTGGAGACTATTCCAACTTCATCATCTTCAGAGAGGAACGGAAAAATTTAATGAGATAAAAACAAAATCCATAATAGGACAGGCAAACTAACACCTTTTACCTCCTCAGCCAATTAAAATTTGAAGCATTGTTCCTGTTATTACATCAGCAAATTTTCAGCCAACTTAGTGTTTGTTCTTCTTTGAATGCAGCCATACGGGGTAGCGGGGCATTTGAGACCTCAGGGTGTGGTCTTCCCAGCCCTTTTGCAGGTCACCCCAGGCCCAGGTAAGAGTCCCATGTTCGGGGTTACAAGCCATGGCTAACAGTGGAACCAGCAAATTGTCGGCGGTGATGGTATTTGAGCATGCGAACAGTACCTGCAGGTTCCCCTCCAAGCCACACACCATCCTGACTTGGAACTATATCGCCGTTCCTTCACCATCACTGGGTCAAAATCCTGGAATTCCCTTCCGAACAGCACTGTGGGTGTATCTACCCCACATGGACTGCAGCTGTTCAAGAAGGAGGCTCACCACCACCTTCTCAAAGACAGTTTGGGATGGGCAATAAATGCTGGCCTAGCCATTGATGCCCACGTCCCATTAAATTAATTTTAAAAGGTTAGAACCTCGAGGGACAACGGCTGCTTCAAGAAGAGGACTTGTGTTTCTTTAAAGCACACATCAGGAAATCAATGGGAACCCCCCTCGTACTTTTCCCTAGTCATATTGATCATTTCTCATGGAAGTTAAAAAAAAAATGAGAAGCTCTTACGATCAACTGAAGAGGAAAGCATAGGAAAGTGAGGAGTGGAGAAATGAGCCCCTTGGGCAATAAAGCGTGGACCTTATTGCACCCTTTTTTTGGCCCAATTTCTCAGGGACCAACGTCCTGCACTGAAAGACGTCTCAAAGACCTGTTCCTTTGCGGAACGATTGCATTTTTCATCATTAACTGCAGGATCATATTCTTCAAATGAAGACTTAAGGTTGTGAGTCTAAGTGAAACAAGAATCCAATTTGTTATGGAGAAGCATTGTATATGAAAATGACAAAAAGTTCTTTGGAATTGCTGCCCAGATCTTTAGCAAATTTATATTCCCAGACAATGAGACATTCTGTTTGGTCCATTAAAAATAAAAGTTACAGCAACAATTGTACCATAAATTGAAGGACCACAGCCAAATAATTTACAATAGCAACTCAAATTTATCTTTACAGAGAAAGCAGGCTAAGAGAATTATTTTGCTATTACCTTTCAAAGTTGGGTTTGGTTCAGGTCAAGACGTCATAGACTTGCTTTATGATTGTGAGAACTGGATACACAGGAGGGAATTCAGTTCCCCCACAGGACGTCGGAGTCCATAGCGGGGGGAACCTGAAGATCACTCCGGAAGAGGCCCACTCCCGACCTCAATGCCATCCCTATCTTCACCAAGGTGGAGAGGCCTCGTGGTGGCCTCCCCGCCGCTTGGTGACAGGCCCTGCATTTACATATTTGTAAAAATTTAAATACCTGCCTTAATTGCAAACCCGCCGCCACCTCCGGTCCAAGTGTGATCTTTGTGCTGTTGGTCGGCACTCCCACGCCTTCTGCTCCCCGTCCGGTGAATCGAGGCAGCACACTGGTTGGGAGGGGGGAGCAGGCAATTTTTCCAGTGTGGGGGCAGTGAGGGGGGTGGGGGAATGATGAATAGCAGCGATAAAGGGCTTTCATTGGTGGAGGGGTTGGTGGGAAGGGTTAAAGTTGATAGATTGTGCACTTTGAGCGAGGAAAGATCATTTGGAAAACACCATTTTTTGGGGGGTGGAGAGGGAAAGTATTTAATATTGTGGATAATGGGGAGGAGCGGTGTGGGAGAGATCCAAACATACAGGTTTCAGTTGTTTTCAAAAATGTGTAGTGATTTCTTAAAAAATTCTGGAAGGGCTCCAAGCCCTTTAAAAATGGCATCGGCGCCCACGCACAGGCAGCTGACGCCATTGCCAGTGATGGACGGGCCTCCTCCACCACGTGATCGGTGTTGGGGTTTGGGGGGCTGGGGGGGGGAAGGTGGTGGTCCATTCAAATGAGCTGCTGTACTGAAGATTGCGGTGGCTCACCGACATGCGGCCGGGCACTGCTTCCTCCACCCGCCGCTGACTTCGGCGGGCAGCTGAACAAGAGTCCACCCACAATGTGTGATTTACATTTAACACGGGCGTTGAATAAGAAGCAGTTGGAGATTCTATTGCCATCAAGAAAAATAAGTGTTAGGGGAGGTGAGGGCTTGCTTGTTTTGAAGGGAGGGGAGTATATGTTGCGAGGCAGGGTTTCTGCTATAGAAAATCAATAAGAAATTGTCCAATCTCATTGTATCTGGAAACTTCCATCGCCCTCTGACTTCTGACCTGGATGGCAACGTGAGGCTGCAGAAGTGTGAAGGATCATCCACTAACTAGAAGTGTCATCCAGCCCAGTAAAGGATAATGTATTGTGATGGCTAAGGTTAAAGACTGGGGTCAACACTGTGGGGCGGCACAGTGGCGCAGTGGTTAGCACCGCAGCCTCACAGCTCCAGGGACTCGGGTTCGATTCTGGGTACTGCCTGTGCGGAGTTTGCAAGTTCTCCCTGTGTCTGCGTGGGTTTCCTCTGGGTGCTCCAGTTTCCTCCCACATGCCAAAGACTTGCTGGTTGATAGGTTAATTGGCCATTATAAAATTGCCCCTAGTATAGTTAGGTGGTAGGGAAATATAGGGACAGGTGGGGATGTGGTAGGAATATGGGATTAGTGTAGGATTAGTATAAATGGGTGGTTGATGGTCGGCACAGACTCGGTGGGCCGAAGGGCCTGTTTCAGTGCTGTATCTCTAAACTAAACTAAACTAAACTAAACTGAAAGAACTTGCATTTATAAAAATGCCTGTCACGTCCCCTGGATGTCCCAAAGTGCTTAACAGATAATGAAGCAACTTTGAAGTGTAGTTACTGTCATACAGTCGTGAAATGCTACAGCACAGTTCATGCACAATGAGATTCCACAAATACCAATGAGATAAATGACCGAGTAATTTGCTTTAAAGCTGTTGGTTGAGGGATAAGTGTTGACCAAGACGCTGGGATAAACTCCCTGCTCTTCTTCAAATGGTGCGATGGGATATTTAACTTGAGAAGGCAGGCAAGACCTCGGTTTAGCTCCCCATCTGAAAGACAGACCCTCTGACAGTGCAGCACTCCCTCTGTACTGCACTAAAGTGTTAACCCAGATTACGTGCTCCATTCTTGGCTCAAATTTATTGCCATAAATCATTTTTCTTTACAAGAATTGTTTCTTCAGAGTAAAGTCCTTTCATTTAATACAAAAAAACTAACAAGATTATTGCTCTCGATTCTCCATTAAAATCCATCATAAGCAGCTGGCAAAAAGAAAGCTCCAAATCTTTCTCAAGGAGGTTCCCAGCTGCATGAAAGCAAGAAAATGCCACCAGGGCCTTTACAATCTAGTTTTAACAGAACACTTGTTCTTTACACTCGTTCTACACTCGTCCTTTCAATTATCGAAGACAAACCTGTCTGCTGTTTACAACTGTTTCAGCCGATTAGCATAACTGTAATCCAACAGGATGTGGGATTGTCCTGTATTCCCATCACGGTATATCAAATCTATCAAGCCAAAGACAATTAAAAGTTTGAAGGAAACAATCCCCCTTTAGATATGGCATCTTAATTTGTGATTCAGTTGATAGGAATTAATCGTCATTGTGTCAGCTGCATTCTGTCTCATGACTATGGCTACATCTAATTGTAATTTCCTTTCCCGTACTGGTGGTTTACAATTAGTTCCTTTGTGAAGTCTGCATGAGTGATTGACATTGTATGATTGCATGTTCTACAAGGGGGTTTAAATCATCTACTACTTTTAAACTCGAGCTTTTCAGGATCATCCACTAACCCAGTGAACAGACCATTAAAGAACATGAATAACAAGTTTGTGTAACCCATGCCATGATGTGACTAAAAATTATATTATTTTTAGTGAGGAGAAAAGGATTACAGCCAAGAATTTCCTGCTGCTGTTCTGCTACTAACTTCACTGGAAGTGCAACAAACATTCCTTTTTTGACTCAAGATAATATAACTCTTAAAAGCTCTCATTTTCTGACCACATTCTTTCTGTGTAATAGTAACTGAAACTGCTGTATGCATGGCTGAAGTATGATAATGCAGAAAACAGAATCATTTAAGAAACAGCTGAATGCTGTGGGAGTTGGATTTGGGGTCTTTCTGGATAAATGGCCCTCTTTATACCTTGTGATATGGTTAGTATATTTCAAACAACAGCTCCCCAGGTATATGATAGAGTGGGTGGAGAGGACTACAGTAGAAGGTTTTGGTTGAGGGTTTCAAAAAAGGAATTCTCATTATACTTCCAGTAACGTTACAATGACAAAACAGAAGCAACTCTGAGGAACTTCTCAGCTATAATCACTTTTTTTTTAACTAAACATAATACAATTTTTCCTCTTGCCTAGGAGTTGACATGGTTTCAGGTGGGATGGGAAGTGAATGTACCATCTTCTTCTTCTTCTTTGACCTCCTTGTCTCGAGAGACAATGGGTAAGCGCCTGGAGGTGGTCAGTGGTTTGTGGAGCAGTGCCTGGAGTGGCTACAAAGGCCAATTCTAGAGTGACAGACTCTTCCACAGGTGCTGCAGATAAAATTGGTTGTCAGGGCTTTTACACAGTTGGCTCTCCCCTTGCGCTTCTGTCTTTTTTCCTGCCAACTGCTAAGTCTCTTCGACTCGCCACACTTTAGCCCCGCCTTTATGGCTGCCCGCCAGCTCTGGCGATCGCTGGCAGCTGACTCCCACGACTTGTGATCAATGTCACAGGACTTCATGTCGCGTTTGCAGACGTCTTTAAAGCAGAGTCATGGACGGCCGGTGGGTCTGATACCAGTGGCAAGCTCGCTGTACAATGTGTCCTTGGGGATCCTGCCATCTTCCATGCGGCTCACATGGCCAAGCCATCTCAAGCACCACTGACTCAGTAGTGTGTACAAGCTGGGGATGTTGGTCACCTCGAGGACCTCTGTGTTGGAGATACGGTCCTGCCACCTGATGCCAAGTATTCTCTGGAGGCAGCGAAGATGGAATGAATTGAGACGTCGCTCTTGGCTGACATACGTTGTCCAGGCCTCGCTGCCATAGAGCAAGGTACTGAGGACACAGGCTTGATACACGTGGACTTTTGTGTTCCGTGTCAGTGCGCCATTTTCCCATACTCTCTTGGCCAGTCTGGACATAGCAGTGGAAGCCTTTCCCATGCGCTTGTTGATTTCTGCATCGAGAGACAGGTTACTGGTGATAGTTGAGCCTAGGTAGGTGAACTCTTGAACCACTTCCAGAGCGTGGTCGCTGATATTGATGGATGGAGCATTTCTGACGCCTTGTCCCATGATGTTCATTTTCTTGAGGCTGATGGTTAGGTCAAATTCGTTGCAGGCAGCCACAAACCTTTCGATGAGACTCTGCAGACACTCTTCAGTGTGAGATGTTAATGCAGCATCGTCAGCAAAGAGGAGTTCCCTGATGAGGACTTTCCATACTTTGGTCTTCGCTCTTAGATGGGCAAGGTTGAACAACCTGCCACCTGATCCTGTGTGGAGGAAAATTCCTTCTTAAGACTTGAACGCATGTGAGAGCAGCAGAGAGAAGAAAATCCCAAACAGTGTGGTGCAAGAACACAGCCCTGTTTCACGCCAGTCAGGATAGGAAAGGGGTCTGATGAGGCGCCGCTATGCTGAATTGTGCCTTTCATATTGTCATGGAATGAGGTGATGATACTTAGTAGCTTTGGTGGACATCCGATCTTTTCTAGTAGTCTGAAGAGACCACGTCTGCTGACGAGGTCAAAGGCTTTGGTAAGATCAATGAATGTACCATAAGTCTTCACAATTGTGCAGGACAGGATCGATGGACCAGAGGGTGTTTTCCTGTCCGACATTGCCTGTATGTTTCTGAGGAAATTCCCAGCCAAACGTGTTGAAGTTTTACCACCAAAAAGCAGAATTGGCAATGCATGCAATTTTGCAACCTTATTAAAGTAAATAAGTCATGTCATTAAAGTAGGATTTAATATGCTGGATTGCCTGAAAATCATGACACAACTGTCATAATAATCCTTCAATGCATCTAAAGCAGCTAACAATTAATTGGTGTAAGTGATGTTAATTCAGTGTATGAAGTAACATGCTTTGCACAGAGAATGCACAGAGTGGCTCAGCAAAATGGTGGAAAATCCCAATTTATCTCCAACTCCTTGCAGGGTGAAAGGTGGAAAGGTGTCCAGAAATGTAGGCATGGAAGAGGAGCTTTGAAGTAGTGAGAAGGTAACTTTGGAGGCTGATAGAATATGGGAGGAATCTTGGAGATACAAAAAATGAGCAAGGGATCTCGGAGATATGTAGAGAAAACAGGAAACCTGAACATTGTGGTCCAACGACTGTTGTTTGGACAGTTTCATCTCACTTCCTAATGGAAAGTGGTACACAACGGAAGATAGTTTGGAACAAATTGTGAAGCTCAGTTAAAGGTGCCTCTGTCAAACTGGTTGGTTTGCTTATTTTTTTCAAAATGGATAATTTTTCTTTTGTGGGTTTTATATTATTCTTGATTGGTTTTTGTGCTGGCAGAACCTGTCAGTGCAGACAACCCTCAATAGGCTCCTTGTTCTTGACTTGGGATGGCATTTACATAAAACTGGCAATCATGCAGATTCATCAAGAAATAATCTTCACCGAATTACTTGGAAACTCCACATATGTGATCGTAGTTCATATTTAGGAAGGAGAGAGGACACTACAATACTGACAGCAACAACTTCAGGGTTTGACCTAACCAATAGCCTAAAAAAATCATGTCATTTTGCTTATGGATATGAAAACTGCGCTAATTGCCAGTACAGAAAAGCCTACTTAAGTGACGTCTTAATCTCAGTATTGTAATGCTAAATGGCTGCTTGCAAAGGGTCCTGATGATCCAAAATATTTTTAGACCTTTAATATTTTTTGCAAAGTAGCACTAGTTTATAGTACATTAGACAATATATAAATGCTAATATTAGCTGAACTTGGCATACAATATGATTATGGCATTAATATTTCTTCTGTTTACAGTTTGTATTGTCATGCAGTCAGGGTGCTTTGTGCTCATGTTATTTTCTGATCATTATTTCGCTCCCTTCTAATTTGGCTTCATGATTTTTTACAATGTGATTTTTGCATAATGCATATGACTGCTTGAGGAAAAATTATAAGTATTCTGTTTTGCATTAGTATATCTCTGAAAGATGCCTTGTACATTTCTGAGCACCAGAGTTTCACATTTGAGTTTGAATGAAATGCGTCTGAATTACAATTGCACTGCAGGGGCTGAATTTTATAAGCCCCGGGGTGGGCTGCTCCCACCAACCCCACCCCGACCCGATCACGTGGAGGGGGCGGGTCGTCTGTTCTCAGCAATGGCATCAGCTGCCTGTGCGCAGGCAGGACCAGTCCCGATCTTGCCGGTGGCATGCAAGGTCTCGTGGCGCCGCCTCCCCCACCCCCCCCAACCCGTCACTCTGCAACGGGACTGTCATTTAAATAGTCAAATAAATTTACTTACCTGTATTAATGACTTTCCCGTCATCTCCTGAAGTGCCACCGCGATCTTCATCCTGGCGGCCAGCACTGCCACGCCTTCGGATCCCCGTCCAGGGAAACGAGGCGCAACACTGGTGGGGAGGGGGAGTGGAAGAGGTAAGTTTCTCAGTGCGGGGCTAGGGGGCCTGTGTCAAAATAATGTCACGGGTGTAGGGGATGGTGGGAAGAGTTATAGTTGAAAGTTTGTACAGTTTGGGTGGGGGTGGGGGGGGGGGGTCAGATTGTGAAGGTAAGTGCGTTTGGGGGGGAAAGGGCAAATAATTAATCTCATTGATATTGGGGGTTTGGGAGAGGGGCAAAATAAATGTATTTATTTTCTTTCATTCAATGTTTCTTTTAATATTTAAATTTACCGGTAGGGTTAACAGCCCTTTAAAAATGGCGTCAGCTGCCACGTGATCGGTGGAGGGGGGACGCGGGGAAATGGCTCACCCCGGCTATTTAAATGAGACGCCGCTATTTAAATGAGCACGGGCGGGCTGCCATAGCTTTCACCTACCGTCGATTTTGGCGGCGGGCTTATAAAATTCAGCCCATTAATGCAGGTAAGTAAATTTATTTGAATAATTAAATTACGGTCCCATAGCCGAGCAGCGGGAGTGGCCCGCCACAAGGCCTCGCCGTCGCCAGCAATATCGGGATGGGCCCCGCCGGCATTGAAGTCCGTGGCGTGCCTCATCTGGGCAATCTTCATGGTTCCACCCCCAGCCACGGATCCCAACGTTGAGGCCTCTATAAAATCCAGCCCAGGAGTGCAGGATTCATCCATTGAAATCAATTAAAGGGAGTGCTGTCTTCATCAGAAAAGGGTGCTTTTGTTTGTTTGCAAACACGCAAAGGGATGGGTCAAATCACATGACGGACATGTGCCAATTGCCATTGAAACAAAAGGGATACTCATTTTGCTGTTTTTCTGTCTAAGTAAGAGAAGGTTGCATACGTTTTCATGGAAATTTTAACATGCTTTCTTAACCAAAGTAAGCATGGTCTATCCAGAAGAATGTGCATTTATTGGACGAAGTGTGATTAACATTGAGGGCAGGTAACAAATAGAAAAGTTAGTGAGGTGGAATTTGAGTCCATTTGTATTCCAGTTTCCTTAAAACTGTGAGTGAATGTATTTTGTGAGAGAAAGCGTAGGTGAGGTTATATCACAACACATGAACAATTTTTTTTTACGTGGGAATGATTCCAAGATATTTTTAGCTTCCCTGAGTAAAGCCAGTGGGAGACATGCAGTGCTCCTTTCTTTAGTTGTAGTGTCACTGACCTGCAGTTCAGCAAAACATCAAACAATAGGAGACTGTCATTCTGCCAGCATGGAATGCCTGCCAGTTTGAGTGAAAGTGGTCCCAGGTGTGGAGAATTCTCTGCACTTCCATATTGTGCAGGGGCTCAACAACAAGACCGATTCTCAACAGAAGTGTAAGTGCAAGAAAGATGTATTTGAAGGTATCCCTCATAAAATTGGATTTGCTAATGGCAATTTGAGTAGAAGTACCAAAGGTGACTCTTTCTCCATGTTTTAACTTGACAGGTAAAGCACCTGGGCCCACCATTCAATGTGGAAGTCTCACGCGCTCAGTTTGCACAATCAAACATTTACAAGTGATTATGATTCACATTAATGTCTTTCATCAGTCCATTTCTGAAGATTGTAAAAAATGATGAGGGCAGTTAGCATGATTGGGCATACTGGCTGGAGAGAGTTGTGGATTTCAACAGGGCAAAAGAGGTAAATGAATATACTCAGTTGACTTGACAAGATCACTGAAGTATTGTTAATGACAGTGTT